>NW_005370538.1:810622-823200 GCF_000412655.1 Myotis brandtii
CTTAGGCCTGCTCCCCGCTGGCAAGTGGACATCCCCCGAGGGCTCCCGGGCTGCCAGAGAGATGTCTGATTGCCAGCTTAGGCCCAATCCCCCTGGGAGCGGGCCTAAGCCAGCAGGTGGTCATCCCCCGAGGGGTCCCAGACTGCGAGAGGGCACAGGCCAGGCAGAGGGACCCCCCCCACCCCGAGTGCACAAATTTTTGTGCACTGGGCCTCTAGTAGTTAATAATATGATATTGTATACCTGAAAGTTGATAAGAGTAGATCTTTAGCATTCTCACCACACAAAAAAGTTACCTATGTTAACTATGTGAGGTGATGATGGTGTTAATTATCTTGATCTTGGTAATCATTCTATATTGTATATGTATATCAAATCTTACATTGCACATTATTGATATACAATTATGTTTGTCAATTATTCCTCAATAAAATTTTTTAAAGTTCTCTTTTAGTATTAGGGAAAGAAATTTGGAGATATATAGTTATGATGTCATACTCCAAATATGGAAGATGTTTCTAGCAGGCAGGATATAGATAAAACTGAGGCTGCCTAACAATGAACAAGTTTATTGCTTCTAAACAGAAATTTTTGATTAAAGTATATCAATATTAACTCTATTTTATAGGATTCCAGTATTTCTGCCAAGACAGTTCTGTCTCAGTGCCACAGAAAATTTCCCCATAAAACTGTTTCAGTTTATGAATGCTATCTATTTCCAGGAAAAGAAAAAAAAAAAAACACGAGCTGCCATAAATGGAAAAAATTTACATAAGAGAAACAAAACAGAGCACCCAAAAATGAACAGTACATTTAAAATAAAATGCTTCAGTACTGCCAAAAATGAGCATAACAAATAACTGATACACTTACTGCATTCTAAATTCCTTAGACATGAAACATTTTTTAATCTCTAGTTTATACCTGACATATTAAAATTTAATCATTAAATTTCTGATGAACAATCCTTCCCCCACCTTCTTTTACAGATAATAATACATATCAGCTGTAATGTTTTATTCCATGAGTGTTTAGTAGTAAAAATTACTGTAAATTCTAAGACCAATAAAAACTGGGGTCATATTTGTTTGATAGTAAAAAGAAAACCAATCTCTATCATGTTTTAGGGAGACAGAAAATATACAAGATTTAGCATCAAATAGACATGGAATTGAGTCCTGGTTCCAGTGCTTATTAGGTGCATAATCTCAGGCACATGTCTTAGTCTCTTTGAGCCTTGATTTCATCATCTGTAAAATGGGGATTATGGTACATCTACTTCACAGGGCTATTATGAGACTAAATAAAATAATATTTGTAAAAATCTTAGCATAGTGTACAATATATACTAAGCTCATAATTAGCATAAATCACTGAGTTATCTGCCTTTTTATATAATAACAGCTTTGAGATATAATGCACATACCATAACATTCATCCATTTAAAATATGCAATTTGATTTTTTGTACTAATTCTCAGAATTGTGCAAGTATCATCACAGTCTAATTTTAAAATATTCTTGTCACACCCATTAGCAGTCATTATACTGCCTTTTTAATGCCCATAAAAGATTGATAAGACCTTGGGCCCTGGAGTCATTGAAAACTGAGTTCAAGTCCAAGCATTGGTATTTGCTAGCTGTGTGATCCTCAGAAAGTTGCTCTCAATCTTACTGTGCCTCAGTTTCTTCACTATAAGTGAGAGCTAATAATAGTGCAAATCCTATAGGCCAGCTGTGAAGATCTGCTGAGAAATGCATATATAGCACCTGCCAGTAGCTGGCCCATAGTGGGCACCAGATAAATGGCAGTCATCATCATCACAATCCTCCTTTTCATGCATTCTGCTTATTTTCCTCTTCTCCTACTTCACTCTTTCATTATCATTCCATAAAATGTATCCCCAGGGCCTACAATAGTGCCTTACACATAGCATGCATAATACATATAACATGAACTAATTACACTAAGTCCTCCCATATCATCATTGATAGATTCTTGGAAACTGCCAACTTTAAGGAAAATAACATATAATGAAACCAACTGTACCATATGATAATTGATCTGAGTTAAGATCCTACAGCATATTTCTAGTCACCAAAAAACATCGGCAAACTTCTAAATAAAAGCCCAAAACTCTTCTAACATTAAACACTGAAATAAATGTGAGCTACACAAACATTTTTTTTTAAATCTTTTTTTTCCCTTTACATTTTTTAAATGAAAACCAGTCAGATCTTTATTTTAAAACCGGATTATTTTAGTTCCAGGTATAAGGGCGCCATAGCCTCTCAAGGCAGCTCAAGGAACAAAGCAGGACCCACACAATAAAATTTTTTAAAGTTCTCTTTTAGTATTAGGGAAAGAAATTTGGAGATATATAGTTATGATGTCATACTCTGGAAAGAACTCTGGAAAGAACTCCCTTCCATCATAGAGCCATTCACACAGACCCACACTCATTCAGACTGGGATAATGTAGACATGCTACTTCATCTATTGTCCACATCTTTGGGATGTGTAGGAAGACACCCAAGGACCCAGAGAAAGCCTACATGGAGAGAATGTACAAACCCAACAGCTAGTGAATCCAGCTGGGAACGATTGTTTTAATAAATGTTATATCGAAATTATTTTATTCAAGAACTGTTGCACTTAATTATGTAGCGGTTGTGTGTACATATGCATAGATGCATGCACACACGTGTGTATATATCTTTTAATTTAGACCACATTCTATTGCAGAAAATAATTAAAGTGGCTTCTTGAGTAGTAATAAATCATTGTGAAAGCAAAGGGAAATGTTCACATCTAACGCCAACTAGAGGCAAGTTTATCCAAGGGCTGTGTATATGGACATTGCTCCAAATTATCATAATCACTGTCTGATTTCAGCCACAAAGACCTAATGTAATTCAGTCACATTCTAGAACTCCAGTCCAAGCCATTACCTTTCTCCTCACCAGCTCTTCTCCCAGCCTATAGATTCTCCAATAGCTCTTAGAAGGTTCTTACCAAAGGCTCACAAAGCTAGTGGGTTGTGAAGCCCTGATTAAAAGCCAGGCCACCTGATTCCAAGGCCTATGCTCTATGGGCTGCATTATGCTTCTGCCTTATTAAAATCTTTTCTTTCTCAGGAATCAAGAGAAAAGTATACTTGCATCCTCATGCATTCTGCAATGGTGGCAGTTACACAGAATTAGGAAAACTCTAGTAAAAAAAATATAACATCTCAAGCCCAGCCAAATGTGTCTCAGTGGTTGAGTGTTGACCCATGAACCAAGAGGTCCCCATTTTGATTCCTGGTCAGGGCACATGCCCAGGTTGCAGCTTGATCCCCAGTAGAGGGCGTGCAGGAGGCAGCCAATGATGTTTCTCTCTCAACATTGATGTTTCTCTATCTCTATCCCTCTCCCTTACTCTCTCTAAAATCAATAAAAATATCATATCCTATATAATAAAAGGCTAGCATGCAAATTGAATGATGGCGGAATGACTGGTTGCTATGACACACACTGACCACCAAGGGGCAGATGCTTAATGCTGGAGCTGCCCCCTGGTGGTCAGTGCACTCCCACAGGGGGAGCGCTGCTCAGCCAGAAGCCTGAGCTGGGCTCACAGCTGGTGAGCAAAGCAGCTGGGGCGGGAGCCTCTCCCGCCTCTGGAGGCAGTGCTAAGGATATCCGACTGATGGCTTAGGCCCACTCCCCACGTGCTCCTGGACTGTGAGAGGGCACAGGTCAGGCTGAGGGATCTCTAGTATTTTAAGATATGAGGTTATATATATAACCTCTCCATAGCAGATGTTTCTAATTCAAACCAGCCTGGAGTTGACTGTATTTGGCTTATTATTTGAAATACATAGTTAAGTTATAATGATTCACCTCTTTACTCTTGAGTAAGAGTCCATTCACAATTCCTTATACTTGGTAGAATCCCTTTTATGTGCTTCATAAGTAGCAGCATGATAGAACAGAAAAAAACACTGGAGTGGGAGTCAGATGGCAGAGCTGCTATCTGCTTGCCTTGGCCAAGTGCCTTTGCTGCTCTGATTCTCAAATCCTCTTCCTGGGAAATGAGGGATACTGTACCAGGGATGACTAAGGGCCTTTCAGGGCCTAATATTCTCAGATTCTCTGATGTCTCTAGGCAAAGCAAAACTGACTTCAGATTCTCTTAACACCCACTTAATTTAAATAATTAATGTCTTTATAGCCTCGAATGGCAAGTCCAAGTGACTTAATCATGATCTGCTCACAGAAAAGCACAGAACTTAGGTCTCCACCTGAGGCCGTAGGGCCCACATAAGTGGAAACTGGCTTACTAAAGGGAATGGGAGAAAATACATGGACACCAAAAGAATGCCATTTGTATAGAATAATTTACCGTAGAGAGTCTATATTGTTTTACCTTGAAGTAAAAACAAAACACACACAGACACACACACACACACACACACACACACACACACACACACAACTAATCAAGCAAAAAAAAAAATAGAGAACTGGATCTGTTTTCAAAAACACAATTATCCATAATCTAGATGTACAGTGGTATTTTATTAACATTCCAAGGCAGAACAGAAAAAAATAAAATAAAATCTGGATGTACCAATAGAGAATCAGGGGCAATTGTTCACACTACCAAAGGCCATGGGCTTGGCTCTGACACTGAAATGCTAGGAATGTGTGCTCCACCCAGTTCTGTTCAACCACTGGACATTTATTGGGTAAGACTAAATGCCACTTCCTGGGTCAGGGGACAGGGCTATCAAACTCAGTACAATCAGTCCCTGCCCATGAGGATCTAATTGTTTCATGGGTGAGAGAGACACTTAAACAAGAAGCTTTCCTGGAGGTGCTTACCCAAACTCTCTAATCTTCTACTGTTTTCTCACATGTTAAGTGGGAAAAATGAAACTTGCCTCACACCACTGATATGAGAGTTCAGTAAGGCAATTGTTGGAGAAACTGAACACAATAAAAACCATAACAATAGTGCCCATGATGTTTTATCAATCTTATGTAAAGCATAACCTATATAATCTACTTATTTTTATGTTATTTCTTCTCTGTCTTACCCCACTAGAATGCCCTACAGGACAACAGGGATCTTTGTTTTGTTCTTAGTATATATCACCAATACCTAGAACAGTGCTTTACTTAAAGTAAATGTTCATTACATTAGAAAGGAGGGAAGGAAGGTTGCTTTAAAAACTTTTGCTATTTTTAGCAAATTCCATAAAATTCTGCAAGTTGACTATCTAGCATCCATTCTCTTGTTATCCTTACTAACAAAATGCTCATTTTATTCAGTGTGGTCATGTGTCCAGCTCAAAGACAGCATTCCCAGCCTCCTTTATAACTGGTATGTAAATGACAGTTGTTTGGTGGGGCTTCCAAATTGCTCTTCAAAGGGATTGACTAGGCTGGGAAACACATCTCCTCTACCTCCTTCTTCCTCCTTCCTGACTAGAAAGCCAGCAAGTATCTTAGATCAGGAAGTGACCTTAAGGCTCTGGCTGGGTGGCTCAGTTAGTTGGAGTGTCATCCCATACATGAAAAGGTTGTGGGTTCAATTCCTGGTCAGGATACAGTCTAGAAGCAACTTCTCTCTCTCTCTCTCTTTCCCCCTCCCTCTCTCCCCCCTTTTTCCCTCCCTCCCTCTCTCTGTCAAATCAATAAACATATCCTTGGGTAAAGATTTTTTTTTTAAATGTGACAAGAGTATTTTAAAATTGGGCTGTGGTGATATTTGCCCAATTCTGTGAATTACTACAAAAAATCAAATTACATATGTTAAATGGATTAATGTGTATTATATCTCAAAGCTGTTATTATAAAATTCAGAGTACTGCTTGGAATATCAGAAAGTTAGAAGACGCCTGTGTCCTGATGACATTATAACTGCACAGAAACTTCATTTATTTAATATGACCTTTTCTCCTTTATTTCCTTTTGAATCAAATTGGCCTCGCCCAGCACCCTGACTCACCTGCCACCTTCTCCTTTGTGTGTCCACTCCCTTGACCATTAAGCCCTCAGGACAACGAGGCCCTGGTCAGCATCAAATAATCTTAGAAACAAAACATCAGGTCTGTTGACCACAGAGACAGATTTTCGATCAAACTAAAGATAACATCTAGGCATCAGTTGTGTTTCAGTTCCAGGCACAGAAAAAGGGAAAACAGATGAAATGATGCCATGACTGACCTTAGGACTAGATGCACTGATCAGATACTACCTAAACTAGCATTGACCAATCAGTAGAGACCATGACCCTGACTATGACCCTAAAACCTTTAGTCATCATGACTAATGATTTTTTCCACTATACAGCCCATTCCCTGGAAGCCATTGGGGAGCTAGGTCTCTGAGTATTACCTCACCTATTACTTCAGGCCTGGGCCACTATCTAAAAATAAACCCTTACTTTCTTTGCTGCAAACACCTGTTTATGTCTTATTGGGCTTTGATGCATGCAGGCAAAGGGACCCCTTTAGCCCAGTGACAACATTATAGAAACACTACATCTAGCCTGGAATGACCACCTCCAGATTTCTTTCATATGACAGAAATACATGTAAGCTATTGTTTTAAGAAGTTTATGTTATTGGAGGTGAATGGCTTTCCTGATACATATAAGTTCTCAGTTCAAATATTTTTTATATTTTGTGGTTTTGTTGTTATTGTTTGTCTTCCCCATTAGAATTTCAGCTCTATGGCTACAGAAACCGTGTCTGTTTAGCATACCATCTCCTAGTGTGTGCCTGACACATACTAGGAGCTTAATAAAAAATGTTATATAAATGATTAAAGTAGTTTAAGTATGGTATGATATATAGTGAGTACACCACATCATTCCTGTTTTTAAAAAAATAATAAGTGGCCTTTTAATTCAACGAGCAAAAATGCACTGATTTCCAGGATCACTTCTGTTAATACAGTTCAACAAAAGTTTATTGGGCATCAACTAGGTGTTAGCCCCTATGCTGGGGACTAAAGATAATTGTTCCCAAATGTTTATATCATAGCAGTTCACACAAAACCTCACAATATCGATAGCAAATTAACAAAACTCCTAGGCTCTTATAATTTTCATTTAAAAGTACAAGTTTCAAAATAGTGGGATGCTCATTTTATGGGATTAAGATTAATATCTTTAATATAGTTTTCTCATTTCTGGTATTTTTCCTCCTAGATCAAGAGAACACAGAAATGAATATTTCTCATTTGTCCCAAAAGACCAGCTTATTTTTGGTAATTAATATATGTGAGACTGTAATAATTCTATTGTAGATTTTTCTGTTCTAAGTAGTTGAATTCTTCCCATGAATACTGTTTTGGCACTTTCTTTAATCTCAAAACAGAATATGAATATTAATATAAAAATGGCAAATGTCCTTTCTCACTATAAACCTAAAAGCTTATTTTAATGGTCTTTCAGTAGAAGCAGCCCAAAGTAATACAGAAAGTTGTTCTGGAGGTTGAATCTTGTTGCTTCTAGTTAGTAAAGAAAGAGGGGGAGCAGAAAAAAGTTCCATTTTGCAGTTTGTCTAGTTAACCAGGAAGAGAGAAAATCACACCAGGGGTAGTGTTAATGAGGACAGGAAAGGCCAAATTGAAGAGCATACAGCAGGAGGGAGAATGGTACAAAGTGACCATGTTCCCATCTCTGCCATGGCAACCACCTGATTACTGATGGCTAGACTTCCCTGGGGACTGCTAATGAGAAAGCAAGCAGACCATTTTGCTTCCCAAGATGAGATATGCTACCAAATTGGGCATTAAAAATATAAGCCACAGTATTAGATGAGGAATAGCTAAGCTAGGACTAATAAAGGGAAGCATATAACAATAAGAATTGCTACCATTAACTTAGAACTTAAGATGTGCCTGACAATGTGCTAAGAACCTGCTAGGAGTAAGCACTTAACATAAAAAGGAGAGGGGGTGCTAGAGATCATTTAGCCCATTGGTTCTCACTTAGGGCGGGTTTGGAGCCCTGGGGACATTTGGCAATGTCTGAAGGCATTTTTTGGTTGTTACACCTTGGGTGGGGTAGGAAGGATGCTACTTGCATCTAGTGGATAGAGGCCAAGGATGCCACTTAACATCCTCCAATGTACAGCACTGTACCACACAGCATCATCCAGTCCAAAATGTCAATTGTTGAGAAGTTCAGATTAAGCTCTACCCCTCATGGTACAGAGGAGATCAAGGTCCAAAAAGAGAGTCATGTCCAAGGTCACTCATCTATCTATCGTCTATATATCTTTCTATACATCCTCTATTAGCCAAAAGTTAAATTTTCATTTGAATAAAAGGTCCTGCTACCTTAAAAAGTGTGAAAACCACTGTTCCATTCCCCAGGTATTATCAGAAACTAAAGCAAGTGCTTCCTCCCTTTCCAAAGAAGTCTATTACTGTTCAGAAAGGCATATAACCAGCTGAGTTAATTCCTCCTATTATCATTTTTAGATGAGAAACACAGCCATAAGCAGAGGGGAGACAACCACCTCCCACCCTCACCCTCCCACATACATTACATCCCACAGATGTCTGAGGTGGTATCTCCCTGCTGCTCAGGACCCAGAAAATAAGTTTCCTGCCCCACCCTTCCTCACAATTACTACCCACTCATTTGCTCAATGAAGCATCCCCTCGCCTGCTCCCTCATGCATCTGATTATCTTCATATCATCTTGGTACAAGGCACTCAGCTGGGGCTGAGAATAGGGGATCAAGGGAATCTAGAGGAAAACAAGGTTCAGTCTATCCAGGTCCTCTATGGGCCCTCCAGTCTTGTATGGAATGGGGAGGGCATAAACAATTTTCCACCAGGTAAGCTGGGATAAGACTCTGGAGACTGCACAGTATTGTTTGAGGACACAGGAGGAAAGGAGTACATATAGCAGCTGGAAGAATCAGAGAAGGCTTCCTGGAGGAGGTAGCAGGCATTGTACTTTGTCAGAGGCAAGCAGCAGATTGTCCCTTTACAGAAGTATGTATACTGGGAAATGGGTAGAATCTACAAAGGAAGAGACAGACATAAAGGGAGCTTCAGACCCATTCTAGCTTTAGAGCTTCTGACATTTAGGCAAAACAAGAGAATCTTCCTGAAACCCCTATAGACCCCCTACTCAATGATTTATAGCCTCCATTCCTAGCAAAATAAAAACCAAATTCTTACCTGGTATCCAGCGCCCTTTACTTACTAGCTTAAAACACATCTCCCAATATAGGACCCTGCGAAGGAAATCATTGCTACCATGACTCCCTAGGGAGCTTCCCACCTCCCAGCCTTAGCCAGTATCTAAACTTCTGCCTCTTGGAGTACCCAGGTCCTTGCCTACCTTTCACACTGGCAGCTAGCTCTCAGCCTGAGAATAATGGGAGTTACACCTGGCATTCACTGCAACTATGAGCATGAGTAGTAATTACTAAGCAACATCTTCCTTTACTGAGTACTGACCATGTACCAGGCACTTTAAATCTATTTGTCTACTTAATTCTCCCAAGGATGCACTGTAATCAACCCCATTTTGTAGTCAGAGAAAGAGAGAGGCAAAGAGAGGTGACATCGGTTCCTGAAGGTCACTGAGCTAGCAAGTGGCTGAACATGGATTCAAATCTAGTTCTGATATGCCCCACAGCAGAGCTGCTCTCCACCAAACTATGCAGCATCTCCAGGGCCTACCTGCTCTGTGATGCCTTCCTTGAGCCCACAGTTCTCCAAGATCCCTTGCTCCTCCAAACTATGAAGCACATGGGGTCTGCCAGTCTTATAGTCCACATCACTTTTGGCTACTAATAGAAATTAGCAATAGTAATAATAGCAGACATTTCAATAGTCCTTCCATGTGGTAGGAACCCATACTATATATATGTTTTTATTGATTTCTGAGAGAAGAAAGGAGAGGGAGGGATAGAAACACCAATGATGAGAAAGAAACATCTATTGGCTGCCTCCTGCACACCCCCTACTGGGGATCCAGCCTGCAATCCGGGCATGTGCCCTGACCAGGAATCGAACCATGACCTCCTGGTTCATAGATCAATGTTCAACCACTGAGCCACACTTGCTGAGCAAGGAACCATTTTAATTGCTTGACATAGGTTAGCTCATTTAGTCCTGCCATATTATCACTGCTATCTTGAATTTACAGATGAGGCAAGTGAGACACAAAGAAGTTAGGACACTTGCCAAGGCCCAACAACTAATAGATGATCCAGCTAGGATTTGAATTTAGGCAATCTGCCTCCCTTGCTGTCTTCAAGTTACTATATTAAACTACTTTTAATATCTCTCTCCATTTTTATAGATAAGGAAATTGAGGTCCAAAAATGTTAAGTAACTTGCCTGAGGTCACACAGCCAATAAGAAGAGGATCTGGGATTGGAATCCAAGCTGTCTAGTTCCGGTGTAGATGCTCTTAACCACCACACTGTAGCCCCTACTGCAAAATGAGCTCTATTGGATCTCCCTAGCTATAGCCTTTACTATATACCACCAACCAAAACCAGCAAGTTCTAGCCACCCTTCCCCCCAAAAAAGCATTTCTGGTTTTTAAGCATTTCTGGTTTGCTACAGGCCTTCAGGAGGTGTTCTCCAGGAGGTCTACTTGGACCCTGACCTCAGCTACTTCAGAACATGTCCAAAGGGTGGTTGAACAGCCTGGACCTCCCAGTCTGTAGACCCCGTGAGCTGTGGGCCAACCGGAAGACCTAAGCCCCTGCCTCCAGCATCCCAGACTAGAATCAGTACCAAACTGACAACCAGGTTCACTACTAAAATACATATGACTAATGAAGGCAGAGGAGGCAGGGGAAAATTACAAGGTATTACTCATTTTTAAACCACAAACGTACAATTATAACTTTACTCACTAATACTTTCAGGTGGCCCTCTTCTGACAAGTAAGGATGACCTTTTACAAGCAATAGTGCCATTTTATAGTAGTAAGTAGAATGGGGAGAAGCATATAATCATTTATTGTTGGTTTTATTTCCCCTCAAGGATTCTAATGTTACAATTCTTACATCACTATAATTTATTGAATTTCCTTCTATTTCTCATCCATAGATCCTGTCACAGAATGAATTACCAATTTTCACCCTCCATGAAAAGATTGAACAGGATTTATTTTATTTTTATTTTGTTTTATTGCTTAAAATATTACAAATAGTACATATGTCTCCTTTTTTTTGCCCTTGACCTTCCCCCGGCCTCCCCTACCCTGCAGTGTCTTGTATCCATTGGTTATGCTTATATGCATGTATACAAGTCCTTTGGTTGATCTCTTACTCCCCCCACCCCCGAACCCTCCCTGGCCTTCCTGCTGTAGTTCGATGCTGAACAGGATTTTAAATGTTTAGGATGCTTTCTTGATAGCAACATATCTGCAGTGTTTGTAAAACAAGCAACAATATGGGTAAAAGAAAGAGTATATGTCTATATTTTGGAAGATTTGAATTCCAGAAGCGGCTCTATCACTACCTGTGTGATCATGAGCAAAACAGTTACCACACTCTAGGCCTATTTTAATCCAGGTACTCTGGATTTGTTTTAATCAAGCGTGGTAAGACATGCAGATGCAGAAGTACCTGCCATGAAAAAATGTTTATTATATTATTCACAGTCCCCTAGAAGTAGAAGGCATGCAACACAAGGGGCCACATGGGGAAGCACTGGGGCCAGTCAGGAGCAAAGGGATTGAGAGGGAAATGTGTGAACCTGCATAGAGTATGGTGTCCTACTTCCCTGGCCTATGAGTTTTTGTGACTAATAAATTGCTGTCAATCTCATCTGTTCAGTGGCAGATGTATATTTGGCTATTCCCATAACCCTAGGGCACAAATCTTCCTTACTAATGGGCTAAATAGGAGGCGATTAAAACTATGTATGGATGAACACAAATCTATTCACAGATAAAAGCACATCACATAGGATTTTAGCTATTACTTCTGAGTTTTTTATTCCCCAGGATAAACAGTCCCTTCAGTGCCCTCACAAGCCTTGACTCCCAGACTCTCTATGCTCTTGCACCATTCAGGATACTCATATATCATATGTGCCTTGCAATGCAGGACCTACAACTAAGCACAGGTACCTCTTTCTACAAATGTGCTGACCACTAAAATGAAAACATCACAAGTCTGGGAGTTAGACTAAATTTCTTGGGTCCAATCAGAGCTCTGAAGCTTCTGCTCAGAGTCACTCTGGCTAGTTCTCCTCATCTCTTGAAGTGTCAATTTCCTCATCTGAAAAATGGGAATAAAAGCAAGATGCTCACAAAGTTTTCATGAGGCTCCACCAAGAGCATGTTTGTAAGAAACCAGGTCCAGAGTTGGTGCTCATGAAGCACTTGCTATTATTACTATAATCAATTACTATTTGTCAGAAAAGACAAATGGTACAGGGGAATACACCAGGGCTCGGGGTGGGTGAAGGGTGGGCTGAGAGTGGGCTGGCAATGAGCACAGCCAGTCCAGTCTCCAAATGGAATTATCTTTCAGATTTTCTCTGGGGAGAATGTGCTTCTGCCAAGTCCCACCATAGTGGACATGTTCTCAG
>NW_005370538.1:823697-834403 GCF_000412655.1 Myotis brandtii
AAAAAAATATTTTTAATTTATTTTCCAAAATAAAGAAGGCAATGGGGTCATAAAATTGAATGAAGACAAAACCAACTGAAGTCCATTACAGAAGTGTGGACAGGGGAGTCACAGAAATAGAAATTGCTACACATCTAACTTCAGGGGCATTTTTAAGTCTCCTTAGAAATAGCCTCTCTAGGGAAATATTTATATTTAGTACTGATTATTTCATAAATATCTTCAATCTGGCCCAGAAAAATATTAAACGGTTGTCATTAACACCAGTAAAAATTTTGGCAAAAGAAAAGATGCTTAGTTGTTTTTTTCAGCTTGCAAAATTATGAATCTTGTAGTGTTTCACCTGCCATTCATTTTAAAAATAGTTAAAAATGAAAACTATTTTTCCCTTTGGTGAAGCTCCAATATAACCTGGAAGAGTTCCTATGTTTATGATGTGGTTCCATAGAGTTGAATGTCTTTGTTTTTATGAGCAGTAAGTTACATCAATTAAAACAAATAGAAAAAGCAAAATAATTTGATTCCAGTTGTACGTATTACAAACTAGCACTTTAAATGATCCATAGCCCTTAACTGAATCTTAGGAAAATCATTAAGCAAATGTGGGCTGGACACTTGCTCAGTGCCAGGTCCTATGTTAGGGGAGCCGGTTTGAATGAAGATGTGTGGCTAGCAGGCCAACAGCTGCTGCAGAATCAAGGCCTTGGAAAGGGGTAGTCCAGTAGGTATAAAGGACAAGGATAAAGGGTAACAATAGGTCCAAGTGCTAGCACCAGCCCCTGTCCACCTCCTCCAACTCATCCACATGCCATATCCCACATGCATCCCTGGCTCCAGCTACCAGTGCCTGAATCACCTTGTGTCTGGGCCCTTGTGTGTTCATATGAGGTGTTTAACTCACAGCAATTGGTTAGCCTTGAACAACTCACTTTACCTCATGGCCTTCTGTTTCCTCACACCTCAAATAGGGATAACATCTTATATGGCAGGGCATACTTTGACAATTAGCCATGGCAGCTTTTGCACTAAAAGGCAAAGTTCGGTAGTTGGGACACAGACTGTATAGCCCATAAAAACCTAACATATTTACTATCTGACCTTTTACAGAAAAAGTTTGCTGATCCTTGCCCGAGAATGCCTTCCCCTTTTACTCCTACTTGAATAAATCCTATTTACCACTTAAAATTCAGTTTAAGAGTTCTCTCCTCCAGGAAATGTTCCTAGACCTTTTCACTATGCCAGTACTCCAAGGGAATTGGAACCTTCCTCTTACATGCACCCCCCCATTTCAAACTCAATTCATGCCCCTAAGAAGTACTAATCATACTGAGTTGGAATTATCTGTCAGAAACCTAAGACAGTCACCTCTCTGGAACTGTGGCTCATTCACATATAGATCCTGAACACCCAGTACACAGGGCTTGACCCAAAAATCATACTAAATAAATCCTGCTGGAATGAACAGGTGTGGATTTACAATGTGACACAAAGTATATTTGTAATGTGACACAAGGTATACCACCCACCATTCAAAAATTACTGTGGCATTTGTGGAAGTCACAGTCATGGCTCTTCAGTGTGAATCATGACTGTTTGAGGAAGCTATTCTCCAACAGACAAGTGTGGCTGAAAAGGCATCAGCAGAATAGTAAAATTTGCCCCTGCTGTTTGCAGAAAAGGTTCACCCACCAGTCCTAGAATACTAAAGGCTATTTTCAGCTCCGAGCACAGCTTACCCAAGGGTCTGTGGGCTGAGCCACATCAGGCCATTGGGTCTTCTTACCTCCTGCATTCCAGCTCACCACACTAAGCTCCAGCCTTGCCCTCACCTGAGGCACCACACCTACCATATCTTGAGTGCTATTTAATATGGGTCTGCCAGCATGTCCATGGGCCTGATTTTTAACCTTGCCCTTTTCTTCTTAGGTACTAATATTATCAGGGATAGGGCACAGTGCCACAGAAAGCAGCACTGGAGTTGGAGTCAGAAGACCCAGGTGGTAATAATGGCCCTCTTACTTTCTAACTGTGAAAACCTTATGCAGCTCAGGCCTCAGTTTCCTTACCTAGAATTTAGAGATGATAATGCTGTTAGGTCAGAGGAAATTAGGAAAACATAGGAGTGACAGTGCTCTTCTCTCTGGGAAGCAGTGATTCTCAGGGGTTAGGGACATGGCCTCCTCCCCCAGGGAGATATTTCAGAATCATCTAAGAGGCTTTCTCAAACCATATCCAGCTCTGAGAAAATCCAGAACATGGCCTTCCCCTCCTGAGAATCAGAGCAACTTTACTCATTGGAGGGATGTTGTCTCTGAAGGATTCTCAAGGGTCCTGGGCAAGAAAAATGTTGAACGCCACCACTGTGGTGCTGTAGAGATGGAAGTGGACACAACTGTGTAGTGCTAAAGAAAAGACCAATAAGAAATGGGGCTCCAGTGATGTTTCTTAACCTTTTTCATGCCATGGCACTTATACAGATTGCCAGTCACAAATGACATGATGAGGCTGCCAGCCACCACAGACAATTCAGGCCAGCACTATCCAGAGTTATGAGGGCTGAGGGGAGCAACGTGTCAAATACATCATAATTCATTTGTTTCAGCACATCCTTTGGATGCCATGCTCAAGCAGAAGTTGGCAATATCGAGATATATGACCACCTTTCAGTAGCAAATAAGCCAACTGCAGCCACCTCCTCCCCCCAATTTAGGAGTTAGGAGTGTGCCTTTAATTATTTCCTCACCAAGCCTCAGCATATCAGAAGGACCCTAAACTGCGTACCATGACTTTAAAAAAGTTGCCAGTGCTGTGATCCCTTTTCACTTTGGTGTGGGGCTTGATGTTACCTTAGGTCCTCACCCTGTTTTGCAGGTACTTCTGGCTATCTGGTCTAAGTGTACCTTTTTCCACCTCTGAAGTTCCTCAGCATAGCCTCACAGGCAATGCCCTACCCTAACCTGGGTCCCAGCCTAGTCTCAGCTGGGAATGCAATCTTCCTATGGCAGGAGTTTAAGAATCTCAGCATCAGTGCAGGATCACACTGAAGACCAGGGATGCTGGTGCTGCCCTGGCCCTGACCACTATCTCTCATTGCCAGAGTTATACCTCTTTCTTTAGAGTGAAATACCGCCTCATCCTCCCCCAAACCCAGTAACATGCTTCTTGCCTTGTTCCTCTGTATACAAAGCTGTGTTCCCCAGTTTCTCAAGATCCAGGCTCCTGACTTATTCTTTCCCCATCTCAGAGGGCCTGGAATACATCTTATCAGTCCTCACAAGGACCAAAATCACTATGAACTGCCACAGCATGCAACCAATCCTCTGTGCCCACCTGACTCTCTGGATAACATACTCTAAACTTTCTCCAAGGCTTTGCTGCTAATTGTTCTCCCCAATGATATGCCATCCTGCTTGGGGTGCCCGCTATCTGCATACATGCCCTTCCTGGCCTAGCCCCTGCCTAGTTCATGTGGTGGAAAGGCTCTTTCTGCTGGATGGCATAATTGCTTGGGTCTTGGCCTTGGGAATGGCAAAGACATGAAGAAAAACTGCAGCTCCAATGCTCACTAACTATATGACCTCAATCAGGTCAGCCTACTTCACCTTCCACACTTATGAAATGATAAGAAGACACCCATCTTAGAGGGTCATTGTGAGAATTAATAAAAAATAATGTACTTATTAAATAGGTGAGAGGCTACTATGTGTGAGACATTGTGCCAGTCAGTACTTAGGGATAGAGTGGTATCCCCTGATGCTAGTGGAAATTAGCAAATGCTCTATAATTTTTACTTATAATTACAAAAATGTTTATTAGAGACCATCCCATTTTAAGTGTTGACTAGACCCTCTGCAGTATATTCCAACATCTCCATCACCTTGTGTGGAAATATCAACACCATAAAATCACCCTGAATATTTAGCTGATTTAATCCCTTCATTCAATAAATGTGTGTGGGGATACTCTCTTTGATGCTATGGAACCAGAATTCTAAAATTTGAAATATATATAATACAAACTATGTAACATATAACATAATGCAATATAGTCATCATATATTATACTCCCATATCTATTGATTCAGAATCACCAAAGTCAGGGATATCTATCTCTCTAAAGTCTCCTCAAGTGATTCTGATAACCAGCCCAGACTAGGAAGTGATGTTATGGTGAAAAGAGAGAAGGGAGCCTAGGAATTTGGTGGAGGAGGCATTCCTGTACAGCTATACCTCACTTTATTGTGCTTCACTATATTATACTTCATAGATGTTGTATTTCTTACAAATTGAAGGCAAAACCCTCCACCAGTAAAAAGATTATGATTCGCTTTATTGCAACACTCACTTTATTGTGGATGGTCTGAAACTGAACCCACAATATCTCTGAGGTATGCCTACACAAAAGTTAACATGGGCTGCTTTAGGCCCTTAATAAAACAAGTAAATTATTGCAAAAGTGGAGAGCAGGACAAGGTATTTTTTTAGGGGCATTTGAGAAAGATCTCACACCAGAGATGCACCTAAAAAAACAAAGGAGGGTTTTTTTTTTGCATCTGAGAAGTAGAGGGCCAGACCTAAAGCAGCAGCAGATAGCAATGAGATCCAGACTGTTCATGTTCAAACTTCTCTCATATCTTTATGCAGATGGTGATTGATGAGTGACAGCTCCCAGGTGTCACAGCAGCACTGCCTGAGCATTCCACATGCTGAGAAACAGCACAGGCAGAAAGCTAGGAGTCAGGTCCTTCTTCTGCTAGTAAAATGTCAGCAGGCAGACTATCAGATCCTCAAACATTCTCGTCTTTTCTGATTATGACCACTTCCTCTTTGCTTGCTTAAGATGAGGCCAAGTCCCTAATATCCCATCTCATCATCTCTGACACCTGGGGAAAGTGACTAGTCAATCCCTAGCTTATTTTCAAAGCCACACAATAAGAATCTCTGTCTTCTTCCAACTAATATTTATAGAGCATCATCCATGAGTCAGGCACAGTACTAGGAAGTAGATGGATACGGAAAAAGAGACTAGTTTAGGATTGAACTAATATATGACAGAAAATATAACTTCAAATGATTAATTTCAAAACTCTTTAGGATTTATGCCTGCTTATTTTTCTAGATGGATTTTTTAAAATTTTTATTGATTAAGGTACTACAAATGTGTCTTTATCCCCCCATTGTCCCCTCATCCCCCCAGTCATGCCCTCGTACTCACCCCCTGTTGTCTGTGTCCATCGCTTATTCTTATATGCATGCATACAAGTCCTTAGGCTGCCCTCTCCCCCTTACCCTCACCCTCCCCTACCTTGCCTCTGAGGTTTGAGTATTTTATCAATGCCTCCCTGTCTCTACATCTGTTCTTGTTAATCGGTTTAGGTTGTTCATTATAATCCACAAATGAGTGAGAGCATGTGATATTTATCTTTCTCTGATTTATTTCACTTAGCATAATGCTCTCCAGCTCCATCCATGCTGTTGCAAATGGTATAAGTTCCTTCTTTTTTATAGCAGTGTAGTATTCCATTGTGTAGATGTACCACTGTTTTCTAATCCACTCATCAGCTGATGAGCATTTAGGCTGTTGCTAAATCATAGCTATTGTAAATTGTGCTGCTATGAACATAGGGGTGCATATATCCTTTCTGATTGGTGTTTCTGGTTTCTTGGGATATATTCCTAGAAGTGGGATAACTGGGTCAAATGGAAGTTTCATTTTTAGTTTTTTGAGGAAACGCCATACTGTTCTCCACAGTGGCTGCACCAGTCTGCATTCCCACCAGCAGTGCAGGAGGGTTCCTTTTTCTCCGCATCCTCGCCAGCATTTGTCATTTGTTGATTTGTTGATGATAGCCATTCTGACAGGTGTGAGATGGTACCTCATTGTCATTTTGATTTGCATCTCTCGGATTATTAGTGACTTTGAGCATGTTTTCATATGTTTCTTGGCCTTCCTTATGTCTTCTTTCAAAAAGTATCTATTTAGGTCCATTGCCCTTTTTTTGCTTGGATTGTTTGTCTTCCTTTTGTTAAGTTGCATGAGTTCCCTGTAATGTTGGAGATTAAACCCTTATTGGAGATACCGTTGGCAAATATGTTCTGCCATGCAGTGGGTTTTCTTGATGTTTTGTTGATGGTTTCTTTTGCTGTGCAGAAGACTTTTATTTTGATGTAGTCCCATTTGTTTATTTTCCCTTTAGTTTCCATTGCCCTAGGAGCTGTGTCGGTGAAGATATAGTAGTTTGGGGATGGGCAGACTCAGCTTTTGCTGTTGCCTCCATGGTTGGATACATGTGCCCCCAGTGGCGGCACACAGGGGCACCCACAGTGCGTTTGCCAGCAGGGTGTACTGACGCACTCCGAAGGGCCCTGGCACTGAAGCCACGGGATTGTGGTGTCTGTGGGCAGGTATCCCAGAAGAGGGAATTCAGTGTTTCTACAGACCAGCAGTGCGTTCCTGTTTGTATAAGTGTGCACCCAGCGGGGGCTCACTAGAGGAGCCCAAGGGTTGCCTGTGGAATGGTGGGCTTGGGAGGCCTGTGCGCTGGAAAAGCGTGCAACTGTAGTGTCCAGAGTTCTGCAGCTGTGGGGTGGGAAGACTCAGTTTTTGCTGCTGCACCTGTGATGGATAGGCACACACTCCCAGTGGTGGCTCACTTGGGCACCCTCAGTGCCTTTGCCAGCAGGGAGCACTGAAGCACTCTGAAGGGCCCTGTCACTGAAGACACATAATTGAGGCATCTGTGGGCAGGGATCTAGGATGAGTGAGTTCCGAATTTCTACTGCTGGGGAGAGTGTGTCCTTGTTTGTCCAAGATCGCACCCAGTGGGGGCTCACCACGGCTCCCAGGAGTGCCCTGTGGACAGATGGGCTCAGGGTTCCTGCTCCTTGGAAATGCACGACTGTGGCGGTGCATTTGCTGGCGCAGAGCTCTGATGCACTCTGAGGGGCCCTGGTGCTGAAGTTGCGCAGCTGGGTTGTCTGTGGGCAATTATTCAGGAAACAGGAATTTAGAATTTCTACTGTGGGGCAGCGCGCCCTTGTCTGTACAAAATCACACCCAGCAGGGGCTCACAGTGGCTCCAAAGTGCTGCCTATGGAGTGGTGTGCCCTGGATGCCTGCACGCTGGGAACAAGTGAATGTGTTGTCCAGAGTTCTGCTGCTGGGGATGGGGAACGTTGCACTTACTGCTGTGGGAGCGGTGCACCTTTGGAGGTGGAGGTCCCAGGGTCCGTGGGTCTGCGGGTGGGGCAGCAGGATTTTGGCTGGAGTGACTGCTGGGTCGCAGGCAGTGTCCAAGGCCTATCTAGGTGGTGGTGCTGATGAGTCCCTAGAAGAGGCTGCTCTCCCCTTCAAGATGGCGTGGGCTCCTTGCCTGAGTCCAGCAGTCCGGGGAGTGCCTGCAGCAGTGGTAATCTCTCCCTGTCCAAGAGAGCCTGGTCTGCCAGCCCCTGCTGCTCCTGCCGGATTTAACTGTCCCTCCCTCACTCACACACACACCACACACATCCACATGCTCTCCTTTCATCCCCTCACTCACTCACTTCCTCTCCCTCACCTCCGTCCTGCCAGCCGCCATCATTGCTGAATCTCCCTAGATGGATTTTGCCAGCAATTTATCACATCTCATAAAGTATCCCACCAGGTCTTTAATTTGCATGCACTGATAATCTATATTAACTCAGGAAATACTGGAATCTTTCCCATATATTATCTCTTCAACTGGAGCAAGGTATCTCTCCCTTCATTCATTTAAAGCCTTTGATTCCTTCCTTTAGGATTATTTAAGTAAATATCATGTCCCAAATTTAATTAATGCCCCAGTATTTAATGTATATTGGTTCCATTGCAAATGAATTCTTCTTTCTTATATTCTTCAGTTGTTTGCAACTAGAGACATGACTATTTGTGTTCATTTGCCTTTAATTTCAAGATGTTGTTAACCTCATTTATACTAACTAGTATATGATGACCTTGTATGTTGTAGGTATGCATAGTTTTTCTGGAGTATATCCCCAGTACCTATCACAATGTCTCACATACAATAAGTGGTAGACCTTCCTATTATAGGTTGAAGCAAGGTAAGTCTTTCTTTGCTGATGGCATTCACCTCATTTCATTTTCATTACCAATGACTATGGTTTGGATTTCTACTACAGTTTAAAAATGGTAGAACTGTAGTCCAATCTTTGTCATTTTAATATTTTCCTATTTTTATGGGAACTCTCTTCTCTATGAAAGATAGTCCTATATCTTATAATTAAATATGTAAAAAGCATAGTCTTTTTCAGGTTGCCAAACACATTGTCAAAGAAGAACTGTTCCATTTATTAGATGCTTTTTCAACATCTACTAAGATAAATGTTATTTTAACAATGTCTTCATATTAATATGATAAATTATCACAATAATTTTCATTTTTATCATCTTATTCTGTGCTCTTGCATTAAATCTCACTTGATCAGATAAATTTTAAGTGGAGTTATTTTCTATTTATAATTGTTTAAATAATGAATATCCGTAAGTAAAGTTGACCTATATTTTTTTGTTTTTTTGGTGTTTTTTTTTCCCAATTTGGGGATTGAAATCATTTTTTTTCCAAAAAGTAAATTTGGAATTGAGTAAAGCAGCATCAACTCAATATTTAAATACAATTTAGGGAGAACAATTTTTTTTATATTTTTAGAAAATATAGGGGAAGTTTTTACATTTGTAGCTAGATCGATCTGAGTTCAAATCCCAGCTCTACCACTTATCTGTTATGTGACTCGGGCAATTCATCTACCTGGTAAGTTTAGGCATGTTAGTAATTTTTATGAATTATCCACATGCATTTGCAAAGAAATTTTATAATTACATTAAGAGTAAACAATGTGATTAGTTTCAAATTTATGCTGTCATTTTTAATTAACATAAGAGCAAGAGGACTCTGAAAATGTGAATTTTCTTCTTTAGATTCTAATCTTAGTTATGGGAATTCTTCCAAAGGAAAATGAAATGCTGTTAGTGGATTTCCAAATGTTTCCACTTAACATAAGAATGACAGTTAGTCTAAACAAAATATTTCAATGTGCTAATTCTAACCAAATGTAGTAATTGATGGTATTTAAACTGGTAGTAGTAGAATCAAAATATACCAGTGTTGCAATATGCACCTCTTCTAGATAAATGACCATTGGTTAGGGGAAAAAATCTACATACTTCTTTTCTGACAATTGACCAGCACTTTCCAATATATATCCTTCCACTATTGATGGTGATTGAGTGAAAAAAGGGGGCTCCAATGGTTAAATGCACTGGGAAAGTCTAACTTACCCAAAGTTTTCCCTACTGCAAAATTTCTCAGGATCTTTATATACTAAAGTAGATTATGGCTCTAAGAAAGGGACATTGGTTCTCCAATATTTGACCATGGAAGCTGAACCTGACACTAACTACTAAGCACTAGTATTTTCGTGCAATACACTTTGGGAAACACTATTAGCAAATAAGAAAGCAGCTCTCCAAAGACAGGGTTGTCTGGCCTTTGGAGCACAAACATACTCCAGTAGGAGGCTTAGTAAATTCAAGCTGGGAACAGTTCTTATAGGAAAATGAGAAAAATTTTTTCACTGGGAAGCTGGGGCAAAACAAATTCAGAGGATATGGGGAGCGGGTAATGAGAAGAATTCACTTGTGACAGTTATACAGATTTCAAAGTATGGCTATCTCTTAGGACCAAAGCAAGTCAAACTGAGCTTTAGATGGCAGAGGAAGAAGAGAAACTTTGTATTATAAAAAAATTTCACGTCTCCTTTGAGTTTCACAATCAGGAAGTTATAGTGCCCTCTCCCTCTCATGATGACTTACTATATGCATTTAATAATAATAAGTGGGGACTATGTGTGTGTTTAGAGAAAAACTTCCAAAACACTCTGAAGCAACCTTTACCTATCCACATCAAGTTCAAGCTCTGCCTTGTGTTCAGTGCCTGCTCTGGCCAGTGCACTAGCATGGCCTCTGGGAAGACAGAGATGAGCAGGTCCAGTCACCATTTTTGAAGACCAGGTCACAGATAAGGGTTCAAAAGTAGATATCCCATTGCTCCTCTCTCCCAAGATTGACCAGGGGCTGTCCTCTAATCAATGAAAAGTTGAAAGGACCTACTGGAATCACTATCACCAACAATAATAATAGCAGCCAACATTTATTTAACAATTATTGGGTACACCAGGCACTGTGCTAAGCACATTACATGCATCATTTCATTTATGCCTCATAGCCTTGTGAGATACATATTTTTTATTCCTTACCCAAGGATATGTTCTTATTAATTTCAGAGAGAGAGGAAGGGAGAGAAAGATAAACATGTATCAGCTGCCCTCCTTTCCCACCCAGACCAGGGATCAAGCCCACAACCTATTATGTGCCCTAAGAATTAAACCCATGACCTTTCAGTGTACTGGACAATGCTCCAATCAACTGAGCCACATGGGCCAGGGCAAGGTGCATATTCTTATTAGCCTCACACTGCAGATGGACAAACTGAGACTTAGGGGGATTAAGTAACTTTCTCAAGCCCAAACACCCAATAAGTGGTAAAGCTGGGATTTAAACCCACTTCTGTTCGTCTGTAAAACCCAAGGTCTTAACCAAGCACTCACTGCCTTTGGAAAGCTAATGTGAAAGTAGAAAAGGATAGCCAAAGAAGCAAGGCAGCAGGATTTATA
>NW_005370538.1:834547-838050 GCF_000412655.1 Myotis brandtii
ATATATGTTTTTTTACAGAGAGGACGGGAGAGAAATAGAAATATCGATGAGAGAGAAACATTGATCAGCTGCCTCATGCACACCCCCTACTGGAGATGTGCCCGCAACCAAGGTATATGCCCTTGACTAGAATCCAACCTGGGACCCTTGGGTCCACAGGCTGACGCTCTATCCACTGAGCCAAACTGGTTAGGGCAAGGCAGCAGGATTTAGCCACACTAATCCCTCTCCCAACCCAGGGCCTTTCTGCACTAAGGACAAAATGGTCCTCCTTGGAGCCTTTGTACCTGCTCTTCTGCCTGGACCACTCTCTCCCTCAAGTTTTATTTATAACTTCCTTCCAGCCTTTGCTGAAATTCCACCTTCTGCATGTGGTCTTCCCTTACCACTCTATATAAATTGGTACCATTTCCCCGCTGCACAGTCCTGAATCATTGTTGCTCTTCTTTATTTACTTGTTGGTTTCTTTACTATCTCCCACCCACCCCACTAAATTCTACAAGGGCAAGGATTTTTTTTTGTCTGTTTTATTCCCTGACTTATTCCCAGAACCCAAGACAATGCCTGGAATGTAGCAAATGCTCAATAATTATTTGTGGAATGAATAGTAACTGCAGTATTCTTTTCAAAATGCAAATTAGTTCATGTTACCTCAGGCTTAAAATTCTTTAATGACTTCCCATTGCTGTACAAAAAGGTTCAAATCCAGCATTATCTTTTGCCGCCCTCTGCTCACTAGTTCTGCTCAAGCCTTGCTGGTCTTTTCTGTATTTACTGTTTCTTTCCCTGATGGGCCTTCACATGTGTGGAGACCTCCACCTACAATCCTTTCCTCCCTTCTCATATAGTAACCACTCTACATCCATCCCATTCTAGCTGAAAAGTCACTTTAACAGAGAAGCCTTCTCAGAACCCACAGACTATGACAAGTAATTTAATTTTGTGCATTTCCTTCAAAGCCTTCTTATTAACGTATTTATATTTAGCTCTTCAATATTCTGTTTCAGCTAATAAACCATGAAGATGGAGACCATATCGATCTTATTCAGTACTCTGGTGCCTAAGGGGCACATAGTAGGTACTCAGTAAATAGTCCTTAAATGACTGCTAAAAGCAAGTGCCTGATCATGCAGCTCAAATAACATTAACTTCTGTAAGTGTAAGGTCATGGGTTTGGTGCACCCTGGAATCAACATACTGATTAGTCTGAGGGCCAGAAAAAGACTTTGCAGGGCTCAAGCATTAAAAGGACAAGCACTGCCTGAAGAGTCCCCAAGCAAAGATAGACCACCTCATACCTTCTGTGAGATCTAAATCGATGCTGTAAATACCAGTCCTTTACAAGTGCATCTGTCACCTGAATATGAGGACAGATAGTTTCCAAAACAGTTATGATGTGTTTTGCTATTTTTCTAAGCTACAAAGCAATGACTGAGATGTTTGTTGTCAATATTTTAGTTGTCATTGAAAAAATAGCACAGATAATCACTATAGGTTCTGCAGATAAAAATGACAGCCAACAGAAAGAGAATAATAAAAATACCACCACATAAAAACATCATAAATGGCATCACAGACAAAAATAGACAAGGTGTAAACTTCCAGAGAACAACAAAGTACTCTCTCCAAGAAAACTTTAAGTACATGGTTCTTCAAAATCAGCTGCTAAATAGTAAGTCTCTCTAATTCTTAAGAGATTGAGGGAAGAACTTATGTTTGTCTTTTAGGAATAATTAATGGTTAATACAGAGATCTTGGGCACCAATCTGGCTGGGTTCAACTCCTTAGATATTTTCAAGCCATGTGACCTTGGGCAAGTAATGTTACTACTCTGAGTCTTGGTTTCCTTATTTATAGAATGAAATAAAAATTAACAATACCTCCCTTAGGGGTTTCATGAGGATTAAATTCACTAATATATGGGGGGAGGAGGACAGAATAAAGCACTAATCAAATGTTAGTGACTTCTTTGTGGTGACAGTGACTATTATTATCCAAAGGTAATATGAGCTAAAGGCTAAAGAGATATTGGCAAATACAGGTCCTGATAGACTTCCTTTAATGAAAAGAAGAATGTCTGTGAATTTGGAGGATCATCTAAGGCCATTCAAAATAAAAATGTTGTAACAACATACTATAGAAGATAGGGCAATGCAAACACTGCATTCCCTCAGCCTGATAAGCAGAATAAACAATATAAGAAACCAATGAGATTAAAAGGTCAATGATAAACTTCTTGACTCTGAGAAACAAGCCATGAAGATTTTGAATAGAGACAAAAAGCATCTATCAAACCGCAGAGGGAAGGCAGGGGAGGTTGGGAGGGTTAGGGTAAAAGATCAACCAAAGGACTTATATACATGTATATGAGAACAACCAAGGGACACAGACAGTAGTGGGGTGAGGGCATGTGCTGGGAGAGGGAACAGGCTAGAAGAGGTCAGGAGTCTGTAAGCACATTTATGCTTTGGATATTTATTTGGTAATCTAAGTGGCTGATTCCCCATGCCCGAGTTAATAACCCCAGTAGTTTGGAACAGCTGCCACAGTGCAGCCAGAAACCCTGGAGACAAAAAGCTGCTTCCCTCTTAACCACTGCCTGAGAGTCTTTCTTTCCCAGGTAAGGGGCAGGGAGGAAGGGACAGTTCACTTCCACATCCTTTGAGAGCAAAGTCCTAGGACTGTAACCCTGTCCTAATTACCCCTCAAGGCAGATAGCTTCTCTCCACTCTCCCACAGCCAGGCCCCTCAGGAAGATCCTCCTTTTTCCATGCCTAGACTCCCTTAGTCTATAGCCATCCTGATGTTGCCAGAGGCCTCCTTTCAAAACCAAGTCAGGTCCTGTCACACCACAGCTGCAACTATCTTCAACAGGTCCCCACTCCCTAGGGGGGAAAAATTCTACAAACCTCTGCATAGCATTCAAAGCTCTCCATAGCAACAATCCTCAAACCTTTTTTATCTCTGGATCTGAAAAATAATTGAAAGGTGGCAGGAGGGGGAAGGGGGCAATTTCTTTAAAAAAATTGTGGACACTAAAGAGCTTTTATTTATATGGGTCACATCTGTCAATATTTTTCATATTAGAAATTAAAACTGAAAGAAATTTTTAAATATTCAGGTATTAATTTATGTAAACTTAGCAATAATAAACCTATTACATGTTAATATAAGTATATAATTATACTAGAGGCCCTGTGCACAAAAATTTGTGCACTCGGGGGGAGGGGGGAAGTCCCTCAGCCCGGCCTGTGCCCTCTCACAGTCTGGGACCCCTCGGGAGATAATGACCTGCTGGCTTAGGCCTGCTCCCGGGTGGCAGAGGGCAGGCCCAATCCCTAGGTGCAGCCCCTGGTCGGGCTCAGAGCAGGGCTGATTGGGGAGTTTGGGCGCCGCCCCCTGTCATGCACAGAGCAGGGCGGATTGGGAGGTTGCGATGCCACCCTCAGTCACGCTCAGGGTAGGGCTGATTGGGGGGTTGGGGCACTGCCCCCTGTCACACT
>NW_005370538.1:839128-852909 GCF_000412655.1 Myotis brandtii
GCCATCTTGGCTGGCAGTTAATTTGCATATCGCCCTGATTAGCCAATGGGAAGGGTAGCGTAGGTATGGCTAATTACCATGTTTCTCTTTTATTAGATAGGATAGTAACATAAATACCATATTTTTATAAGATATTACCACATTTAATGTAAAATAAGCATATTTTTCAAAACAACCACAAATGTAGGTATGACTAACACTGTTTTGCATTTTTACAAATATCTTTAATATCTAGCTTATTAGGGGACACCTGGATTTTCATGTCAGCATTCTGATTTCATTTTGTTGTGAGAGGTTGTTTTACCTGAAGTACATGAAGACATACTCCAGCCCAATACAGATATGTAATTAGAAAAGGTAGGACTTCTCAGACCTCCTCAAAGGAACTTGGGCGTTCATGGGAGTCCTCAGACCACACTTTAAAAACTACTTCTTGATCAGTGGCTTCCTAGGAACAATGTATGGCATTGGAGTCAGGGAGGAGTGGGAGAGCGGGATTACAAAAGAGTACAAGAAAACTTGGGAGTGATGGATATATTAATGATCTTGACTGTGGTGATGGTTTCACACTATACATACATCAAAACTTATCAAACTATATATACTGGTACATTTGAATATGTTCTATTTGTTGTATGTCAATGATCTATATATATAAAAACCTAAGTGACCGAACGACTGGTTGACTGGTTGCTATGATGCACACTGACCACCAGGGGACAGACGTTCAACACAGGAACTGCCCCCTGGTGGTCAGTGTGCTCCCACAGCCAACCTCCTGTGTCCGGCAAACCTCCTGCAGTCCCTCCCCCAGGCTGGCCAACCTCCTGCAGCCCTTCCCCCCAGCCAGTTGCCCACCCCCCTCCATTGCCCCAATCATCGGCCAGGCCGAGGGACCCCACCCATGCTCAAATTCATGCACCAGGCCTCTAGTGTTTCAATAAAGCTATTAAAACTAGAAAAAGGTGGAGGAGTAATAATTTCATCATGGCCTCAACCTCCTTTTCTTCCTCCTGTCCCATTAAAGCCACACAAACCACAATCCAGCTGTTTGTTATTAACATGGGAGCCCCAGCCCCAGCACCTCTTTGTGCCTCTCCTCCTGCTCCTTCATCAACCTGAAATGCCTTCCCAACAATGCCTCCACTTTGCCTCCCTCCCTTTTCCCACTGGAGAAATTCCTCAAAATCCACATCAAATGGATCTCAACACCCTCTGCAGGGAATACAAAGCTACCATCTCCTTCACTTTTATGGGTCAGGAAAGAATCAGGTGAGAGATGCTGGGGGCATATCTTCATCTGAATTTCCTCAGATTGGTTTATCCCTATTAATCCTTTTGAATCAAGAAGAGACACCAAACCCTAGCCAGTTTGGCTCAGTGGATAGAGTGTTGGCCCATGCACTGAAGGGTCACGGGTTTGATTCCGGTCAAGGGCATGTACCTGGGTTGCAGGCTTGATCCCCAGCCTTAGTCACTAATCAATGTGTCTCTCTCAAGTAGATGTTTCTCTCTCTGTGTGTCCCCCTCCCTTCCACTCTCTCTAAAAATCAATGGCCAATATACTAGGTAAGGATTAAAAAAAAAAAACATCAAAAGGGGGGGGGAGCAATCTATGAGCAGCCCAGGAGAAGAAGTCTCCTGTTATAGGCCTATAGGGAAAACCCATCTCTATTGCCCGCCCCCCACCACACATACAATAAATACAGAGGACTACATAAATATACTCAAGGAGCAAAGGCCACACTTAGTCATATATAATCCTCCAAGTGTCAGGCCCAATTGCAGATATTCACAAAATACCTGTGCTGCAAGTGAGGCGGAATTTCCTCAATAAGACTCAGCTTCTCAATCTATAACAGGCATATGAGAGCATCCATCTGTCCTTGTTGTCCTAAGTTCTTATTTACAGAGTGTCTTAGTTTCTAGGGTTACCATAACAAAATATCACAAGTTGGTTGGCTTAAAACAACCAAAATTTACTCTTTCACAGTTCTGGAGGCTAGAAGTCAAGTCAGGGCCATGCTCCCTCCAAAGGCTCTTCTAGCTTTTTCTAGCTTCTGGTTGTTGCCAGCAATCCTGGGTGTTCCTTGGCTGGGGCTCTAAAACGCCAATCTCTGCTTCAGTCTTCATATGGTCCTGTATATCTCTGTGTGTCTCCAAATCTTTTTCTCTTTATAAGGACACCAGTCATTGAATTTAGGGCCCACCCTAATTCTGTATTAGCTCATCTTAACTTGATTACTTCTGCAAGGGTTCTATTTCCAAATAAGGCCACATTCTAGCATTCTGGGTACACAGAGCATGTGTGAAAGTGCCTGGTACATAGTAGGTACCCAGCTTATCCTCCCTCCCTTCTGCAAATTCAGACTAGTTGCAGAATACTCCCTTGACAGCAGGATGCCTGGGCTTTTGAAAGACTCTCTACATACATACTTATCAAGTGAGAAAGACCAGCAGAGAAATCAAGGACAGCAGTAGATGATAACTGTTTTCCTTCTCAGCTCCTGCATTCCTCCCACAACTGCTGGGTCCTTGCATTTCCTTTTTTCCCCCTCATCCCACACCCACATGGGCAGTCCCATACAAAACACACACCTGCCTATTCAGAGTAGAATTTTAAATGCTGTCCAGGAATTGCCTCCTTAAATTTAGGGACTATAATGCTAAAATTTCTTAGTGAGGGAGATGGAATTTCCCAGTGAGAGAACATGTTTGGTGTACACAGCTTACACAATAAATCCTAAAGAGCAGCTTTCTCAAATGAATTAAAGGGAAAGAATGACTGAATATAATTATGCTAAAAATGTCTTCCCAAATCTGCTCCAATCCAGAATGTTGTAATGTATTTGGACTTTTTAATGTCAGTGGCCAATAGTTAAAAGAAGCCATGAGATATTATGGTAAAGCATCATGAAGTATTTGTTGGAAAAGAGAAACAAATAAATATGGTATGTCCATCTTGAACACTAAAAGGTCAGCAATGTTCAACAAAACCCACATTTGGGGACCTGCACTTGAGCTGTTGGCTCTAATGAGCCTGCACCTAATGTCAGTTTTGTTGTCAATGTATAACAAGCAGGTCAATGTATGACAAGAACACACCACCTCCACCTCCACCCCCAGAGGCTTGGATGCTTGGGACGTGTTTTGAGATTCATGGGGGCAGGCCAGGTAGTATCCTGATCCCCCTGCCCAGAACACAGGGATCGGTCAGCCAATGAGGTGGCCAGTCTCAGAGTCCTGCTGTGATTCCCTTTTGTCCTCAATACCAAATCTTAAGTAGTTACTCAAAGCATCATTATTTCTCAAAGGCAACCTGGACTTAGTCTCCTGTGATGTTAAAATGGCCTTGACCTTTTCAGCTATCAATCTCAGTGATCTGGCAATGTATTTACAAAAACCCTATTATTTCCCTTGAGGGTTCCTTTTCTCTCTCTGATTTTATTCTATTCTTTACTCTTCTAGTCTTTCAGGATGTTTACACTGCCTTCTTCAAATTGTGATACTTAACACATCATGAATTTGCACCATTTCAAAGGTTTTCCATTTCCAGACCTATCAACATAATACATACTACTATAATACATAATATTAAATATTTAAAAAATTAATTGGAAGCATGGAATTGACATCAAAAGAGGGAACGCATGCTGTGGTACATCGAGAATACTTTGTTAAATGGACACAGGGTCAATACACAAGGACTCAATCTTTACCAATGCTGAAAATTTGAAGTGTTCATATTTATAATGACCACTAATACCACATCTGGTTAGTATCTTTGGTGAAAAAAGTCTGTTTAAGTTTAAAATGTCCTAAGAATAGCAGTTGAGTATCTGGGTCAAAATTCCCATTCAAGTAATTACATTTTCCCAACCAAATGTTAATTAGCACTTTTTAAAAACACTGTTGGATAGTGCTACTTGATAAGATTATTTAAGCAGGTACATGCCATAATGTACAAAACAACCTGGATCTCCCATGGGTCACTTTTTCTATGCATTGGAAATCTACAGCCTCTGATTCAAGGGTGAGTACCCACAAAAGGAATCGTGGACAGTCCATTGAGACAAAGCTAAACTTACTTATATGTATACTTCCCATAAACTCTAGTGAGAAAATATTAAATCAATCACTTGCTTATCCAGCACAAAACCTATTTGCACATTTCATCTATCCAGAACTTATATGGTAACAGGAAGAGGAGCAGAATAGGTTTCTTCAAGGTGCACAAGTGTACACAGACACACAACACATACGCACATACGTAGTTCTAGAAATTTTATTCACAGAATACCTCCTCAATTCCTCATACTGAAAGTTTCTTTCTCCTACTTTATACAAAGTTTTTACAATGTTTGCTACTGATCATTATCTCTATATCTGAGAACCATCAAATGAGAGGGAGGACAGCAAAGGCTCCAAGTCTGCCAACAACAACTCCTCAAAGTGACAATTACTGGCCTACCAGAAAAGGAGACCAAAAAATAAACAAAAGACCCAACTCAGAAACATCAGCCCAAAAATCCTAGAGTGGTCTCAGACCATGTGGTGCAGGATAAAATGCTCCTCATACCTCAAGAATTGATTCTTCTTAGGAAGATTTTGATACATACTTGAATGCAAAAGGTAAATTGCATTCAGCAGTATTTGGTTCAGAAAAAGCAAAGTAATGACTAGTATACACTGAGTGGCCAGATTATTATGACCACCCCATCAGTACTTCGTTGGGCCACCTTTTGCCTTCAATACTGTGGGAATTCTTCTTGGCATTGACTCCATGAGATGTTGAAAGGTGATGCGAGGAATCTGACACCATGCCTGATGAATAGCACTGTCCAGTTCTGTGAGATTTGATGGTTGTGGAACCAGCTGCCTGATGGCTCTTTGAACTTTGTCCCACAAGTGCTCAATTGGATTGAGATCTGGTGATTGTGGGGGCCACCTAAGCAAGGTAAAGTCTCCCTCATGTTCTTGAAACCACTCCTGCACAATATGAGCACCGTGGCATGGAGCATTGTCTTTTTGGAAGAAGACATCTCCATTGGGATACACCATCAACGTGATAGGATGAACTTGATCAGCAACGATACTTAGGTTTGTTGTGTTATTCAGACATTGTTCCACACGAATTAAAGGGCCCAAATCATGCCAGGAAAACATGCCCCAAACCATAACACTGCCCTCACCAGCTTGAAGGGTTGTACTCATGCATGGGGGGTGTGTGCTTTCATGCTGTTTCCGCCAAATTCTCACTCTGCCATCTGCATGATGCAACTGGAAACGTGATTCATCGGACCATATGACTTTTTTCCAGTGCTCAACTGTCCAATCCTTGTGTTCCTGTGCGCATTGGAGACGTTTTATTTTGGTAACTGCAGACAGCAAAGGTGTTCGAACAGGCCTTCGGTTTCCATATCCCATATGATGCAGTGTACGGCTAATTTGTCTACAAACGTCAGGTGGTCATAATAATCTGGCCACTCAGTGTATTTTAGAAAGATATCGACTCAAACTTTTCACATTAAAACTATTTTGGTATCTAAATGCCAAATGGTCAAACTCAGCTATCCACAATAAATTCCTCCCTTGGGCTAAGGTAGGAGAGGTGGTATTGAAGAGAAGGATTTTCTTTTTCGAGATGGTGGCTTGGTAGTCTCATTGAATAGCACATTTTTTTTTCCTATTCGATTTATCCCTCATCTAGACCATGAAGTAGGCCAAGGCCATCTGCAGTACCTTCTCTCTATTCCATGAACAAATATTTGCTGTGTGCCAGGCACTGTACTAGATATTGGCAACAGAACAAGATAAAATGGTCAATGCCTGCACACAGCTCACAGATTAGATAGCAGATAGAACACCAATTGGTCATTGTATAATTACTGGGATGAAATGAGGCTAATTTCCCTTGTATTAGTGCCTCAATCAGGCCACTCTCCAGGCCAATGGTTCATGGTCTGAATCTTTTCTGGTGCTCTCCCCTATATCCTTTTAATATTTAGCTTCATCGGCCTTATATTAGTATATTAGACTTCTAAGAGGACACAATCAAATAAACCATGAATTCTCTTAGAGGTGACATACACTTCAAGGGGGTAAAAGTTGTTTTGTGGGGAGGGAGGCAAAAAAAAACATTTACAATGATTTGTGGTCTTCCAAATTTCACCTTACCCAACAAAATCTTATTGCTTAGCATTTTATTTCTCCTGTTGGGTTTTCTTGGATATCACATGAGAAGCACTGACAATGAATTCATGATGATACACAAAACATGCAAGATCAGTGCCACAAGACTATGGTCAACACACAGTTGTGATTGGAAAGCATTCTCTTGAATGATTGCTCATTCTAGATGTTATATAGCAAAGTGATGGCCTGGTGTGCCTATTAGTTACTATTGGCTACCTTGTGAATATAGTTTATATTTTATCCTCAATTTATATTTTATTTAATTCTAAAACATAATTCAACTCATGTTTAATTATGTCAAATGCAAAGAAAAGCTATCAGCAAGATCTGAATAAATATCTAGCAGCAGCAGCTAAATTAGAAGTTATTTTCCCACATCAAGTAATAGTTAAAAATTAAGGTTCAGAAACATATTTTAAGAAGTTAATTTAATTTTTTTCTGTTTTGCCCTGACAAGTTTGGCTCAGTGGATAAAGCTTCGGCCTGCAGACCAAAGGGTCCCAGGTTTGATTCCAGTCAAAGGCACATACATTGGTTGCAGGCTCAATCCCCGTACAGGAGGCAACCAATCAATTCCTCTCTCTCACATTGATGCTTCTCTCTCTCTGTCTCTTCTCCTCCCTTCCACTCTCTCTAAAAATAATGAAAAAAAATCCTTGGATGAGAATTAATAATAATAATTTTTTGATGTTTCACTGGAAAATAACTGCAGTGAATTTTTTTTAATTTGATCACATAGTTATTATCATTATGTATTTCCAATATTGAAAATTTGCATATGTAATTTGAGACATTGCAATTTTAAATAAATTACAAAGCAAATAAAAACAAATACATAAGTTTATTGTTAGTAGTTTTTTTAATTTTCAGTTCTGCTTTTACCTTTAAAATGTCAGCATTCTTAATTCAGCAAGTTATAAAGAGTAAGTAAGCCTATACTTCTTAGTTTTGCACCTAAAGCAGACATACATACAGCACACAAACTAATATGCAAAATATCTCTGTTATTAAAATTTCATAAGCAAGTAACTAGCAAAAAATGTCTAGAAAGGATCTTTAGGGGAGCAATAATGAAATTTTTAAAAAAGCTTAAAAGACACTGAGATAAACAAATCTCCATCACTTTAATAGGAATTAATTGTGATACCATAAACAGAGTTAGGAAACAGGAGGGTACTCTGTGTACTCAGATTTGAGGAATTCTCTAAAGATAGGAAGCACATGAGATATGTTCAACAAGAGAAGAGGAAACCATAGCTCAACTAAGTGCAAGAAGGTAAAAGCAGATCCAAAGAAATTCTAAGCTCAGAGTGAACTATTACAGAAATATGGAGAAGGCCCTGGAGTATTATCAGGGTGATTGAGTTAAAAAAAATAGCCAGTATGTACTGGCTATAAGTACTCCTGTGTGGGCCCACATACAGGGGCATGCCGTGCACGTGTGCACACACACACACACACACACACACACACACACACACCAGAAGAGAGATGCTTTTAATCACAGTCTAAAACCTACAAACCATACTCTAAAGAAAACTCTCTAGGTCCAGGGCCTGAGACAAATGCTGGAGCTAATACTTTTTTTAATATATATTTTTATTGATTTCAGAGAGGAAGGGAGAGGGAGAAAGAGATAGAAACATCAATGATGAGAGAGAATCATTGATTGGCTACCTCCTGCACACCCTCTACAAGCCTGCAATCTGGGCATGTGCCCTTGACCAAAATCGAACCCAGGACCCTTCAGTCTGTAGGCTGACACTCTATCCACTGAGCCAAACCGGTTGGGAGGAGCTAATTCTTAACCAATGTATAGCGAGGGGGAAAGATGGGAAAGGTGGCTCTACCAAGAATAGAGATACTTTGAAGCATTTTTATTCAAAATAAAGCACTGCTCAATCTCATTTGGGAGCTGAGTCCCCAGCCTGAAAGCTTATTCCATGCATAGACACCCTGAAATGAGTTCCCACTGCCTCAGGAAAAAACACATTTAAATCCTAAAAGTTTGCAAAGATGTTCACAATGACCTCCTCTCACACCTTATGTTTCAGCCAAAGTGAATTTCTTTCATTTCTTCCAAAATGCGCTGTACTTCTCACCTCCAAGCCCTCATGCATGCCTTCCCTTTGTGGGGAACACTACTGCACCTGCAACCCTTCTCCATTCTTCCTTTTCAGGATAACTCCTAGTCAACTTTTGGGTCTCAGTTCCTCAACTTGCCTCACTCTCACCCCCCAACCTCAAGTTAAACCAGGTGCCCCTGTCATGTACTACTCTTCTCATAGCCTTCAAAAAAATTGAGTTTAGCATTGTTTTAGCCTTCACTGGACTGTGAGCTCTGTAAGGGCAGGAATAGTACCTACTCTTCTGATCAATGGATCTCCAGGGTCTAGTTCAGGTTAATAACTCAATAAAATACTGATCAGATTGAGCTGCAATAAACGGAAGAGAGATTTGGAGTCTGGAAAGGCTTTGGGCTGTAAATTCACCCCATAGACAGCCAAAAACTCCAATATTGGTAGGACCAACCTTGGCTTCCACTTTCCTGGTAATTTCTGGTTTTATAGGAATTTGCCTCAATGTACTGTGGTCACATGAGGTGGTTATTTAAGTACAACTGCCAATATCTTTATTAAGAGAAAACTGAAAAAAAAATACTGACCTGGGGGTTAGGAAACTTGAGAAACTTGATGACCAGCTCTACCCCTTACCAGATTTCTGACCTTGATAAAGTATTATCTTTCCACTAGGCCTCAGTTGGCAAAATAAGAGAAATAGGCCATAACTTCTAGTTTCTTCCTTCTGATCTGACAGTCTATGACTTTTCATCTTAATTTATAAATCAGGTTATTCCACCACTGGGTTGTTTGGGGAAGGCATGGGGAATGTTCCTTTTTTAAAAAATATAAGAAATAGGAAAGCCTGGCTGGCGTGGTTCAGTGGTTGAGCATCAACCTATGAACCAGGAGGTCGTGGTTCGATTCCTGGTCAGGGCACATGCCTGGTATGGGGCATGCAGGAGGCAGCCTATCAATGATTCTCTCTCATCATTCATGTTTCTATCTCTCTCTCCCTTACCTTTCCTTTCTGAAATCAATAAAAATATTTTTAAAAGAGAAATAGGAGAAATAAGAAAGGGACATAGCTATTGTTGTGAGTTGAATTGTATACCCCAAAAAGATATGCTCAAGTCCTAAACCCCAGGATATGGACTGAATGTTTATGTCCCCCTAAAATTCATATACATTGATGCCCTGGCCAGTGTGGTTCAGTTGCTTGGCTGTCATTGTCCCATGTGCCAAAGGGTTGCTGGTTTGATTCCTAGTCAGGGCACATGCCCAGGCTGCAGACTTAATCCCCAATTGGGGGCGTGCAGGAGGCGGCTGATAAGTGTTTCACTCTCTCTCTAAATATATTTTAAAATTTCATACATTGAAGTCTTAATACCTAATGTGATGGTATTTGGAGGTGGAGCCTTTAGGAAGAAATTAGGTTTGAAAAACGTCATGAGGGTGGAGTTCCCATGATGGCACTATTGTCCCTATAAGGGAATCAAGAGAATGAGCTCACTTTCTCTGCCATGTAAGGATACAGAGAGAAGATGGCCATCTATAAACCAGGAAGAGGGTCCTTATGAAGAACCCAACCATGGTGGGACCCGGTTCCCAGAATTCTAGTCTCCAGAACTATGAAAATTAAATGTTTGTTTACGCCACCCAGCCTATGGTAGTCTGTTATAGCAGCATAAACTGACTAGGACACTTCAGTACCTGTGACTATGACTCTATTTAGAAGTAGTCTCTGCAGATATAATCAAGGTAAATGAGGTCATACTGGATTAGGGTGGGCCTGATTCAATGACTGGTACCCTTATAAGAAGAAGAAAATTTAGATGCAGAGAAAGAGGAGACACACATAGATACACAGGGTCAAAAAGCCTATTGGTAGATGGAAGTAAAGATTGGAGTGCCTAGGATTGCCATCAACCCCAGAGGCTAGAAGAGGCCTTTGGAGGGAGCATGGCCCTGCTGTCACCTTGATTTTAGACTTATAGCTTCCAGGACTGTAAAGACAATGAATTTCTGTTGTTTTAAGCCACCAAATTTGTTATAGCAATCCTAGAAACCTAACACAAGTACCATCTTGAGAAAAAAAAACATAAAAAAGTTCTCATTTTACCTAAGATCTAATATTAATTAACTATCCCTAAATGGCATGCCCTTGAATCCTAGTAGTAAGAGGACTTTCTAGGACAACTGCTAGTAAAACAGGGTTGTGTCTATACCATAAGCAAACTCATGTGCAGAAGTAAACGAGGAGGCCAAAAATATCCCTATTTCGAGATACTATTCGATTTTTCTATTCAGAACATTTTGCGCTGCTCACAAAGCTTGCAATAACTCAACCATTTTAAGAGCATCAATGAAACAATGTATTTACCAACCTAAAATCAGCAACAGAGAGGTATCCAGGACAACATATCCATTGTCTAAGGAAAGCATTGGATGAATATATAACATAACCATGAAAGCAAACAATTATGAACAAGGGTACTTCTGGACATATTAACTGAGAAAACACTGCCCATACAATTACCGCTGGTTAATTAAAGATGTCCTCAATATCAAGATGTAGCTACTAAGGAACAATAGGCCCTGAGCAAAAATAAGAACAACAAAAAATTCAATTTATTTTCAATAAGCAAAGAGACAAAAAGTGGGGTCTGCAGTAGCAAAAAATGATGTGGCAACTGTAGTCAAGAGCCCCGGGCTTCATCTTCAGCTCTGTACTCATGACAGTACTGGTATTTTCAGTATCTTTTTAAATTTTAATTTCTACTTATTGATTTTAGAGAGAGAGGAAGGAGAGAGAAACATTGATTTGTTGTTCCACTTAGTATACATTTATTGCTTGACTCCTATATGTGCCCTGACCGGGGATTGAACTCACAAATTTGATGTATCAGCACAAAGCTCTAACCAAATGAGCTACCTAGCCAGGGCCTTTTCAATATCTTTTGATTAAGAAAACACTGAACCAGCCAGCATGCATTGAGTAGTTCTGTTAATTCATATTTCATAGTAATAAAGGTTAACACAGCACCTACTTTGTACCAGGAACTGTTAAGCACTTTTTTTGGGAACTAACTTAAGCCTGACAACCTTCTGAGATAAAATTATGATGCCCATTTTACAGGTAACAAAACTGAGGCTCAAAGAAGTTACACAATTTGTCCAGCATCATTACACATCCCATAGCTTGTGCATTCTAGATGGAGAATTTCAAACCAAGCAGTCAAATTCCAGAGCCTATGTCCTTAACCTGTTATCACAATAGTAAGCACATACATGAAAACCAGCAATATACATATACAGCACCTGAAGCATTAATGACACTCTACATCCTTAGGGTCCAGGACTCACAGGTTAGGACCCAATGCTGGAGATACTTTAAAGCCTAGTCTAGCTTTGTGTCTGTATGGAGGTCCCTGCCAGTTCAGTGCTGGACAAAAAGAACATACTAGTAGGAAAGTTTCTCAACTCACTAACTTAGGCAAAAATATCCCCCAGCACTCAGATAATGAGAAGTGTAGGGTTACAACTTCTTTGACTTGCTAAGTTGTCCTCCATGACTTATCTTCAGGAGACTTCAGCTAACTGTGGACTCCCTCACTCACCATTCTGTGGTAGGAACTTGTAAAGTCCTGGATACAGAAGGAAACACAGAAACGTTCAAGGGCTCTTACTGTACACAGCACAGGAGCCTGGACCCAGCACTCTTCAGATGCATGTTTGGCCTGGAGATGCAGATGCCTAGTGGATAACAGATGGGTAGAGAAGAACATGCAAGTGTCTGCCTGAGAGTCCTATTTTCTCCTCTTAGGTTAGGATGAGCTCTTAAAGAATGCTGCACCAGATACAAAGGCAGTCTTTTGGAACTTGTCCTCTCCACTCTTCAGAAAATGCTTGAGATCATGATCTGGGGATTCCTCCTACTAATGACTACCTCTTGGTAATAGCTGTTGGGCCAAGATGATGCAGGCCACAGGTAGGGCTGTTTGTCAGGCTGAGCTTTGGGAAGGAGGGACTTCTCTAAAATGAGCAATGAAATCCCAAGCAGAGCTTCTGGGATCAACTTGCTTGGTAATAATGGAAAAATTTCCCATTACTGCCATGGGTTACCCATGCACTGTGCACTAACTGATCTTTCTGCTAAGCTCCAGAACCAAGAAGTTAACTGTCTACCTGAGAACTCAATAGGCAGGGCAGATTTACATTTTGTAAGGCCTAAAGCTTACACAATTCAAGACAACTCTTTCTAGAAATAGGATACAGACTAAGGAATATAAAATTAGGTATCTGGCCTTGTAAAGGGCCATTCAAGTACAGGGACCTGAGACTGAAACTTTAGATATGTGACAAATCCACCTCTGCTAACAAGTACCTTAAAGGCCACACATGGAAAACTGAATACACCATCTGTCCACTCCTCTCACAGTCTGTGGGGGACATAGTCTAAGGTGGCCCCTATGTGCCCAGCCTCCTTGTGTTATACCCTTATACAATGTCCACCACTTGAGTGTAGGTGAAACCTGTGACTTGTTTCTAACCAAGAGGGCACTGCAAAGGTGATGGGATGTACATGATTATGTGCACATGATTAAATTACACTAGAATTTAATAAACATCTTGCTAAGACACTTTTTCACTTGCCGGTTTTAAAGAAGCAAGCAGTAATATTGGGAAAGGTCATTTGGCACGGACTTCTGGATAACCTCTGGCCAACAGTCAGCACGAAAGCGAGGCCCTCAACCCTACATCCCACAGGCCTAAGTAAGTGGTTCTCCAATTTTGTATGCACAAGAATAATCAAGGGAGCTTATCATAAATCAGGGCCCACTCCCAGAGGTTTTTACTCATTAACTAGCATAGCAAAGGGGGGGAGGCCCAAAACTTTTGATCATTTTTCTACAAAATTGTGATGGTATGTTTCTACACTGTACCAAACAATTAATCCTAATTCTTGTTCATTTTTTCCTGCCTAGAGTCCTTCTCATTTATCACTTCTTCTCCATTCTGATTGCCACAGGCTTAGTGTATATCTAATCTTCTCTAATTTGCACTAATGGAACATTCTCCTATCCATCCTTTTTCCCTGCTTCAAATCCCTCTTCATCAATTTTTCTTAGTACCCCCAGAATGATCCTCCAAAGACTAAAATGGGATTATGTCCCTCCCCTTCCTCAAAAACCTTCACTGACAATACAAAGATTAACAAGGTCATTCATCATAGCCCTTATATACATAATTATGAAATTCTTTGACAGCCAACAGTAGAAGAATAATTCAATAAAATGTATTACACCCATATGATTGAACACTATGCAGTCGTGAAAAATGATGCATTAAGGATGTTTTAATCACACCAAACAATGTTCACAATATGATAGGAGAAAAAAAACATAAGTAGAGCTGTAAACATGTATATCCGCACTGAATAGATTAAGCACTGACAAGAAATTCACCAAAACCTTAATTGGTTTTTTTCTTGGGGAAACTATGCCATGTTTTTTGCATGTTTCT
>NW_005370538.1:852973-857268 GCF_000412655.1 Myotis brandtii
AATAAAATTTTTTAAAAATAATATAAATAAATAAATAAATAAATAACCTGAATAGGCCAATAACTACTGATGAAATTAAAGCAGTAATAATAATAATATTAAAAAAAACTCCCGGCAAACGAAAGCTCTGGTTCAAATGGCTACACAGGGGAGTTTTACTAAACATTCAAAGAAGAATTAACACCTAACCTCCTCAGACTATTCCAAAAAATCCAAGAGGAAGGAACACTTCCAAGCTCTTTTTATGAAGCCAGCATTATCCTAATTCCAAAACCAGATAAAGACACTACAAAGAAAGAGAATTACAGGCCAATATGACATAGATGCTAAAATCCTCAACAAATTTTTAGCAAATCGGATCCAGCAATATGTTAAAAAGATCATACACTATGACCAAGTGGGATTTATTCCAGGTATGCAAGGCTAGTACAACATTGCATTAATTTCCAAATCAATAAATGGGATACATCACATCAACAAATTGGAAGACAAAAATCACATGATCATATCAATAGATACAGAAAAAGCATTTGACAAAATCCAACACCCTTTTTGGATAAAAACTCTCAGCAATGAGAATAGAGGGATCATACCTCAACATAATAAAGGCAATACATAACAAACCTACAGCCAACATCATACTCAATGGGGAAAAAACAAACCATTTCCCTAAGAACAGAAACAAAGCATGGATGTCCACCCTGTCTCTTAACCCCACATGTAGTTCCCAAAATTTTCATCCCCTTTCATGATCTTGTGCCTTGGCATGTAATATTCACTCTGCATTTCAATTTGAGAACCTGCCAAAGTATACTGTCTGTCTCCCTTACTGGGTTGTGAGCTCTTCAAGAGTAAAATAATCTCTCTACACCCTGTACTTGGAGTAGAAGCTGGCACATAGGAAAATGTTTATGTGAAAATGGCAGGTTTAATATAAACATCAAGACAAAATATATTCTAATTACAGGGATGAAAATAAGCAAAAGTTAAGTCAGCAATTATATTCACACACACACACACACACACACACACACACACACACACACACACACCAAACCAACATCAACATTGCATTAATTACAGCAAAGTAGAGGCTCATTCAATGTCAATCATCTCAACTCTGAGCAACTTTCTATTACCAATCTGAGATATGAATACTGGCAACACATTAAGAAAGAGGACAACTCACTGAGGGATGTGGCAATAACAGTTCCTCAGATAAGTTACATTCAACACTGAAAATACACCAAATATACAGCCAGGTGTCAAAACCTCAAGTGTCCCTGATCGCTCATGGGTGATAATGATAACTATTCTTATCAATGAATCTAGAGACCCAGGTGGCAATCACAGAGCCCATAAATGATACCTGCATTGACCAGCCACATGTTTGATTGAGAAGATAAACATTGCATCATTCATCAGCTCACAAAGTACTAGTAAGACAAATTCCACTTAGCAAAAATGAGGGACAATGTCAAAATGTACATGCCATAAACTGCTTTTTTTAAAAAAGCATAGGTGTCCTCTCAAACATTAATGTGTAAATACTGTGGATTAGTGATTTGAAAACTATAACAATGCAACTTTACCAGGATATAAACTACAAATATCTACCCTTTCAAAGACCATAAGATTACACTTAAAGAGATGACATCAGACTTCACAAGACTCTGGTGTTCAAAATGAAAACTAGGGTACTATTTCATGCTCAGATGAGTAAATGTGAGAGCACATGTTACAGCTGCATGGTGTTTCATTTAAGACCATTTGTGTACTGAACTAGTTTTCATGAAACATTCATACTTAACAGTCAAAATGCCAAATCTCTAAGTCCGGGTGTGTGTTGTGTAAACAAAAATCAGCAAGTTTCCATTTCCCTGCCTCATGGAGGAGTCTGTATAAAATTTCCTTGGAACAAAGAGTCCTATTGCTAAAACTATAGTATTAATTAAAAGTATAAAAACCATTTCCCTAAATCCTTTCAGTCCATACTGTATGTCTATCCCAGACTCTAAGCCCCAAACACCGTTTACACATTTTGGTCCCCAGCAAGCCAAGCTTTTCCCATTTAGGCTAATCCACCCTCCTTATCACATCCATAGTCCATCAGGCCTCTTTCCTGCACATGGCCCTTTAAGTCCAAGTTGCTTAATCCAGCCTGCACTTCCATTGTGATCCTCTTCCTAGTTTTATCTCTTGATACCCATTTCCTATATATCGACACTTTCTATATCAAAGTAATCTCCACTCCCCAGAATGACATGCTCTCACAGACCTATCTGACTTTGCAGGTGCTATTCCTTCTGCCTGGAAGGCCATTACCCAACTCATTCCTGAGAACTCATATTCATCTTTCAAAACTCAGCTAAAAGTAATCACTTATATGAAGCCTTTCTTGACTATTCCCCAGCTTCCATACTTGGAATCTCAGTGGTTCCCTCCTCCGTGCTTCCAAACATTTTGCACTAATTTCCATGTGTTTCCTGCCACAATATGATGTAAATATCTGTTCCTAAGGATGCCTACCTAATTCTCTGAATATGCCTTAGCTCTACCTATGAATAAGTTCCAAAATACAGTAGTCTGACATTCAAGGCTGTTCTTACTAATGTAGCCTCAACTTACATTACTAAACTGACTTCCCATTATTTCCCTCCACAAGCTCTATACCTAAGAAAAATCTACTTCTAATTATTAACCACCATGCCACATGCTTTCTCAACCCTGTTACTGCTCCCTCTGCCTTGCCCCATTTCTGTATATCCGGATCCCACCTATCCATCAAGATGCAGCGCCAACTGCCCTCTTCCAGGAGTTCCCCAGCAGAAATCAATTCCCTCCTTCCCTTATTTCCCTTAGGGCCTTGATGTTGTGTTTGTGTCTTACCTCTTGGGGCTGAGTGAGAATAGTTTTGCTACCCCAAATATGGCTTTTTGGAGATATTATTTTAATATCGTTATTTTTAAGAAACAAATGACTCAAGGAGAGCCTTTTACCTCCCCTTTCCCTGCCTAGAAGAATTCAAATAGAAAAACCTGCTTAGAGATTTAAAGATGGCAGCATAGGTAAATGCCTGTACTCGCGGCCTCCCACAACCATATCAAAATTACAAATAAAATTCAGAAGAACCATCATCTAGAACCGCTGGAAAGCTGGCTGAATGGAAGTCCTACAACTAGAGAAGTAAAGAAGAAAGCACACTGAGACTGGTAGGAGGTGCAGAGGCATGGAATGGGCTGGGCTGGCACCAGCCGGTTTTTTAATTGGGAGGGAGATCTTCACTGCAGAGGATGCCAGGAGGAGCAAGGGGTCCCAGCCCCACACCAGACCCCCAGCCCAGGGTCCCAGAGCTGGGAAAAGAAGTCCATACAGGCAGTAAGAACTATGGGCTATAAAAACCAGTGTGGATTGGGGCTCAGTGACACAGAGGCTGCTGGAGACCCAACTGTTCCTCTTAAAAGGCAGGCACCAAGAATTGAACTTACAAGATCCTGCTTCCTCTGAGTTCCAGCACCAGGGCAATGCTTTGGGGGACACAGACATACACGAGTAGGAACTGGATTGTCTGGCATCAGGGAAGGAACTCAGAGGCAGCTTTCTCCCAGATGGAGGTACTCCCAGGGATCATTGTTCCTATGCTGGGACCTCCCTGGTCACAGGGCTGACTGGCAGTCATTTCTGTTTGCTACACCCTGATGATTCCCTAAGACCCCACCTCATCCAATTTACAACCCCACCCAAGCTGTGTGCAGCAGCTTTTGCAATATGAACGGTCTTTCCTTGCCCAGGATAAAATCTCTCAACAAGCTGCAGCTGGGTCAGGGAGCCACAAATCTATCAATAAAAGGCCCAACACCTGGCACCAGCACCAGCCTGCCTTGCTTCAGAGATGGGCCTCATTTGGGCACTTCCAATCTGGTTACAAAGAGGTGGCCCCAGGCAGTGGGTGACTTTGCACCTCCCTGGAGACCCAAGAGCCAGTGTACCTAGTGGTCAGTGTCAGACCATACCAGATTACAATTCAACACATCCATAAGCGACACACTGAAGGGGCAGACTCAGTGAGCACCAAAGCCCCACTGAAACAAGTCCTGCTGCTCCATAGGTGTGTCTCCTGCACAGCAGCTCTCCCACTGTAGTCACAGCTGGTCCTCACAGCCAATTGGCCTGGAAGTCAATTCCTCCCACTGACAACAACAGTAATCAAGTCTCAACTACAAGACTGTGTTCACAGCCCACAAAGGGGTATACCTAGAGTTCCCAGCTCAGGTGACTGGGGAGGCTGAGCCACT
>NW_005370538.1:857387-858540 GCF_000412655.1 Myotis brandtii
CAAAAAATGGAAAAGGACCAGTCAGAAATTAAGCACACACTGACTGAAATAAAGAATAATATACAGGGATTCAACAGTAGAGTAGAGGATTCTGAGAATCAAATCAACAATTTGAAATATCAGGAAGCAAAAAACACCCACCCAGAAGAGCAAAAAGAAATAAGAATCCAAAATATGAAGACAGTGAAAGGACAACTTCAAGCTAACCAACATTCGCATTATGGGGGTGCCAGAAGAAGAGAAAGAGAGCAAGATATTGAAAACCCATTTGAAGAAATAATGACACAAAACTTCCCCTACCTGGTGAAAGAAATAGACTTACAAGTTCAGGAAGCACAGAGAGTCCCAAACAAGAGAAACCCAAAAAGGCCCACACCAAGACACATCATAATTAAAATGCCTAGGGCTAAAGACAAAGAGAGAATCTTAAAAGCAGCAAGAGAAAACCAATTAGTTACCTACAAGGGAATGCCCATAGGACTGTCAGGGATTTCTCAACAGAAATTATGCAGTCCAGAAGGGATTGGCAAGAAATATTCAAAGTGATGAATATCAAGGACCTATAACCAAGATTACTCTACCCAGCAAAGCTATCATTTAGAATCAAAGGTCAGATAAAGAGCTTCACAGACAAGAAAAAACTAAAGGAATTCATCACCACCAAACCAGTATTATATGAAATGTTGAAGGGTATTCTTTAAAAAGAGGAAGAAGAAGACAAAGAAAAAGATAAAAAATATGAACAACAAAGTGGCAACAAATACATACCTATCAACAATTGGATCTTGAAATCAAAATAAATGAATAAGAAATCTAATGACAGAATATACTGGTGAATAAAATAGAACCAGAGGCATGGAAATGGAACAGACCAATGATTCTCAGAGGGAAGGGAGTTGGGGGGCGGTGGCAGGAGGATGTTAAACAAAGATCTTACATGCATATATATATGCATTACCTATAGACACAAACAATAGGGTGGTGAAGGCCTAGGGCGGGGCAGGAACCAGGTGGAGGGGGGCAATGAGGGGGAAAGAGGGACATCTGTAATAATCTCAATAATAATGATTTAAAAAAGAAAAACATGCTTAAAGAAAGAGGAATCGCCTGCTTTTCCTTTGAAGTCCAAACCACTACCCCCCCCCCCCCCCCC
>NW_005370538.1:858601-877778 GCF_000412655.1 Myotis brandtii
GCAATGTAAACCTCAACTGCCAGATTTGTCCTTGGGTCCCATGTTCTTACACAACCTTCATATGTATTTATTTAATAAAATTAGTTATTTTCTCCTGTTAGTCTGTCTAATGTCAATTTGATTATTAGACCAGCCAGTAGAATTTTGAAGGGTAGAAGGAAAATTATTTTTCCTCCCCCACAGGTCCTACTAGATTGTGAGGGCCTGGCAAGCAGGGTGTGTGTCCAATTCACCCAGAGCTGACAGAGGGTGCCCAGTGTAAGCTTGATGATAGAATAAGGATCCATTCTCAAAGCTATTTTTAAAGAAGGATCCTTATTAGGAACATGTGAAATGCAAATTCTAAATTGTGCTCCTTTCTCCTCCTTAAGAAAACTATTATTAGATGCTGAATTTCTCTTAGGTTGCACAACAGAGTACCTAAAGAATATTTTAAAAGCTTGTGAAAGAAACAAGTGCAGGGAGTGGGGAAAGGAGAATGTCTGTGAAGAGCTTCTGATCTGAGGTTCTAATCTAACCATCTACTCTTAGACTGTAATCTCCCATCAGCAGAAATAGGGTATGAACAGTGTCCCAATCCATGCTCTGCCTTACTGCCTTGTTTGCCTATTTGCTTATCTCCTTATCACCTCTCATAATGACTTTTATTTTGTTAAAAGAAAAAATTCCATTTTATATCCAAATTTTATGCTTTTTCTAAAATATGTAAGGCATTAATAACAAATCAGCATGCCCATTATTCAACAGCTTCTTGAGTAGGCCCAATGACTTACCACTGTCATTTGAAAGAGCAGTGCTAATTGTTTTCTTTTCAATTTGTGATTTCCAAATGAATGAATAAGTTAGAATGCTAATGACTTTATACAAGAAAACAATGGATTATCTTCTCTACATTGTGATTATGATATTGCTTTGACATGCCTACTATTCATAAACTTTTAAAGAGTGAAGAATATGCATTGTTCTGTTTTTTTCATTATAAACATTCAAGTCATTTCAATGACTGGTTCTCTCTCTCTCTCTCTCTCTTCCTCTCTTTATCCCTCACTCCCTCCCTCCCTCTCCTGTAAAAAAAAAGAAAAACACCAAACTTAAAAGCATATCTAGAATGTTGTCTGCCCCCAGTGAGTCCTCAATAAATATAGTTGTTTAAAACTAGCTTCATCAAAATATGCTTCTAACATAAAATTCAGATATGACTGTGTATTTCTATTTTATTTGTATTAAATTCCCTACAGGTCCATAAAAATCCCATACACTTGCATAAGCATATGAAATGGTTTTGAAATGGTTATTTTTTCTCCTTAATATCAGGACCCAAGTCGAATTTGAGTAGCAAGTTTTATGTGATTAATTTGATGGTTCTTGGGCAAGATCTGCAGCAGACTGGGAGGCCAGCCTTAGTGAAGGGATACATTAACTCTTTTTGGTCAGCAGGTCATGTGGGGAGATGACAATCAGCCAGGTCCATAGGAGCCTTGTTTCCTGACTCAACCATCAGGCTTATGCCAGATTCCTGATTGCATTTCTTACATTTTCCATTTCATCCTTCTTTTTGCCCCTCTCCATTTTCTACCTTGACTGTACTGGCTTCCACTTTTTTGGCTCTTGGCAAAAAACAGGTATTTGATCCACCCTTGCTTTTCAAGGTCCTGATTTTAGGAGCAGAACATTATTCAGTGAACCTCTGCACAAAGATCTAAAAATAGAAATCTTATAGGGAGAAAAAAGATCAACTTGCTCACTATTGGCAGACACCAGAAAGCTCTGGGGATAATTTATATACTATTCCACAAACCCTATGCCAGAACTCTGCAACCACTAATTAATCCGTATATTCATGTTCCAACAGTCAGAATCTGCTGGCAGACACAGAATTTCTCAAATCAAGATACAAATTTTACATAACACCTTATTAGGCTAGGAGACTTGCAAATTGTATTACCTATGGTTTTTTTATCCTGAGCCAAGAACCAAAAGTCACATTAATTTTCAGATTTATATTAGACATATGCCAGCCCCCAATTTATCTCCACTGTCAGTCAATCAACAAAATTCATCAAGAGTACCATATTTTTTCGTGTATAAGACACTATTTTTTTCTAAAATCGTTAGACTGAAAATCGAGGGGCGTCTTATACATGAAAGTCAGCGGAGGAGGGAGCCACAGGGGTGTGTAGCTGCTGATACCTTGTCCAACAGGCTTCCTCCAATCACAAGCCTTATTGTTACTGACGTCAGCTGATGCCGTAATTGGAAGTGGAGGTAGAGAGTGTGCAGATGCAACAGGGAACAGAGCATTCTGAGACCATGAAGATGTCAAAAAATAAAAAGATAAATGCCAGTAAGTGATTGTCTTACTCTGCAAAATTCAAACTGAATGTAATCAGATATGCAAAAGAGCATGAAAATAGAGCTGCAGAGAGGCAATTTGGACTTCCTCCCATGGAGTGTATGATCATACAGTGGAGAAAACAGGAAGAACAACTTAAGATGCCAACAAAGAAGGCCTTAAGAGGAAAACCAGCAAAATGGGCAAATTTGGAGCAGAGGCTTAAGACTTGGATGATGTAGTAGCGCCAGAGTGGCTTATGTGTCTCAACCAAACTTATTCAATGTCAAGCAAGAATGTTTGCAAGCTAAATGAACATTGTTGATTTTACAGGAAAGGCAAAATGGTGCTTCAATTTCATGAGGAGAGAAGGGTTGGCCATGAGAACATGAACAAAGTTAGCTCAGAAAATGCCACCAGTTTATGAGGATGATCTCACATATATAGACAGTGACTCAGAAGATAAAAGCGATACAATAGAAGTTGAAGAAATTGATATGTCTGGAACTAATAGTGATGAAGAAGAGAGCAGTGATGCAACAAAGGCTGAATAAAGTGATATGCTGCATATCATAGTACTAGTATGTAAACATTACCTGCGGTAATTACTAGATAAAAATGTGTTCTGTTTTATGTCTAAAATATTGATTTCTTAATTTTGGGTTGGAAAAGTAGGGGGTGTCTTATACATGGGGGCATCTTATACATAGAAAAATATGGTATATTATGTGCTAGGTACTAAGGGGGATTCAAAATCTGTATAAAACCTGTAATAAGTTAATCAATAAAAAATTTAAAAAAAACAACCTGCCTGTCCCAAATCTTCAAAGAGATCATAATATAGTTAACACTATGGTCTGAATGTTTGTGTGCCTCAAAATCTCATGTTGAAAAATTAATGCCCAAGGTAATGGTTTTAGGTGTGGCCTTTATGAAGTGATCAGGTCATGAAAGCAGAGCTATCATGAATGGGATTAGTGCCCTTATAAAGTGGCCACAAAGAACTCTCTAATTTATTCCATCATGTCAGGATACAACAAGAAGTCTACAACCTGGAAGAACCTCACCCAACCATGCTGGCACTCTGATCTTGGACTTCCAGCCTCCAGAACTGTGAGATATAAATGTCTGTTGTTTATAAGCTACAGCAGCACAAACACACTAAGAAAGTTAGAGAAACAAAATACCTACCAATTTAAAAAGTTAATTACCATTCTGAAGCAATATGCATGTACCATTGAAGAGTAGTGTCAAAAAGTGTAGGGGTCGTGTAGAAGGCAGCTGATCAATGATTCTCTCTCATCATTGATGTTTCTAGTTCTCTCTCGCATGCTCTTCCTCTCTGAAATCAATTAAAACTATATTTTAAAAATGATTTAGGAGGTACTTAGATGAACTCAATATAACCGGAACATCTGTTCTAAAAAATAAATTCAGAGGCATTATAGTGTCCTACTAGAAATCAGAATATCTGGGCTTAATCCCAGATATGCAGCTGACTATCTCTTGGACCCTGAACAAGCAATTTTACTTCTCTGGCTCTCAAGGATCTCATCTATACAATGGAACAAAACAACCTACCTCGTTGAATTGTTTTAAAGGGCAAGCATTATGATTAATGGAAAGCATTTCCAGAAGCTACATTTTGCTATACAAACAAAAACCCTTAGGCAAATCCTTTACCCTCTCCAGGCCTCAGTTCCTTCAACTGTAGAATGCTGGGTAGTTCTTTCAGGTCACAGAGTTTAGGATGATGACAGAAGAAATGGAAATAAAAAAAAAAAAACAACACGTGAGAGACATCACTTATACCATACTGCCAGAGGTGACTTCCAAATCAATCAATATTCCTATCCATTCAATTCTAACATCCCCAGAGAGAATGCTGCCAAGTATACACAGGTATTTTCTCATGCTAACACCCTCAACAATCTCATTACAAACTTAGAGCCATTAACCCATTCTCCACATCACTATGTCGCATATGGAATTTCTGAACTATTACAAAGATTGAAACTCTCCATGAGAAACTTAAGGAGGGGGGTCCAGAATGTGATTACCAGAAAGAGAATTTCTCAACAGTCAACTTGCTATCTAAGAGCTTTAAAAAAAGATCAAGTGAACTATGCCTAGAAAAACATTATACCATGTGTTTCATGTGGTCTCAATCTGCACAATTTGGGTGTCAGGTCTGTAATCATAATTTTTGTGTGAAGTCTATAATCACAGTCAATTTCTTTCTTGCATTCTTTGCCTAAAACACATTCCAGTTACCTCCCTACTTTATCTTCTGATTGCAGGAAAGAATAAGGAATTAAACTGCACATCAGCGTTCTAGATCATTTTTATATCTCCTTCCTTATCATAAAATTATTGACTCAGCAAAAGAAAGAAGGAAGGAAGAGAGTGAAGGATGGAGAGAGGGAGGAAGAAATCATGTACCACCCAACTATCTAACAGTTTTTTAAATATATTTATGAATTATAAGCCAGCAAGATCAAGAATTGACAAATACACTTGATAAGATACCACAAGTGTCTTTTAAACAATAGTTTTACTTTACAGAACATTTATCTCTATGGTTAATATTCCATGATGCCAATTGACTCCTCTGGGGGCAGCGTAAGCCTGGTTATTTGGGAAAGAAATAGACCAGTGGTTTTCAACCTTCCTAATGCCGCAACCCTTTAATACAGTTCCTCATGTTGTGGTGACCCCCAACCATAAAATTATTTTCGTTGCTACTTCATAACTGTAATTTTGCTACTGTTATGAGTCGTAATGTAAATATCTGATATGCAGGATGTATTTAGGCGACCCATGTGAAAGGGTCGTTCGACCCCCAAAGGGGTCACAACCCACAGGTTGAGAACCGCTGAACTAGACGAAAGCAATCCCAATGTGGTGTAAGGGGAATAGTTTTGACATGGAAGGCTCTTGTCTGGTAAATTCTCATTTTTAATCAAAGTCCTCTCCAAATATTAAGACTGCCTTCATCTTCAGGAGTCAGTCTGGAAGGATTCCACAACTGCAGCTGAGCTCTGAGGCAAGGAAGAACAGCATGGAATGTACCACAGATCATAGTTAATCCATACTGAAGATCTCCCAGTGGACTAATGAAGCAACATACTCAGACACAGTCCCTCCTTATTCTTAGTCTTTTCTTTACCTTCCCATTACATGTCTTCAGACTTTTCATATCTTTCCCTAAGTGGATTTTTCCCATTTAGAAAAATCATTCTTTCATTTATTTAGGAAAAAATGCATCTCTTTCCACCAACAATCAGTTTTCAACCTTCACTTCTGCTCATACAATTCTGAGGCAGGCAGTCTTGTTATTCCAGTACATAAAGAAAAACATACAGAAGAATTGGAATACTATGCTGCTGTAAAAAGGAAGGAACTCCTACCATTTGCAACAGCATGGATGGAGCTGGAGAGCATTATGCTAAGTGAAATAAGTCAGTCAGAGAAATATAAATATCACATGATCTCACTCATTTGTGGATTATAATGAACAACATAAACTGTTGACCAAAAGTAGATCTAGAGACAGAGAAGCATCGATCAGATGCTCAAACCTCAGAGGGAAGGCAGGGGAGGGTGGGGCTAAGGGGGAGAAATCAACCAAAGGACTTGTATGCGTGCATATAAGCATAACCAATGGATACAGACACCAGGGGGTGAGGGCATGTTTGGGAGGATGGGGGGACAATGGGGGGATAAGGACACATTTGTAATACCTTAATCAATAAAGGAAAAAAATAAAAACAAAAAAAGATAGGTAAAAGCAAAAAAAAAAGAATTGGGATTATGTTCTAGTTCAGCTGCTTCTTAACAGTGTGATCAGAGGCAAATTGATTAACTGCTCTGTGCCTTAGTTTTCTAATCTGAGATGAGGAGGACAATGGAAACAACCTCACAGGCTTGCTATGAGGACTAAACCTGCCTCATATGTGAAAAATCACTTTGCAAATGGTGAATGGATATTTTAATATCTGCATCTACCTAAATATGGAAATCTCATGGAATGGTCTGATATATTTCCATATTCCCAGCATCCAGCACTGAGTGAGACCCAAATGAGACACTTATTATATGTTTGATGAAGGCATGAATAACTGATGAGTAAAGAAATGCACTCCCTGTGTGTTCCCATAGTACCAACAGCAGGATCCCTGTCCTATGTATACAGCACAAGGTCTGGCTCAAATTAGTTAATCAAATAAATTTCACTTAATAAATGAATGAATGATCCTATCTGGCTGGACCCACCAGCAATGCCCTATGATCATTTTCTTTTTCTTTTTTTTTTTTAATATATTTTATTGATTTTTTACAGAGAGGAAGGGAGAGAGATAGAGAGTTAGAAACATCAATGAGAGAGAAACATCGATCAGCTGCCTCCTGCACATCTCCTACTGGGGATGTGTCCGCAACCCAGGTACATGCCCTTGACCGGAATCGAACCCGGGACCCCTCAGTCCGCAGGCCGATGCTCCATCCACTGAGCCAAACCGGTTTCGGCGCCCTATGATCATTTTCATTTCCATTCCTGTCTCCCCCTAGCTCTCTACTTGAACTGCACTTTCCACTCCCCTTACTTATCTCATCCAAAGCCCGCCCCCCCCCCTTCTTCCAGACAGCCTCGCTGATTTGCCCTGCCCTTAGTATGGTCCCTCTGAACATCTCCCATATGACAAAATAAATAGCTTAGCTATATAGCTTATAACCTCCCAACTGCCTCACCACCATTTCAGATATAACCTTCTGAAATCAATGAGAATGCAAACTCTTTGGAGAAAAACAGTAGATATTATCAATCTGCAGTATTCCTTACAATGACTGGCACTATGCTGTACACTCAGTTAAATGATCTTCTAGAGCTGATGTTCCTTAAGGGTTTCCCATGCACTAATTTATCTAAGCTTGGGTGGCCACTGCAAAGATTCTGTTATCCAGAATCCTCAAAAATTGAGTTTTCTGAAATATCGGGGGTTAATTTTATTAGTTCTGTTTCTCTTTGGATGAGAAAACTCACTTTAATAAATACCATATACTTCCTTAACTTCTTAAGTAAATCTCAAACATATGGGGCCATCAGTATTACAATGGGCTTTATATATAACATAAGATGCAGTTGAAAGTGTTGTGCAATGGAGTCACCTGATTAGTTGGTGACTGTGTAGTCACTGTCTCCACCACTTCCTAACTTCAGTGGTTGGCACACTGACCCTCCTCCCACAGTGACTACTGTGCTATGGGTTGCTGATCTGTATTTCTGCCACCAAATACACCCAGGAAGTAGAAGTACCCTACATCTGTCCTTCTTTCAGATACCATTCAATTCAAGTCATTCACTGAATCCTCCTGTGTGCCAGGTGCCAAGTGAGAGAGAATGGTTCCACAGTTTTCTGAAAGTTGGAACAAACAGAAAAGATGGCTGAGAAACAAGTAACCAGATATGTTTTTCAATGGTATTTGGGTAGCTTGCTAAAGTAGTAATAAAAGAATAAACCGATTCCCTATTTCATTTACTCATTTAACAACCATTTAACACAGGCTGCTCTTCAGAGCCAAAAAAGACAGCCCCTGCCCTCTTGGGTCTCATAGTCTAATGAGGAGCAAACAAGCCATGATTTATGTATGATTGTTTATTATGCAATAAAATAACTTTTTTTAAGAGAGATGTTCACATTGCAGTGAATTCACAGGAGTAGTAGCAGCTAGGTCTTCCTGGGGCCTTTAAGAAGGCCTCACAAGAAAAAGTGCAAGGGATATAGCTACCAGCCCTGCCCATGAGGCACTCAGTCTAGCTGGAGTGAGGTATAGAGAGAGGAATACTCGCAACTACCCACCCCAGGAAGGTAGAAATGTACCAGCATTCTAGTTGCCTCTTCTCTCCCCTTCTGCCCCAGTATTTGCCATAGCCCACCTTGGTCATAATGACCAACTCCTTAAGCTTTCCAGCTGCCCACTGCAGAGAGAGTGCAGGCCTCTGACCAGGAAGTAAATTGAGGTCATCTGGGGCTGACTCTAGTCTATTCTTTTTTTTAAGTATATTTTATTGATTTTTTACAGAGAGGAAGGGAGAAGGAGAAGGATAGAGAGTTAGAAACATCGATGAGAGAGAAACATCGATTCAGCTGCTTCCTGCACACTCCCTACTGGGGATGTGCCCGCAACCAAGGTACATGCCCTTGACCGGAATCGAACCTGGGACCCTTCAGTCCACAGGCAGACGCTCTATCCACTGAGCCAAACTGGTCAGGGCTCTAGTCTATTCTTATGAATAAGACAGTGACCACAAGAAAGAACAGCATTGAAAGAAAAATCTCCTACCCAGCTATAGTCAGCCATTCAACAAACAAAATTGAGTGCCTACTGTGTACCAAGGCACTGTGCTTGAATTACACCAGTCTCTTCCCTCAAGGAGCCCACAGCTTATGAGGTGGCACATACCCTTAAACAGATAATATAATGCACTATGATATCATCCAGGAACTTATTGAATAAGGGTTATACTGGAGATTATCCACTAGGTTTAGGGAGTGGAATGGGGAAGGTAGAGAGGATGAATATTTAAACTAGGCCTTGAAGGGTCTTAAAGGGCTTTGCCAAGTGAATGAGGTGAGAAGAGCATTTTTGACAGATATTGTTGGTTATTTACGGAACAGGATTCCTTTACAACTCCCTTTTCCCTCTCTAATAGAACACAGACTTGATTCAGACTTTTTCCTTAGATAAAGACCTTCTAGATGCATAATCTCAGTTGTGAGCACACACATATGTGATAATAGTAGCAAACAAACACTTATACAGTACTTACTATGTGCCTGTCACTATTCTAAGTGTTACACACATTAACTGACTTATTCCACACAACAATCCAATGAGATACACATTATTGTTATTCCCATTATACAGGTGGGAAAGGTAAGGCACAAACTCTGTGTGCTCAACCACTACACCATATTATCTCTTCATTATGAGATGCTGACAGTCCACAGAGCAAAGGGGACTTTAGTGGATAGTCTCAGGTGTACCTTTGCTTGAATATCAAAGGGTAAAACCTCAAAGGAAACACTGAAAGGCATATCCTAAATATTTTCAAGTGTCCTTACTGAACAAACTTCCTGTTTTCCATTTTGAACTTCAATAGGACCAGCACTCTTTTATGTTAAATAAATTGAAGTGTCATAAGGTTGCTTCTTTCAAAATTGACTATTGTTCACCTTCATATACGAGTAATATTAAACATTCTATAATATTTCCATCATTGAATGACAGCAAGACAGCAGAAATGCAAGCCCTCCAGCTGACTCAGGCCTGTCCCTTTTCACCGTACATTATCTTTATATGTCAATAATAAATTATCCACATGTTTCTTTGCGGTGGGGTGGAAAAGATATCAAAATGAAATAATGTGGGTGATAAAAGCTTAAAAACCAAATATATAATTTCAAAAGTGAATAATGCTAATTTGGGGAATTTTCTTATAAAGGGTTATGTGTCATTTTAGTGGCTGAACAATCTTCCACCATTACAGTCCTTCTAATCTATTCATTTATAAAAGTATACTTACAAGTATAGTGCTACACCAAGTGCTTTCACATATCATATCTCATTTTATTCTCTAACAAGCTTGGTATGTGTGTGAGAGAGCACAAACTCTGAATTTTATTTCATTGCAAGTGATGCAACCTATGCTCACATTTTTTCTCTTCCAAGTTCTTTAACTGATGAAATTGCCCTTAAACAGACCACTTTACAAAATGTGTTTTATTACTAATTTATTAAAATTTCCTGTCAATTGACACATTCTGTATGGAGTCTTTGAAAGATGTTTTGAGAGTTTATTTACAATCACTGAAAGCAGATGGTTCTATAAAACTCACAGGTAATTGCAGGCTCCTTAAACTCACAACATAAATATATTTCAACATTTAAATAGAAGCCCATTTTCTTCCAAGGTAATTTTCTCCATTCACAAAACAGAGACCCAGTGACACAGAGGCTCACCCACGGGTATCCAGTTCCTATCCTCTTCCACAAGAACATACAGCTCCCTTCTTCCTACCACCATCCCATTCAAATATTTACATAAAAAATGAGCACTTAACTGAAGACATGAGGAGAAGATCAATCTGCAGTCATTTCCCAATTACAATAGCTCCTTGTCCTAGCATAGATCTACTGCAACACTCTATTTGTACACAATCATCAGACAGGTAGTACCAAAAATCAAATATCACTTGCTTAGATCTTGTCCAAGAAATAATTGTTCATTCTGGGATTGAGGTCTCCCCACTACAGGATCAGAACTCCGCTCTTTCAGTCCCAGTGGGTCTTCCCACCTATCTACCTGCAAGTGCCAAGAGTTAGAGCACTGTTGAAAGTGAGATAAATAATATGCATCTAATAGTCCCGACATTAATCCACAACAAATATTAAAGGAGAACCTCTCTTCTCCATGACTGTGACTCACTCACTATTTGATGAAGTGGTGAAACACTGCTCTCACCTGTACCTTTTGGGTCGTCAGGAGAGGCTGATCCACCTAGCTGTTACTCTCTCCTAGTTTCAGAAGTCAAATGATCCAAAGTAGCTCAACTTGAACCTGTAACATCATACAAACTTCATTTTTAATATGATTTTTTTCATTAATTCAAGTTCCATTCTAATAGCACCATGACATACTGCATGTACACTCACTTAATCATTAAGTCCATAGGATATCAGGTTCTGGTCAGTGTCAAACTGCCAAGAATAAAGCTTCAGATCTGTTGATCAAGGAAACAGTTTTGGTCAATTTAAAGACAACATCTTGACCTCAGTTGTGTATCACTCCAGGCCCATGAAAGCGCAGGAGACTAGACAGAATGATGTCATGGCTGATATCAGACCTAATACAATGATCAACTACTCCCTACCCTGTCACCAACCAATCAGTAGAGTTCATGACCCCAATTCCCTTAATCATCATGATTAATAATGTTTCCATATATAATCTGCCCCCATGTGGACCATCAGGAAGCCAGGTTTTTGTTTTGATTTTTTAAAATCTTTATTGTTGAAAGTATTACATATGTCCCCTTTTCCCCCATTGACCCCTTCTAGCTCGCCCCCGCTCCCCCGCCCCAGGCAGGAAGCCAGGCTTTGAAGCACTAGTTCATCTGTGTCTCCTGGCTTGATGTCATTTCCTTAAATAAACCATTACTTTATTTGCTGCTAATTTCTGTTTGTGTCTCTTTGGGCTTTGATGCACACAGGCTAACAAACCCCTTTAGTTTGGTAACAAACCTTCATATTATGGAGGTACTCATTCTTCCAAGATATAAAAATGGCTTATGCTTTCATTTGCATAAGTGAAAATTATGGCATACGTTCATTTGCAAATCAACAAGTAGTTTTCAACACCAAAGCAGGTGTATATATGGTTCAGACCAGTTTAGTACATGCAAATGTTATGTGGATGCATATAAACAAATTTCAGAGACTGTAATAGAAAAAAAAAGCTGTTTGTACATTTTTAAGAATCAAATAAACATATACATTGGAAATTCTGCCTTGCCGAATTTATACAAGAATGTAGAAAGAAGGACTTCATTCCTATTCAGTAAAAACAACTCTATCTGAATGCTGGGTAATACATATTTTTATTCTTGGGCACTTTTTTCCCCCAGGCAACCTGCAAAAATTGTAAGTCCTCTTCCCACAGATATCTGCATGGCTGTCTCTCAGGTTTTTACTCAAATGTCACCTTAGTGAGTCCATTCCTGACCACCATACACAAAACTGCACATATTCATCCCACTGCTGCCACCACCACCACCACCACCACCACACATTTTTAGATTATTCTCTACAGTATTTGTCAACAGATAACATGTATTTTTACCTATGTTTTTCTCATTATGTGTCCCCACTTCTATATATACACATTCACACACAACTACAAAAAGGGCAGGAGTCTTGGTTTTATTCACTGCTATATCACCTGTGTCTAGATCAGTGCCTGACATGTGGTAGATATTCAATAAGTATTGTTGAACAAATGTTATATGAAAACTCCTTGCTTTCAAAGTTGAAATAAAATTTCCCATTCAAACTTTAGTCTTATTTTAGAATGAACAACCTTTTCCACTTCTTCATGTTTGCTGATGCATTTCTGACTTAACATGACTGTCTTCTTCAGAGAGAACACTGAAATCCATATTCCAGGATCATTTTTGGAACAACTCTCACTATTATAGCCTCAAATGTGAACCACTTAGTAGTTCTAGTTCATGCACCAATGAAACTGGCCCTGGTCAGTAACTGCATTATCTTTGCTTTGCACTGGAGCAAACTTATTAGTTTAAAATCAATGGTACATAATTCATAAATCCCACAGGGGCCAATCTTGGGCTATCTAACTGGGAAAGGTATGCTGAATATATTGTAACATGTGCCTGACAAATCTAGCAATACCTACTTTCTAAAAATAACATTTTAAAAAATTTGCATTTATTCATTATGGCAAAATCACAAATTCCATGAAATCTGTAAAATTGTGCTGGCTATAAATTCATATTATTTTGTATACTTGTGCATAATAAAGTATTGCTATCAAACCATTATATCATAACAGCTTTCCTTTCTACTATTCTGAAGACACCAATCCCCTGATGCAATGATTCCAAAGCAGTATGACTTCATATTGCTGACCTTAGACTCCAGCCTTCATCAACAGCAATGCCAGTACCTGTAAATTTTTTCTTAACTACACTTTGGTTCACAACAGTTGTGGTTTTGGCTTTTACATTTGGTGTTTCTCAAACAAAAGAAGACCATGTTGCACAAGACCATGCAGAGCCGGAGGTGAGAAGAGAGGTACCCCAGACCGCAGTAACACATGCCCCTACTGCAGTCAGTATGTCAGAGATTCAGGGTACATGGATTCTCTGAAAATGCTCTTCAGGGGTTTCTATTCTCTGCCTTAGCCCATATCTAATGACAACCACCCTTAAGTTCTTAGGAGAATGGTCTATTATAAACACTAAATGCTTAAACACTATTATCTTGTTAATAGCACCCCTTAACACTTGGGATCTGGCATTATCATCTACACTGTACAGACTCCAATATTAACATAAAGTTCTTAAGTGATTTTTTTCTTGCATCAAATAAATGCAATACAATAGGAAAATCCCATATAATAAAAGGGTAATATGCGAATCAACCAAAAGGCAGAACAACCGGGTCACTATGACACTCACTGATCACCAGGGGGCAGTCGCTCAATGCAGGAGCTGCCCCCTGGTGGTCAGTGTACTACCACAGGGGGAGCGCCGCTCAGCCACAAGCCAGGCTGATGGCTGGCAAGCGCAGCTGCCTGCCTCCATGGCAGCGCTAAGGATGTCCAACTGACGTCTTAGGCCTGCTCCCATCAGTCGGACATCCCCCGAGGGCTCCCAGACTGCAAAAGGGTGCAGGGCGGGCTGAGGCCCCCCACCCTCTAGTGCACAAATGCCATGCACCGGGCCTCTAGTAGGAAATAAAACCTGAGTTTTCAAGTCTCAGTTCAATATGGGGATAATTATAACACACTCACTCTAAGGTTTGATTCCCACTTTTAACTATTTAGTCTTCATTTGAAAATATTACTCCCAGCACTAAGCTCCAAATAAGAGGGAGACAATATGCTAATACGCACCTAACTGGGAAATGTACCTGCATAAGAAATGATGGGTGATTGACTAATGTTAGTTCATTTATTTGACCAATATTTATTGAGGGTCTGTTATATAACTTAGAAGTAAAGGATATTATGGTCATTATCAATCACCATTAAAAATGGGTCTGCAATCACACTGGGGAAACTTAGGAAATGAAGAAGAGAAGATGCCAAAAAAAGTAATAATGCCTAATCACAACATTTATAAGTACTAGAGATGAAACTGGATTCCAGAAATATGAGTCATCATTCTTGACTCCTCTCTCTCCCTTAATTAAATATCAATGTACCACTTATGTTATTGTTAGCATTAAGCCCTAATTCTTCCAACCCCTGAATAGTGCTCTCAAATCTTTTGATATCGCCTATCTTCATTCCTACGCTGCTGAGTCTAAGCTTGGTTCCATCAGTATTTTCACTGCTTCCCCTGCCAGAACTATACATCAGACCACCATGCAACCCTCCAAAGGCTTCCCAATGCATTTAAAATGAAATTCAAAACCCTCATCCCAATAGACAAAACTCTCAATGTCTTTGTGTACTGCCCTCTAACTACCTCTCAGGGTGCATCTCATGCCTCTCCTCTCCTAGCTATAATGAGTATTATTCAATTATTCACATTTATACTTATATTTGCAATCCCTCTCTCTCTCACTTTCTCCCTTCCTTCTCTCCATTCCTCCCATTTCTTTGTCTTAAGGTGTGCTGTTCCTTCTGCTTAAAATTATCTTTCTTTTCCTCTTTGCCAGGCCAGTTCATATCTCACTTTTCTGATTCCAGTTAAACAGCTCTCCTCAGGAAGCCTTCCCTGACCATTCAAAAGCTGAGTTATCTGCCTTCCTCTGGACTTTCACAATAGGCTTCTTCTACTACAGCATTGCTCACACTTCGTTTATCCCAATTGACTATTTATTTGATAGTCTTCCCCTCTAGACTGTGAGCCCCATGAGGTCAGGGACCATCTATAGCTTGTTCACCTTTGTATCACCAGAATTTAAAATCAAGCCTGAAACAGAGCTGGCATCCAATACATGTTCAACAAATGAAAACGTGATATGAATGAAACTATCCTGAAATTTATATGTGGCAATATCTGGGCAATATTTGTGAAAGCACATTTATTTTTAGGCAATGCTAAAGTCAAAGCTGAGAGCCAACATGAGTGATATAACATAGAGTCAAAAATAAACTGTGTCCTGCATGATGTTATCTGTTAAATATCGATGATCTTGTTGACAATAAAAATTCATGACCTACAAATACTAGCCATATCACCAGCATGTACTTTTGTATGAATACAGCTGATTAAGTTGCTTTCTGGACTGGTAGTATCTGACTGCTAAACAATCTATATTCTGACTAGCTAAGAAGTTATTTCTCACTCCTGTTATCAATAAAAATAAAATCACACTGCAAACACATATATGGATTTCTGGTCATGGAGCACACAACTGACAAACTTCCAAGGCCTCTGATTTTAGCAGTAAAAAATAAACAACATTGACAACAACAACAGAAAAATTCAGGCTTCTACTTTAAATTTAATGAGTTTTATTCATTGAAAAAGATAGTATCCCATGGTTTTGTTCACAGTCGGCATATAAATATGTACATAATTTAACATTGAGCCTGCTTGAATGCTAAGTAATTTGTCTCTTTATATATTACTTCCAATCTAGGAACATGCTCATTAAGAAAAATGGTATTTTAGATATTCCTGCTTAAAAAATGGGAATTAATGAGAATAGTCACTGAAATGTAAGTGGCACAATCCAATATCTGCAAGGATTGTTCATGTAACAAAGGCGACTCACTCCTCTAGAAATACTGACCTTCCTTCAGTTATCTATGTAAGCTCTGTTCTCACTCATTTCGCAGCCTTTGCATATACTGTTCCCATATTTCAGGACACTTTTCTTCCTTCTCATCAACTGACAACTCTTGTTCATCCTTCAGGTGTCCAATTAATGTTCCAACTACTACTACCATCCAATTGGGTCAGTTCCCTTTCCTATGAGCTTCCCTAGCTCTTTATCCTCCCAGGTCAGGGTACTGATTTCTTGTCTATTTCATCCACCATCAACTCCATGGGAGCCAGATCAGAGACTCTCTTCCTCATCAGTATTTCTCCAGTGCCTGGCACTGAGCCTGCCATAGGGCTAGTGCTCTTTGAATAAATGATGTCCAGATTCTCAGGCATGTGTTTCTAAAGTGTTGTCTATCACCTGAAAATATAAACATATCTCTATGCTTTCTGCTCACTAATGGGAAACAAAATATATCAAACATTTCTAGGGCTTTTATTAAAAAGCAGAGTTCACTTTGATAGATTTCTATTTCTGGTAACATATAAAGGGTTCAGAAGATGGCAAGGGGTGTGAAAAACAAACCTTGGAGCCAATATGTTGAATGAGAAATCTGTGCCCTAATACAAATCTCAATCACAGCTCTAGCTGTACAATCCAAAGCCAAACATGATCCCTGTGCAAACCACCTTCAGAAGTGGCTGGAAGGGGAGAATGCACAGAGAGAATGATCAGAGGGACCTACAGAAAGCAAAACTAAAGCCCAGGCCTGGATATTTCCTCTATTTGATGCCAAGTATTCAGCAAATGTTTCTTCTACTTCCCACAAAGGATTGAGGGGGTGGGGGATTTAATTACCACATATTTAAACCTAATTTGTGCTCCTGAACATAAGTCATGTCTCACACATAAAAGAAGCAGAGAAAAACAAATAAAAATGTCAAACTGTTCCAAGACTAACTAGGAAGTTAAAATTTTCCAAATGACAGACAGAGCCAAATTTCTATTCAAACAAGCATTTATTGCATTTGTTTTATGGACTCTGTCCTAGGTACTGGGAATCCAGAGATGAATGACAGAGTCGGGAAGTTTACCGTATAGTGGGAGAGACATACAAAGCAAAAGGGGAATGGAAATAAATTGCAAAGGGCACAGGAAGGCACAATCCACTCCAAATTCAGAGATAATGTGTTTTGAAAGCTATCACAGAGGAACCAAATTATTTCTACAAAAAAACACTGTACAAGAAACACCATAAACAATTAATATACCTAAGAGGACCAAGAAAATCCTATTCACTCTTCTCAAGGTTCTCAAACTTGCAAGTCATTGGATTAAGACCTCAGAAATCTGGTCCCTGATGGTTTGGGCTCTTCCTTCACTTTATTCATCAAGTTAATTTGATGACCTAACCGTGGTCGGCAAACCGCGGTTCGCGAGCCACATACGGCTTTTTGGCCCCTTGAGTGTGGCTCTTCCACAAAATACCACATGCAGGCGCACATGTACAGTGCGATTGAAACTTTGTGGCCCATGCGCAGAAGTCAGTATTTTGTGGAAGAGCTGGTATTTGGGGGAAGAGCCACACTCAAGGGGCCAAAGAGCCGCGGTTTGCTGAGCCGCAGTTTGCCGACCACTGACCTAGGACTAAAGACTGAGGAAACAAATTGATTATTATATATATATGGCATGTTTCACTGAAGAGGCCCAATACAACATGCAATAAAATATCATTCAGCCTTTAAGAGGAAGAAAGTTCTGATTCATACTATAATATGGATAAACCTTGAGGACGTTAGGTTAAGTGAAATAATCCAGGCACAAAAACACACTCTATGACTCCACTTACATGATGTATCTAAAGTAATTAAATTCATAGAAACAGAAAGTAGAATGATAGAAACAGTTTCAGTTTTTCAAGATGAAAAACTCTTGGAGATTGGTTGCACAACAATATGAATATATTTAGCACTTCTAGAACCACACACTTAAAAATCATTAAGTTGGAAAATTTTATGTTTTTTTACCACAGTTAGAAATAGAATAAAATTTTTAAAGCATCACGCTATAATGATACATGGTACCTAACATAATAATACATGATACATAATATGATACATTTTTATGAACCTCTACTCCAAGAAAAAGTGGTTATGGTATACAAAGTCCCCAAATGTTTAACTTGTGTGGGAATATTCTTCTTCTAGTGAAAGTTTCCTCATCTAATACCTAAATAGGAAAAACTGCAATGCTTCAAGCAGTTCTTTTAGTCATGGGTAAATACAATGGTATGAGAGGAGATGAACACACTTTTTAAAAAAATGTTCTTGCCTTTATGGGGAAAAACAATACAAGCAATCTTATTTAGGTCACAGCAGTTACTGTAAACATCCCAAGGAAAGCATATTAATAACAGCCACCAACAAAGGACCTGGTTTTAATCACGAATGTCATGGAGTCAGTGAAAAGAAGGCTGGGGGGAAATTTGGCCGGATTTTAAAAATTAGGATGTTAGCATCTTTTTGTAGTGCAACTAAGATTTAGAAATAGCAAGTATAGACAATATTTTAAATTAGGAATGTGGATTAGATGGTGTCTAAAGGTTTTCTAGTTCTAAATCACAATGACTGATAACTTACTTGATAAAAAGGAAAGAAATTGAGAAGCATCCTAAATATTTATATCAATCTTTGATTCTGCTATCAGTAGAGTAAAAGAGGCCATCTGCCTGGGTCTATCCATGTGGTCACCTGGGAATGCACTGGGCTAGGCCCCTGCCACTAATTTTCTCTAAGACTTTGGGCAACTCACTACCTCTCTGAGAGCCTGATTCCCTCTTCTTTGCAATGGGAAGGTTGGAACAAATGGTTATTATGGTCCCTTCTAGCCATTGTAAATTCTGTTTAAGAACCTGGGAAGCATGATAGTGATGGTTGCAGAACAATATGAGTGTATGTATTACCAGAGAACTGTACAGTTAAAATTACTAAAATGGTAAATACTATGCTATATATTTTACCACAATAAAAATAAAGATAAAATTAACATTTTAAAAACAGACATGGGGAGCACAAATAGCCACTCTGAGCAATAGCTTATAATTAGAATTTGCAGGAAACCCAAAATGCTTCCACAAGAGGCCTCTAGGCTTGGCATTTATTTCTTTATTTTTAATCAAGTAATCCTTGATTCCCAAAGCAACATTCAGATACACCATGCTATTATGAGAAAACTTTTCATAAAATAATAAGTCCCTCAATATTATGATTACCCCCATTCACCATGGTGATTATATATATAAATATATATATATATATCTTT
>NW_005370538.1:877844-889423 GCF_000412655.1 Myotis brandtii
TATATATATATATTGCTTTCATAAACTGAGCCTTACCTACAATACAGTCAAGAGAGATGCACCCTGGCCAAAATCTCACTTTCAGTAGAGCAACTACTCTAATTTCTTCCTGCTGCAGAAACTTCTGGCTCAAAGGCAGGAGAACAAGTGTATTACCTTCTACCAGGTTTTTCAGATCTTAGGAAGATGCCTCTGCATTCAAAATCAATACAAGATTTTTCAAGGTATTCGTTTTTGTCACAATAGCCTCAGGAAAGAGGATGAACTGTCTTACTTCCCTTTCTTCTCCTCCACCCCCCCCCAACCCCCGTGCATGCTGCTCTTTAAAGACATGCTTTTTGTTCCATTAATTCAAAGGTTGCTTTTATGTCCAGTGAGGTGGAGGGAGAAAGCTGTGTGTCTTTTCAATGGTGAAATCTGTCAAGTCTCAAAGGCTCTTGTGATACAAATCAGGTCATTCTATATAGCCTAAACCCCAAATTACACAGGAGAAATAAAAATCATTTATAACTTAAATCAACTAGCTGTAATAGGTCAATGCACTTGATTGGTCATGAACCAATTACAGGGACACTGCTTGGTGCCTGGACAATGAGAAGAGGTAGGGGTTCACCCACACCTGCTCCAAACCTTACATTCCTACCCACACCCCGCTACCAGATACAGGTAGGAAAGTAGTGTCCAAGAAGATAAATTCCCTTGCCTACATACTCTGAACTGGCAAAGTGATATAGATGTTCCACTCCCATCACCTTATCCCACAATATCAAGATCAATTGAGGTTCAATCCACCAGAAGGGCCACAATATCTGAGTATTGACCTCTGCCATTCTAATACTAGTATACATAATTTCTAGAGTTCCTTTGATGTTTCCAGGACAGTATTTCCCCAACTTGCCTGATCATAAGACTCACCCAGACACTTGTTTACAATTCAGATTAGCAAACTCTCTTCCTAAATTTCTTTTTTTAAATATATTTTATTGTTTTTTTACAGAGAGGAAGGGAGAGGGATAAAGAGTTAGAAACATCTATGAGAGAGAAACATCGACCAGCTGCTTCCTGCACGCCCCCTACTGGGGATGTGCCCGCAACCAAGGTTCATGCCCTTGACCGAATCTAACCTGGGACCCTTCAGTCCGCAGGCTGACGCTCTATCCACTGAGCCCTGGGGATGTCGCAACCAAGGTTCATGCCCTTGACCGAATCTAACCTGGGACCCTTCAGTCCGCAGGCTGACGCTCTATCCACTGAGCCACACCAGTTAGGGCTCTTCCTAAATTTCTGATTCAGCAGGTCAGGGGGAGGGGGGTAACATTTTTTTTAAACAAACCTTGCAGATGATACTTCAGGCAAACTTGAAAAACACTGCTCAGGAGCAGGAAGTACCTAAATTGTCTGAATATTAGAATCACTTTAGGAGATTTATATAAAATATGGGTCCATAAGCCTCACATCCATATTACATGATCAAATTATAATGCTGGGGGATATGTGTGCTAGGAGGTGATGTTGATGCCCAAGCATGTTCAAGAACCTTAGCTCTAGTGGTCCCTGGGCCAAAGATAAACAATAATCCATGTCCAACTGCATCTAGCCTGCCTCCTTAGTAGTTTGGCCTGGGTAGGGCCCCACTGGCCATGATAGGCACCAGGTCACTCACTCACTGCTTGACATATGACTAACAGGGAGCAGAGTGCTTTGTGCCCTGAAAGTCTGGTTCCTCTAAGTAAATTTGCAAAATATCAGCTCAATGAAGACAAGGGATGGTTATCTCTTCTGCACATTGCTGTATCCTCAGTGTCTGGTGCAGTGGCTGGCACATAAATACTTATTGAGTAAATTAATGGATGAATTAATACATGAATTAGTATAACTAAAATCCATTAAATTGGAGTATGACTATCAGACAGATATGTGAACTGTAGATTGGTTTCTATAGTCAACAAGCCCTCTTAAGAGAACCTTTTAACTTGAATAATCAGTATAAAAATCACTACAATTTTAGTAATATCAATATCACCATTGACCAAATTCTAAGTATATTTCCCATTCACTCTCATTCCATCTTTAAAATAAGCTTGTGAGATAAATATAAATATCTCCATTGTAGAGAGGCTTAGAAAGATTATTTGCCCAAAATCTCACAGTAAATAAGTAGAAGAACTTAGATATGAACCCAAGTGTCTAAAATCCATGTTTTTAACCATGTAACTACTTTTACATGGAAGATAGTTCATTGTAAAGTAGAAATTATACTCCTAATTACATTAGCAATATTAAATCCAGATGAAATATTGCTGTCATTCTACAGGTTTTCGGTACAGTTTGAAGTTTACTTTTCATTATATCATTATATACATTCACAGTAAAAAAAAAAATAAAAGATACAAATAAAAACTATACAACTTCTATAAGCCAACCACTCAGAGATTCCTTTTGGTGTCTATTCTTTCAGGATTTATTCTAAGCATTTATTTTTATAGATGGATATATATTTATGTAGATACATATATAGATTACATGCATTTCTTTTGCTAATTACAGTTTTATGCATGTATATATGTATTTTATATATGCACACATCTATATGTGTACATTTGTAAAATACAAATGATGTTTGTGGAGCTCAGTGAGCAGACTCTCAATGCGGTGTACAAAAACCTTTCACACCCACAGGCACAAAATCACCATTTCTCCTTGTCATCCCCTAGTCCATCCCTAGTGTACACACTAAAAATGGTGGTAGGGAAGATTATTTAATGGCATAGAAAAACATTCTAATACATTAAGAGAATAGAACAGAGTGTGTACTGCATTATCCCACACATACACTTAAAAGATTATTATTCTTGTATATGAGTGTATTATAAAATTCAGAGAAAAAAAGACTAGAAGGAAAAAGTCAAAAAGTTAACCTGGGAGTGGAACTCTTGGGTGATAGTTCCTTTTTTATGCTTTTACAATTTTCATAATTGTCCCCAGTAAACATGCATTATTTTGTAATCTGAAAAAATCAATACAATGAAACATAAGCAATATAAAAACACACAAATAAATTCAAAATAGCTTGATCTTTCTGCTCAAGATGTATCCTATGATTTTGAACTGCTAACACCAAATTAGTATTGACCAGAAGGCAGAGGAACCCAAAGCTCTTGTGTTGGCCTGACTTCTAGGCTTTGATTGGAACCTGCCTTCCTTGTCTGATTTTTAGGCTTTGGGCCGGTATGTCAAGTGTATGCAGAGCAAGGACGACAGGATGGCGTGGTGGGGGCGGGGGCACTTCCTCTGGCTACCACCATCTTAGCGCCACCATCCAGACATGAGTGCGGACCTCTCCCCCGACCCCTGCAGCGCCCCCCATCCCTTCGCCCCCGCACCACTGACTCCAGCCAAGGCTCACTTTGCAGCATCTTCAGGCGAGAGGGTCGGGCAGTGGGCACTCCTGGCAAGTGGTTAAAGCCCTCCACTACCCGCCATCATAGCCACCGCAACCGCCTGAAGGGAGCTTTGTCACTACCCAGTGCCCAGCGGCTTTTCGTCAAGTTTCACCTTTGGTGACACAACTTTTCGGTGTTTCTTTTTTAGGCAGCCGCCACATCACGAGGCTAATGAGCACACTGAGGTTTGTAATAAACCTGCCTGCCAGACACTCAGAGACCGAAGGATGCTGGTTAACGAGACTAGTCAGCGTTGCTGTTACCGCCCGGTTTTTCAGCTGGTCAGGAAACAAATGCTCCCAGAAATGAGAGCAGCGAGGAGCGCCTGGCCCCGTTTCCAGGGGAATGGTTCACATTGTTCCCAGAGCTCTGAAAATCACTTGCAAATCCAAGAGCTCTTGGAAGTCTTCATGTTCAGTAAACCCCCCAAGGGGAGAGGCATGCATACACATAGAGAATCAAAGCCAAAATAAGCAGGTACATTCACAATACTTCAAAGTCATGGTTGAAAGAAGATTCTGAAAATATCTACAGGCATATTCAAGAACTGCACTCAGCCTGCCTTCTTAGGCTGTTTACTTCTACTTTTAACAGCAATATAAATATTTAAGAACTCAATCTGTTTACTAGCCCCCAGTTCAAGAAGAATAGAAAAGCTACTTACATCATTTGGAGGGATTTTTGAGAAATGGATTTCCATTTGTTATTAAACTTACCTGTCACCATTCAAGAGACCCATCACTGTTAATTACGGCTGTTAAACATAGGTTTTGCAGCACAGAGAAACTACATGATTCCTAACTTTGAGAACTATAATTAATATGTTCGTTCAAAGTGTGTGTCTCTGTTAACAAGATATATTTTGGGAAATATTATCTAACTGAAGGCAGCATAAATAGTGTAAAATATAAAGCTCACACTTTTTTTCCATTTAAAATGAGTTATATAATAAGCAATGAAAAGATTCTTCCGTAGAAGTGGGGTAGGTTCTTTTGCTGAAGTTAGTACAGCCATCAACGGAGAAAAATCTAGAAATTGAGAACCCTACAATGATACCAGCATACCCTAAAGAACCACATTTGGTTAAAGAAAGCTACTGACATCTGTTGACAAGAAAAGGAGAGCGGGAGAACAGGGTGGGTTAAGAGAGAAAGAGAAGGGAAATGAGACATGATTCTGATGAGAGACAGACTGGAAACATATGCCATGTAACAGGGAAAAAATAAACAATTGGGAATTTTACCCAGCAGTGAAATAAGAGGAAGTGTAATCTTGAGAACAGGTGAAACAAGCTCCTAGATACAGTTCTGGAAGAAAGTACTATTAACTTCAAACTGACAGATGCTTAAATCTTAAAAGTCACAGTCATGGCCAAGTGAGGGACAATGTACATTGGAAAGAAGAAAGTCAATGTCCAATGCCAAAGAGGAAGGAAAGGGCACCCATAAGGTAGGACTGGGTTTCTTTCATCTCTGCACACTCAGGCCCAGCACAGTACCTGGTATGCAAAAGTCACCCAAGAAATGCTGAGAGACCTGTTCAGCTGCACCAAGACTACAGCCCTGGAACAATCATACACTCAAAGGTACACTCTTCCTAATTATGTTTCCATTGGTAAACGGGAAGTAATTTTGTGTTTCTGCAAACCTAGATTAGAAAAGAACCAACTGTGTTGCCTAGGGAGGCAGTAAAACAAAGTGGCTGGACTCAATCTCAGAAATTCAGTTTTTGCATCTGTCAATGAGAATAATAATAGTATGTATATCTGTCCTCTGGAGATTGTTATGAAGATTTCATAAGATATTTTATATGAAATACCTGACATATAGTCAGTGCTCAGAAAAAAATATTATTTTAAGGAACCCAATCAAAATTACTTTCCCAACCTATCTGGGTGTCAGAAAGTCAACCATTGACATTAATTCCTTGGTGTTAAAGCTCTGCCTCTGGCAATTCTTAGTTGAAATGTAAATATCCCCAGTTATGTTAAATAAATTCACAGTGAGTCACTGACAGAGCCTTTCTCCATCATACAACTTTCTGGTAGGGACAACAAACTGGAAATGAACATAGCATAGGACCAAATGAGTTTTGATATGTGTGTGGTACGTGCATTACACAATTATTTATTGACTACTGTAATACCAAGCACTGTGCTAGTAATTTGCAACCAACCAGCTGTGTGACTTCATACAAACTATATAATCTCTCTAAACTTCAATTTCTTCATCTCTGAAGTCCCTAAATATTAACCACTACTTCATTTGGCTATCATGAGTATTAAATAAGATATATGTAAAAGTAATGCCTAGTAAATAGTAAATGCCCAAAAATTTAGAAGCTACTATAATAACTGTGATCATTATTGTTATTGTTACCAAATGAATAAAACATATTCCTGCTTAAAGGAATTCCCTACCTGACTAGATCATTCAAAAAAATACTTCTTATGGAATTGCCTAGTATAAGTCTCTGTCGAGGGTCCTAATGTAGGGCAGGTGGGGGTCTTCAAAGAAACCAGAAGACAAGACAAGGAGAAGAGGTGTCAACCAGGGAAGGAAATAAGATGAAATGAGAGGTGGCTAGGTATCAAAAACAAAGACTGCATACTGTATGATTCCATTTATATTAATTTCACTAAGAGGCTAATAATATGACAGAAATCAAAATAGTAGTTGCTTTGAAGGAGAAATGACATGGAAGGGACATGAGAGAATTTTCTGGGGTGATGAAAATACCTGTATCTTTATTTTAGTGCTAATTACATGGGTACAAACATTTGTTCATAATTGAGATGCACACTTAAGATTTGGGCATGTTACTGTGTATAATTGCAATTCCAAAAAAGGAAATGGGTTCATACTATTTTTTAAATTAACTCCTTTCTAATTTGGCCTGTGACCAGGCTTGCCTTTCACCAAAATATTTTTTTTCTTTCATCCCAGGCCCTACTGACAGGATCCAGAACAAAGGATAGACAAATACTCCTGATAATTCCTTTGGTCCTAAGAGTAATTGTCCAAACCAAATCTGAGGTCTCTGCAGAAAACTGACAGCAGGCAGGATAAGCAAGCTACCCAGATCATCTAAGCCCTACAGCACCCCCTAAAATGTCAACCCAAACCTTATACCAGCAGAAGCCAGAAGTTAAAATGAATCAGCAAGAACACCTACTAACCTCTGCCCTTTGACTGTAGGGAAGGTCATCAGCCAGTAACACTAATACCATTTCCATTTGAAAATCTATGCTAAAAGTCATTTCAAAGGGCAGAGGCAAGAGTAGGGTATGCAGACTGTTCCACAGTAATAACATACAGTAATTGTAATCTAGGCTTTATGTTTCTCACAAACCAAGATCCTTAATAAAACAGTCCTTCACATTTCCATTGTTCCCAAAGAATTAAAAACTTCTCTCTTTCCTAATATAAAGCCCACATTTTCAGGGTTAATGCCCTGGAAAACACCACTTTAGAGAAATTGGACCTGCTGGCTAGAATGGTGGTCATAATGATTACTAACTGTATACTATTTCACTTTCTTTGGGAAATTAGTGCATTTACCCAGAAATCCACAACCCTAAGAAATGTTTCCTCAAGATATGACATTCATGCCCTGGATGGTGTGTCTCAGTTAATTGGAGCATCATCCAGTACTCTGAAAAGTTGCAGGTTTGATTCCACATCAGGGCATATACCTGGGTTGTGGGGTTTTTTTGTGTGTGTTTTTGTTTTTTGTTTTTGGTGTTTTTTTTTAAATATATCCCATTGATTCTTTTACAGAGAGGAAGGGAGAAGAATAGAGAGCTAGAAACATTGATGAGAGAGAAACATCAATCAGCTGCCTCCTGCACACCTCCCACTGGGGATGTGCCCGCAACCAAGGTACACGCCCCTGACCCGAATCGAACCTGGGACCCTTCAGTCCGCAGGCCGATGCTCCATCCACCGAGCCAAACTGGCCAGGGCCTGGGTTGTGGGTTTGATCCCCAGTCAGGGTGCATATAGGAGATAACTAATAGATGCTTCTCTCTTACATCCACCTTTCTTTCTTTCTTTCTTTCTTTCTTTCTTTCTTTCTTTCTTTCTTTCTTTCTTTCTTTCTTTCTCGCATTTCCTTCCACTCTCTCTAAAATCAATTTTAACAAGATATGGCATTCATCAAAGTGATATAATGCCACATTTAAAAATGTAAGAAATTTGATTCAAGTGAGTTTGTAGAATTGATGTATCACAAATAGATAAGCTAAATATCGAGTTATGAAGACTGACTAAAATGAACCACGTTACACAGGACAATGAGCCTGAAATCTAGTCCTTAGCCTGTGCTGAAAAATCCCAGTGCTGACATGTCTTCTGGTTAGGGAAACGTCAATCAGTGATGCAGACAATGATTTATGCAAATGTTTGTCTTCTTCACTGATTGCTAAAACCATATAATGTGCCTATTCTTCACATTTCAAAGATTATATTAAACTTAGCAAAGTAATGGACATGTAATATCCCCTCCACCTACTGTATTTTAATTCATGGTTTTCTTCTTCTTCTTCTTTTTGAATTGTTTAATCTTGGCATTTATTTCCTATTCCTTTCAAATGTCTCAACTCCAAAAATATAATTCATAATAAAAGGCACTAGAAATCCTTTTTACTAGATATATTTGAAGAGCTGCAACACATTCTGGTTGTTCTATGTTGATTGTAATTCCCAGAATGAGGAGTTGATTTGAACATAAGATAGTACAGCTGCAAAGAGACCTGGAATGTTAACAGTTTCATCTCCCTAGTCACTGCCTCACAAAACAGGCCTCCAGTTTGTCACCCAAACCCTAATTCCAATTCTCTACCCAGTTCTGATCCTCTTCTCAAGGCCATCATACATTTCCCTGCCCTAGGCATGAACCTCAACCCCTTCCTTTACCCCACAGCTCATTTACTGCTTCTCACTCAGGCCTCAACACAACATCCATTCCCAACACAGCATCCATTCCCGCCCCAACCTCACCTATATCTCCAGCTTGAGAATGCAAACTAACCCCTTTTCATGATTTGAAAGGGACTTAGAGGAAGCAGTACTAAGTAAGGTAGAGGATACAGTACCCCTAACCTATGTCCCAACTTTCTCTTCCTTTTCACTTCAGCCTCTGAATAAAGAAGCTGCACACCACTAGAAATAATAATGAAGAGGATTTGGGGGCACTGTGCACACATCTTCTGTACCTATCCCCAAGAACACACTTAACATTTCTGATTAGAAATCTACCTGGCCACACCTCTCACCAAGACTGCAATCACCTTCTTCAGCTCAGAAGAAATATGGGGCTTATAATATTCCATAAAAACACTAGTCCTTGATGATTTATTCACAAGGTGAAAAAACAAGTTCCTGCATGAGTAATAAGTAGATTATGATTGTTAGTTTTTATTTATTTATTTTTGATTGTTAGTTTTTAATAAGAGGTCACCAACATCATGATTTCTTGTGGTTAAAATACCTCTAAACACATGCTTTACCAGGCCCAAGCCTGAGAAAGTCACGTGCTTGGTGCTATTACAGTAACCCCCAAGACCAAGATGATTTTTTGGAATGGCATTCAATGTTCAAATATTCAAGTAGTGATATGCTGACTGCATGACCACATGACCTGTCCTTCTTAGGTATGGTTAGAGAGGCCATTAGAAAAGGGCAGGAAGTGAGCAGAAAATGAGCTGTGCCCATAAATGCATGTGGCAACAGCTGTGCAAGTGCCTGGGTTCTTGAACTATGCCTGGAATTGTCCTGCACTTCCCAGAAGCCAGCAAGCATAAGCCCAGCATGATGCTGGTTCCAGCAATCCCACCTAGAGAAACCACATTCTTCTTCACCTTGAAAGTTGCATAAATGTGATACCTCCTGGCTAAGCACAAGGGAAAGGGTTATAGAAAAAACACACCCAACTCTGAACAGGTAGCTACATACTAACCAAACAATAGTTTTGAAATCTAGAATTGTCTAGCAATTTTACTTAATCTAGAAATGATTTGGTTTTATCTGTACCAACTACACATTTCCTGAATGCCACAGGAACACAGTTGCAGCAAACCAGACACAGCTTTAACTGAGTGCTTTTCCAACAAAGAACTGCTGAAAAGATCTAATATGACAAGGTAGAAGTATGAGTCAAAGCTAAGTGAATATATCTGCTTGAACAAACAAATGTGATGCTTTGTTCTTCCCTGAAATGGAAATAGGTCCTCCTATGCAGGAGCTGAGTGCCCCAAAGTATATACATATCTACCAATTTCAATGTTTATGCAATCCCTAGGCCCTGACCTGGTAGCCCAGTTGTTTAGAGCATCCTCCAGATATGCCAAGTTTACAGGTCTTGGTCAGGGCACATACAAGAATCAACCAAGAATTCATAAATAAGTAGAATAACAAATCAAGTAGATGTTTCTCTCTGTAAAATAAATTTTAAAAGTTTATGCAAATCATAAATAGATACACAAAAGATGATTTGATGTACCAGGGTTTATTATAACAGTTTCAAAAATCAAGATGCCCTCCACCCTGCCAAAGAGGGTAGTCTATCTTGGTTCGCTACATAATTGAAAAGGTTATCCAAAATATTGTTGTCCATCATTAGCCTTAACCTCCATGGAGTTAAAGAAAAGATTATTTTAAAAGACAATTGGCAATTTATATGCTCTGAAGGCATATTTCACTAAGCAGCATAAATTAATTTACTGACTACCTACTACCTGTGCTTTTAAAATTTTAGAAACACTGTACTGTATGATAATCATCTATGTAGTTATGATAGGCTGTTGGCATGAACCCCAAATGACAGGGTAGGAGGCTGAATTTAAACAAGCAGTAGGATCTTGAAAACAGATTATAAAATTCATTCAAACTTTTACTAAATTATTTGACTTGATTCAATCATTTGTCACACCATTCTTCAAAATTAGATATGTGGATATTTAAAGTATCTATTAGAAGTTCAATCCTATATCTTGCTATGTTGCAAAGTGTGTTCATGAGTCTCCTAGTTTAAAATTTTTAAATGACCCATATATAGAGAGAATTTATAAATAATCAAACCTCTTCATGAATATGGTCAATAAATTTTACTGGTTAAAAATATCAATAGACCTGGTATCTTTCATCTCTAACATAAAAAGCTATGTTTAAAATTTAGTCAATAAGACCTTTAACATAGTTGAAAGGAGGAAATGCTAATGACCATTAGGCATTCATTATTTTGAAAATGCTCTAAATTAAACAACCAACTGAAAAGCAGAAAAAGGACTCCTGCTCTTAGTAGCCATAATATTCCCATCTCCTCAGGAAAGTAAATTTCTTCTTAAATGTTACCTTATAAAAATACTTTAATTTTATTCTCATTGCAACCATAATTCCAAATGCTAATTACACAATTCCTACAAAGAGATATTCTGTTTCAAATGTGGTGAGTCAACATAAGAAAATGTTATGACATACGCCTAGTAAAATTTTCATTATCGAGCTACAGAAACTTGCTAAAATGTTTACAGGCTTAATAATTTCTGGACAATTGCAAATTATATTCCTAAAACAGCAATTCACTTTCTGTAAATGAATTTGGTTTAAGATCCTCCCAAAGGCAGCTTGAAATCAAGCTTTGTTAGCCACCTGATAGAAATCGGGAACCAAAGTTCCAGAAACAAACTTCAAATACTCCCAGATTCATAAGGGGAATCACATGCCTAGATCAACTTAGTGCTACAATCTTCAAATGTATTTACCTTTCTGGGCCCTCAATGGAAAAACAAAACATTTTAAAAACCCTGAAGTTGTGTACTCTTATCGTATATAATGCCCGATGATTAAGACGCACTACAATTAGGAAAGCTCTGGAAATGTGTAGCCGTTCTACTTTCCAAGTGATTGTTTCAATTAACCTGTGAGCCTCAAATAGCCAGGAGTATGAGGGAGTTGGAGGGGTTGGTAACAACACTGATCCTTAGAACCACAGATCTAAAACCCATCACAAACTTCCCGAGCCTTTAGTCAAGGCTTTGCCTAGTTGGAAGATAACCGGCTCCTTTTAGAAACATGGATAAAGGCCCTGAGCTGAAGACTTTGACAACTTTCAGCGGGGGAAGGCTGGCGCTGCCCT
>NW_005370538.1:889839-891116 GCF_000412655.1 Myotis brandtii
CATCTCCACTTTGTAGCATGAACTCGCGTGGGCCGCTGAGGCTCGGGCCGATCCAGCCCACTCCAGCTTCTGCTCTGTGGCCATTCCGGACACTTGCACCTAAGGCACCTGCCTTTCCCCCCACTGGTTTACCACACCTGCCTCTGTGCGATGCTGTCTCAGGTTTGCTGCCAGTACTAAGCCAGGTCCTCAGCAAGGCAATGGCTAGGACCGACCTATGGGTGCCAGCGGGGACACCCCTTCCTTCTCCTGAATTCTCCCCAGCTTGAGCCCTGCTCCTCTGCGCCTCCCCAGCCCTCCGATGGGAGGCCCCAGGCAGAGACGGGAGCGCACACATCGGGGACCAGCAGCCAGGCACCCAAGGCCAGGTGGCTGAACCCCAGAGAGCGGAGGGAGGGGACTCTCTCCTCAGGAGGCCCGCTCCCGCTGAGCATTAGTGGCAAAGGGGACAACAGCCTTTGTTCTCCCAGGGATTGGTGAGGCTGCGCTGCTGAGGCGCAGAGCGGGCGGCGCCTGGGCACCAGTAATGCTCACTTTTGCATGCGGCATGGGGAAGGTTACAAGCTCCTGTCTTCTGGGGAAGGGGCTAGAGAGTTAGGGACTAGGGGTTGTGAGGGGGAAGTGGGGGGGGTGCGTCTTGGCCAGGCTCTTTGTTTGCATTGGGGGCGGGGAGAGAGGAGTTGAAGGTGGATCCAAGCTTGCGTTCTGACAGTGGGGCAGATTCCTGAGTATGTCACTATGTTGCACACTCTCAGCTCACATGCACACACATGCACTCGCACAGACAGGCGGACAGCGGGTAGTAGCTCTCCGGGTTGCAGCAGCTTCGGCTGCCCGCAGCGCCACCGCCGTGCGTCCAGAGGGGGAGTAGAAGAGGCTAGACTCAGGCATTCGCGGGGCGACAGTTCCACGAGAAAGGAAGGAAAGTGGTGCAAACCTAGGTCCCCCAATACACACACACACACACACACACACACACACACACACACACAGCGGCCCTCGTTTCCCCTTTCTTGCCTGGGTTCACAGAGGTCATGGGCAGCTTACACTCCTGGAAAGAGGCCAGGAGTCGCAGAAGGGCGGAGCGCACTCGAGGGGAGCAAGGGAAACGAAGGGAAAGAAAGCAGGCGAACTCGGCGGGCGGGCTTACCCTTAGAAGCATCTTTCTCCTCTTTGGGCTTGGTCACCTTTCCACTCATAGATCCCAGCTTGCTTGACACGGTTCGCCCAGGAGACGGAAGTCCTCGCCGAGCGGGCCGGACTTGGGAGAGTGTTTA
>NW_005370538.1:891336-902706 GCF_000412655.1 Myotis brandtii
ATCAGAAGGAAGGCTAAAAAAATCAAAACAAAGACGAAAATATTCATTTAAAAATAACAAGCCTCTCCGAAAGGGAAATGTTTGAACGTGTGATGAGCAACGTGTGAGCCTGTTACACCGCATAGCCGCGCAGCTCCTCGCCCGCGGACAACCTAGAGGGGAGGGTCGCATCTTTCTTTCTTTCTTTCTGTTGAATCAATTCTCAAGGTCCTATTATTTTGCCAAAAGGGGGGCCCGAGTTGCTTGGGCAGAAGAACGGGAACCAATGGCCCTTACCTGCTCTCTCTCTCTCCCTACACCCACACCCCTTCAGAGCTCGCCCGCTCCCTTGCTCGTGCTCTTCTTCCAAAGAACTCTCGGGTCCCGGAGCCGCGACTCAACACCACGAGTCTTCTACATCCAAGGCAAGGTGTGGGCACACGGGGGGCGGGGGCCGGCGTGGGCGGGGCGGCACACAGCCGCCCGCCAGCTGTAGTAAAAGGAGAGCTCGGCAGGGGCGCGCGGACGTCAGCCGCCGGTTGTCAAAAACCCCAGCTAGCCCAGTAGAGATTGGGCGAGTCTGTTGGCTGGATGTACCCCGGGCCCTCCAGGGCATGCAGGGCCCAAGGGCGCTGCAGGAGCGAACTGGTACTGTCGGCCACTGAGAACCCAGCCTGGCGCCCCGCCCCTCCCACCCCTCCCCCCGTTACCCACTTTGCTCCCAGAGCCTCAGGTCCTCACAGCGCTGTCCTGGCCCTTGCTGGTCGCCACCTACACTTTGGGAACTCCGCTGTTGGCCACTGCCTGCAGCGAGCTGTGGAATCTCAGTCCCGGAATCAGCAACTCCTCGCCTCCAAAGGCCAGCTGCCCAAGTTGAGATAGCCGGGCTCTCTATGGGAAGGGCGTGCTAGGATCTGGGTGTCACTAGGGCACAGAGTGAAACTGACAGCAGTGGCTGCCACCTCCTACCCCTACCCCCACATGCAGGCCCCTCCTCTTAGGGCTGGACGCTCTGGTTGGCAAACTGGGAGTAAAGAGTGCCCACTCCACAGGATGGCCAACCCCAGGCAAATGGAGCGAGGTGGGGCTGGGGCTAATGCTGGGATAAGTGCATGTCTCCTGGGACAGGTTAGTGTTGAAACATAGGTAAGGTCCCAGAATATTCGAACTAAAAGGAAAACTGCTCAGAAATTGTACAAGATGGGGCAGACTGAGAATGAGAAAGAACCAAGGAAATTGAAGGAGGAACAGGGTAGCCCTGAGGCGTCCTGGGAAACCCTTTCTGTGATGGCCTTTTCTGAAGCCTGATGCTCGTCTGAGGGACTGTGCTGGCCGCTAACAGGACTCAGAGCCATCCATTAATCAGACCATAGGCTCCAGACTGACAGTGGAGACTCAGCATCCACTCCCGTGCAGAAAATCCGTTTCTCCTTGTCCCACCCAACCCCAATCGCTCCTTAATTCAGTTTTGTTAATGGTATTAAACTAGATGGAGAAATTATATAGATGGATTAGTCCTACTGAATGCCAGGCGGTAACCCAATTACAAGAGCCTGCTGTGGCTTTCAAGACCAGAAGAGTGGGCTGCCCTTGCAGCCAGCTTTGGTCTAAAGGTCAGCAACCCTCTAATTTCAATTTGCAGCCTCAGTCCTAGGTCTGGGAGGAACTCCAGGCCTGTTTTTCTTGTAAATGATATCTAATAATCTGGAGGTTGATGACACAATGTGATTATCCAATCCAAGGTTAGACCATTAATTAATATCAGTACTCTGGGAAAAAAGGAATTCCTCTTCAAATGACTGGAATTCAAAGAGAATGGAGAGTTGGATGGTTTTAGAGCAGCGGTTCTCAACCTGTGGGTCACGACCCTTTCACTGGCGTCGCCTAAATACATCCTGCATATCAGATATTTACATTACGATTCATAACAGTAGCAAAATTACAGTTATGAAGTAGCAACGAAAATAATTTTATGGTTGGGTGTCACCACAACATGAGAAACTGTATTAAGGGGTCTCGGCATTAAGAAGGTTGAGAACCACTGTTCTAGAGGGAAGGTAGAGGGGAAGAAGATTCAGTTCTTAGATAGTTTACACCCAATAATAGTCAGTTACCATGAATTTAGTGCCTACCCTGTGCCAAGCAGCATGCTATATAATTTACATCATTATCTTATTTCATCTTCACAACAGACTAGGAAGTTTTGAGACATTGTTATTTCCATTTTACAAATGAGGAAATTGAGGTTCTAAGACAGTGGTTCTTAACCTTGGCTGCACATTAGAATCACCTGGGAATCTTTTTAAAATCCTGATTTCTGGCCCTGACTGGTTTGGCTCAGTGGATAGTGTCGGCTTGCGGACTGAAAGGTCCCAGGTTCAATTCTGGTCAAGGGCACTTCCCCGGTAGGGGGTGTGCAGGAGGCAGCTGGTCAATGTTTCTCTCTCATCGATGTTTCTAACTCTCTATCCATCTCCCTTCCTCTCTGTAAAAAATCAATAAAATATATTTTTTTAAAAAATAAAATAAAATCCTGATTTCTGCCCAGAAATCAGGATTTTAAAAAAGATTCCCAGGTGATTCTAATGTGCAGCCAAGGTTGAGAACCACTGTTCTAAGAGGTTAATCAACTTGCCAGGAGGTCACACAGCTGGTAAATGGTGGAGCCTAGATTAAAAAAACTAGGAAAGCCAGGATAGAAAACAGGTGGGTCTCTTTTCCAGTCATGGCGAACCTTCTGAGCTCGGCGTGTCAGCATTTTGAAAAACCCTAACTTAACTCTGGTGCCGTGTCACATATAGAAATTTTTTGATATTTGCAACCATAATAAAACAAAGGCTTATATTTTTGATATTTATTTTATATATTTAAATGCCATTTAACAAAGAAAAATCAACCAAAAAAATGAGTTCGAGTGTCACCTCTGACACGCTTGTCATAGGTTTGCCATCACTGTTTTAGACAGCGATCTTCTGTTAAATCATGTGGTCTCTCAACACTCCTATCAGCCTCTTAAAAGGAGAGGAAAGCACATTTTCACTAGTCCTGTCTGCCAATCCTAAACTTGTAGGCTTTTTCAAACTCCTTTAACTCAGAACATTTAAAATCCTCTCTCTCTCTCTCTCTCTCTCTCTCTCCTTTCTTCCCACTCCCTCTCTCCCTGTCTCCTCTCTTGTGTACACATGACATTTGCTTTTTCCATATTCACCCAGTAAGCAACAAGAACCTCTTTTAGGAAAAAGGGTCAGTCTTTGTCTTGGAAGATCTTCAGCATCATACTTATGTTCATCCTGTCTCAGCTTTCCTACCACATTAAAATTTCCAGGAAAGTTCTCTGCACAGATCAGAACTGTCCCACACCCCAAGAACTATCACTAATGACACCTCCAACAAGTGTAACTTTCAGCTGGAAGCCAGATTTCACTCTGTTCCTTGAAGGAAACTAACAGTAAACATATGACTAAAGCTAGGTTACTTAATATCATTGAGGCTAGTTGAAAAGATGTCTACTTAGGAGTATTAGTAGAGTCTGTCTGTCCATGAACATAAAAGGTCAAATAAAGAGTGGATCACTTACCATCTGCAAAAAATAATCAGAAGACAAAATAGACACTTCAAGAAAGAACAATATAGTGATGTGTGGCCAGATGGGGGCAAATCAATGATGTCATGAGGGTATTCCTGGCACAGATCAAGGATTATCAATATTCAGTGCCAGAACAAGCAATCTTATCTAAATGAAGCTTCTGAAGACCCTGCTAAGGAGATCATGGAATCCTCCTTTGGGAAAGGAAAGGGGGATTTCCCCTCTTCAAAGTTCTGTGAGATGTTTAATTTGAAAAGAATGTTGGTATTGACTCAGAAAAAGGCATGCTGCAGTGTCCAGCCCCCAAGAGAACTGACAATTTGGGATGGTCAGATAGAAGATCTGACATTTGTGTGGGGCATTTAGGGGGTGGTCTTTTCCCCACCACCAAATGGACTCATCCTTGAAGCATTACTAACCCCCTGGCTTAGTTTGTAGTACTTCCTCTTTCCCACCCAGATCCTTCTGCCCCATCCCACTGGGGTGAAAGTGCCTTCACTTTTCACTCTAGCAATTTGTACTACAATTTTCTCTGCCTTGTCACTATCATAAAATGGTACCATTTATCTTTTCTCTGCCTCTGCTATGGGAGAGAACTCAAACATCTGATAAAACTTGGGGCACAGGTGTTGAGTAACCTAGTCCTGTAATTAAATCAATATTCTACAATAAAAAGGCAGATGACCAAGCCTCTATAGCAGTGGTTCTCAACCTATGGGTCGCGACCCCTTTGGGGGTCGAACGACCCTTTCACAGGGGTCGCCTAAATACATCCTGCATATAAGATATTTACATTATGATTCATAACAGTAGCAAAATTACAGTTATGAAGTAGCAACGAAAATAAATTTATGGTTGGGGGTCACCACAACATGAGGAACTGTATTAAAGGGTTGCGGCATTAGGAAGGTTGAGAACCACTGCTCTATAGAGTAAGGGCAGAGGCTTGAGTCTGGTATGAAAGTGGAAAAGGTTCTAAGAGTTTCATCCTCTTATCCCTGTGTCTATTTCATACCAGTCCCCAAAATGCCTCCAAACACCAGCCTCTGGATTCTATGTTTGCTCATCCTCTAGCAGCTCTGAGCAGTGTTTCCGGGCAAGATGCCACGAGGTTTTAATGTCTGCACTGGAAGTTAAGGTTGGGGTGAGTGGGGACACAGAGCACAGATACACTTTTTCCTAGCAGGTTTGGACTAGCTGAGTGTAGAGCCATTGTCATCAGGCACAACCAAATTAGATGTTTTAATGACAAGACTGCTTCTCACGGAAGCTGGTCCAAAAAGAAGCAGCCTGGCCCTGGCTGATGTGGCTCAGTTGGTTGGGTGTTGTCCAGTGCATTGAAAGGTTGCCCATTTGATTCCCGGTCAGGGCACATCTGAGGGTTTTATTTTTTTTCTCTCTCCCTCCTTCTCATTCTTAATAAAATATCTTGAAAATTAAAAGAATAATAAATAATAAATAAAACAAAAAAGAAGAGGCCTGACATAACCTACACTTCCAACCAGGGTACTTGAAATCAAGAAAGGCTCACTGGACCAATATCTGGAAGTTGGAAGTCACTTTCTTTTTAAGCTCATGTCACAGCAATGTGATCTTTGAGATCCAAATACTAGAGCTCTGCAAGGATTAATTTCTGTTTCAAACCCTACAGTGTTGCTCTACATCATGATTTAAGATTGCTTTCTATTAGAATCTCTGGTGAGCTGTTGGATTTCTGTGACATAAGAGTAAGATAATCTCCAAAGATGGTGATTGTGGCAGTTTTAAAGTATGGCCATTGAGAGGTGGGCACTCTGATCTCTTCCCTTGATTTTGGGTGGGCTTGTAACTGTTATACAGTATGGTGGAAGTGATGCTATATGTTTTAAGCTACGTTTGAAAAGGCCATGCAGCTTCTACATGACCCTCTTGGGACGTTTGTTTTCAGAAAGCCAACTGCCATGCATGAAGTGTGCCTACCCTCACAACACTGTGCTAGAGAGTTCACATCTAGGTACTCCAGATGACAGTGCTAGCTAGCTTCTGGACGACGACCATTATTGACTGCCAGCCAAGCAAGAGACCCATTTTGGATGTCCAACAGAGTCAAACCACTAACTGACTACTGCCCCAGTTGACATTTGACTACAACTTTGTGAGAAACCTCCTCGATGGAGAACTATTCAGTGGACCTGTTGTCAAATTCCCAACCCATAAAATTATGAGCAAAATTAAATGGATTATTTTAGCTGCTACATTTTAGGATTAACATGCTATGCAAAAATAGTAAATGTGATAGTGACCATCAATTTCTCCTAATCTGGTATGCATATGCCACTCCACCCTCTAGAGGTCATGGCTTCATGAATCCAGGTTTGCCTTGTGAGTTGTTTTTGCCAATTGAATGTAGCCACAAAATGATACTATGCCATTTCCAAGCCTAGACTTTAAGATACTTGGCAGCTACGTGTTCACTCTAGGGGCAGTCAGTCACTATATAACAAGGCAGACAACCTAAGATGTGTATTATGTAGAAGCCCAAGCTGGCTAGATGAAGAGACCATGTGAAGGAGAACTGAGTAACCCAGCTGATGGTAAAAACCAAGGTTCCAGATATATGACCCAAGAAAAGCCATTGCAGTCACCTCCCAGCCATTCAAGCTGTGAGGCTCTAGACTTGATGGAGCAGAGAAGAACCAGTCCTTCTATGCCATGTCCAAATTCCAAACTCACAGAATTGTGAGAAAAAATGATTTTTTAAGCCACTCTGTTTTTGGGTGATTTGTTACACATATTAATAGATAACTGAAATGAGAATTCTAGAATCACTTTTGGACCAAACTGTCTCAGTTTATTGATCTTCTATAGACTAGAATAGGACTTTAGAGTTGGGGAAAGTGATGTCAGAGAGATGTCAATGATTTATCCAAAAACAGCTTAACACTAAGACCTTTCCAATCTACACTAAACATATGATTTTCTGCCTCCTGTGAAATTTAACATTTGGACAACTGTAATGTGATGTTGGGATGCCTGTCAGAAAGAAAATAATGAACCAGAGCTTTTCCAAGGATCTACCCTTGCTCCCAAACAAGGACTATCATTGGGAAGCATCAGCACTTCACCTAGAATCCCTATCAGCCCACATCACTCAGAAGCTCCTGTGTCAAGAGGAATGGGTAATCAAATGTGGACTTTTCCTCACAGCATGGTCCTGATTCTCTATGTCAGAAACAGAGGACCTAGTCAATGTCTCTCCAAGTAAGTAACACACAAAAGACCATGGCCTCAGTCAGTTTCCAGAAGATTTCCAAATCCTGCTCTTGGCTCCATTCTTGTGGTTAAATTGATAATGCTAACAGAAAAACTTCAGGCAGAAATACTTTATTTCTTGATAAATTCTTGGCTATAATAATAGGTTAATTGCACACTTTCATTTGCCCATATCTTAACTTCTCAGCAAGACTGTATGCTCCTGTATGACAAGGACTTGGTTAAACCCTTCTAAGAGTAATGCCCCCCATGCCCACCCCATGGCTTATGTAGTACCCAGCACATCAAAAGCACAGTAACAAGTCTCATCTTTGTAACACCATTTATTTAATTTACTGGGTTTCTTGCTTTGTACTAAATAATTATCCAGATTATGCCATTTTTCACTCAAACACACTTTGACATAGTGACTATTATTATCTCCATTTTCCAGATGAAGAAACATGAGAGGTGAAACAAATTACCCAAGACTGCAGTAAAAAGGAACACACCAGATTGAGACAACTCAAGTAGACCTTCTGCTTCCAAAGTCCCTGCTTTTTCCACTATATGACATTGCTTATTTTATAGATGTTGTGGAATAATTAGTGCTTCTAAAATGTCTCCAAAGATAAAGCCAAGCTTTAGAGGAAGAGCAGAGATGTCAGGGCTTACTGGGCTTTCATTCATTTCCTGTCATCATCTGACCTCCAATGTGGTAGATATGGATGGGTGCTGTTCAGATTCCCATTCTAGGAAAGGCTTGCTGCCAGCTGTGGGGAGTGGGGTCAGTTGGCAGCCTCTAGCTGTCAGCTCCTTCAGGGTCTGTATCAGCTGTAGAACCATGATCTCATCTGAGGTCACCTTCCTAAAGCAGCCCACAACCAATGAGTGAGCAAGGCCTGGTCACTTTGGATTAATGCAGGCTCTCTGGTAGACACTACTCACTCCAGAGCCCCCCATCTGGTTGGCCAAAGCTCTGTTGGTCCTGATTCACAATTTAACTTATCCTCTGCCCAATCCTTCCCCCTCTCCCTTCCTTTCACAGTTGTTGACTCTTAAATTCCCTCTGCTTTCAGAGATCCTTTCTCACTTTCAGTGACTCTTACCACTTTTTCTCTCCAATTCTGTTTTATTGCCCAGGTTTTTAGTAAAGAGAGATTCTGAGAATCCTCTTCCTTTGGTTGTTTAAGTGACCTTCATTTTTGCCTTTTGCCTCTGACTCTCCTGTTTTGGGGAAATTGCTTTAACGTTTCTTTGAGGCCTGGATTTACACCTGCCAAGGAGCCCTGATACCCAGCTGATACTGATATGACTGTTGCCTTTTAGGAAAAGAGGAGTCATTTGAAGATAATCAAGAAATATCAAGCTGAGTTTCTAATAATGAGACTTTGTACCTGCTCTTTTCTTTACTTGAAATTGTTTGTAACCCAATGATGTGATTTACCTGGCACAGAATGAATATGCACCTGACACATGGTCGGAGTGACTGTACCCATCACACTGTTGGTGTCACTGTACTTGACAGACTAATTGTGGTCTTCTCTAAGGAACATCCCCTACTCAGTTTCCCACTTCTACAATTCTGTATTCTTCTCCATTCCACATCTGCAAGTGCAGCCTCCTTTTTCTCTTTTCGTGTTCTCATCCCCTCTCTCACTTCTAGGGTCTAGCATGACTGTTCCCTATTACTCCCCCACCCACATTTATTCTACTCTGTTACATAAAGTCTCCCTACTCTCTATATCACCCTGCCTACAAGGTCAGGATTTACTGTTGTCTGCTTCTGGAAAGAGCATCTCATATCCGTGATAGGAGAGTTGCTTCCATGCTGCTAGGCCAGCAAAAGAGGAGCCTCTTTGAAGGTCCCCAGTTGCTATGGAAGAAAAAAAGCAACAGCGTCCTATTTATTCTCTGTAGGTATATGATAGATGCATTGTACAGGCAACAAAACTAATGACCAAAAAAAATACATGGGAGGTACCCTGGCAGGGTGACTCAGTTAGCTGGAGCATCGTCCAGTACACCAAAGAGAGGTTGTGGGTTTGATCCCTCCCCCGCCCTCTCTCTCAAAATCAATAAAAACATATCCTCGGTTGAGGATTAAAAGAAAACATGGGAGCCAATTTATATATGGTGCTTTATATAAACTGTCATTTTATTCTTGTAACTGTCCTAAAAGTTAGATATTGTCACCATATGATTTCAGTTATATGTGGAATCTAAAGAACAAAATAAATGAACATACAAACTTGAAATAGACTCATATACACAGAGTGGATTGATGGTTACCAGGAAAGGAGTTGGAGAATTAGGTGAAAGAGGTGAAGGGATTAAGAAGTACAGATTAGTAGTTACAGAATAATCTCAGGATATAAAGTATAGCATAGGGAATATGATCAATATTGTGATAAGTATGTATGGTGCCAGGTGGGTACTGGAAATATTGTGAGGAACATTTTTAAAGTATATGATTGTCTGATCACTATTCTATCCACCTGAAATCAATACAAAATAACTGAAAAAAAAACTGTAATTTTTTTTAAAAGCTAGATATTGTTACCTTTCATCTATAAATAATGAAAATGGCTGAGAAGGAGAAATTTATCTGCTCAGGTTCCCAGAGGTAGTGAATAGCAATAGCAAGATGTGAACGCAGATCTTTCTGTGGCAAAAGCCTATGCACTTTGTACTGCCAGATGCTGCATAGTCAAGAAGGCTTAGGTACCAGTCTTGGCATAGGTTGGCATGGGCCAAATGATTCTGGAAGAATGCATGACTAATAATTGATGCTCTGGCTTTGGTGTTAGTGGAGAAGGCATTGCTGAGACTAAAATCAAACCATGCCAGTCAAGAGATGAATGCTATTGGGACCCAAAACCTAGAAGTCTTCTGCAGAGACCACTTTAGTAATATCCCTAATTCTACACTGCTGTACTTTAGTCTTCCTGCTGGGGTACAGTCATAGAATGTCTGTTGTCATCTCAGATGACAACATTTCTGACCAAGGCCAGGAGCTAAGTTACACAGAAGACCCTTCCCTATGTAGATTCCATTGAGAGAAACTCACTGAAGTCTTGAAAGGTGGAAGTAAAGCAAAAGTCACAATTCCTAGAAGGCTGTGACAGTGTGGCTTCACTGATATCTCTATAAGCTCCCTCTTTCTTTCACCTTTTACAGGGAGACCTGATGACTTCTCAGAATTCCTGTGAGTTCTGACTTCCTCACCTCCAATGCTTCCAGTTGAAGTCATTAGACATTTGTCTGGGCCTCTGGCATGAACCTTCTGGACCTTTACTCTCCTAGATCCTCCCAATTTGTATGAGCCTAGTTTATATATAAAACCCTTTTTATAGCAATATTTTAGTAGCTCTATTTTCACGATATACCCAGACTGATAAAGTTTCCCTGGGAAGTCATGTAATTAAGGTCCAGTCAGGTACAGTCACATTAAGACCTTTTTTCTTCTTCATACATGACAGAAGATTCTGGGAAGATGATAACCTAAGCATGCGTTGTTTCCCATTCCCAATTCCAGGCTGCTTGCCTGTTTTCAGCTAAATAGCTATTAAGGTCTATGGAGAAGAGCTGCATGTAAGTTAAGTCCTAGATATTGTGGGAATCTCATCAGAAAGAATTGTTCTCGAGCTTTGTTTTGAGCACTGAGCAAAGCCTGGATCCAGCACCAGAAAGGCCCGGAGCAAGGAGACCAAGAGGTTGGGAAAACAATATCAGACAATGTACCAAGTCTCCTAGCTCTCCAAGAGGCCAAGACAGAGTGAATTAAAGCAGCAGAAAAGGTCATTTAGAGATGGAGTAGATGAAGAGACCTGGGAAGAGGGCAGCTGCCTTCAGGTACTTCATTTCTACCATTTGAGGGCCTACTAACACTTGGGGGAGCTCTCAGATATCCCTGCCACAATGAGCTGACCATGATAGGCTGACAAAGAAATACTATAGAGTGGGCCCTTGACTTACGAGTTTAATTCTTTCCAAGACCGAGCTCATTAAGGAGCTCATTAAGGAGCTTGTTAAGGAGCTCGTTAACTCAAATTACTCTATCGACTCAATGCAAAAAATCGGCCGAGAGACAGCTGGTATCTCAAAAAACTCGTTAGTCGGGACACTCGTAAGTCAAGGACCCACTGTATAACCATCTGTGTGGGTCCAGCAACCAGCAGAATGTTGATTAAGGAGTTCATGCTTAAATAAATAAACTGGCCCAGCCAGTGTGGTCCAGTGGTTGAGCTTCAACCCATGCACCAGGAAGACGCAGTTCTATTCCCTGTCAGGGCACATGCCTGGGTTGCAGGCTGAATCCCCAGTAGAGGGTGTGCAGGAGGCATCCCTTTGATGTTTCTCTCTCTCCCTTCCTCTCTGGAATCAATAAAAACATATTTTAACCTATCCTATATAATAAAAAGGTAATATGCAAATTAACCCTCACACCCTCACAAGATGGCTGCCTAGGCCCAGGCTGGCAGGGGGGTTAGTGAGGGGCAACCAGGCTGGCAGGGGGGCCAGTTGGGGGTTATCAGGCCAGCAAGGGATGCAGTTGGGGGTGACCAGGCTGG
>NW_005370538.1:902938-912428 GCF_000412655.1 Myotis brandtii
CAGCAGGGGGCAGTTAGGGGTGACCAGGCAGCTAGGCAGGTGAACGATTAGGAGCCAGTGGTCCAGGATTGTGAGAATGATTTCTAACTGCCAGTTTAGGCCCCATGGATCGGGCCTAAACCGGCAGTTGGACATCCCCCGAGGGGTCCCAGATTGAAGAGGGTGCAGGCTGGGCTGAGGGGACCCCCCCCATGCATGAATTATGTGCACCAGGCCTCTAGTCCTATCTAATTAAGTGGGGAATATGCAAATTGACTGTCATGCCATCACAAAGATGGTGATGCCCACAGTGGAGTCAGGGTTTCCATAACACAAGATGGCTGTGCCCACAGCAGATATGGGGTTTCCATAACACAAGATGGCTGCACCCACAGTGGAGGCCAAGTTCCCGTAATGAGCCTTAATGAGCCATCAGCAGGGACCTGAGGCTGCACACTCTGCCTGGTGGGGCTTGACAGGGGACCTCAGGCCACGCCCCCCACCCCGGCACCAGGCCAGGGGACCACAGGCCGTTCCCCCCGCCCAGAAGGGCTTTATGGGGGACCTCAAGATGCACCCCCCACCCTGGCACCAGGGCTTGAGAGGGCGCCCCCCGCCCAGTGGGGCTGGACAAGGGCGGGGCTGGCCAGGTCTGGATCTCACCCAATGGTTGTAGGGCTGGCTGGGTCTGAGTCTCACATGATTTTGAGGTGCTGTGAGTGGGCAGGGACTTGACTCTGAGTCCCGCGGCGACTCTGACAAGAGGAAGATTTTCATATACATTTTACTAATTTTCTTTCCTCTCTGACACTTCTATTATAGAGAAAGGGCAAATAGCAATATTAAAATATTTCCTCTAATTAATCCCCTTTTAATGTGCACGAATTTTGTGCACCGGGCCACTAATCCTATATAATAAAAGGGTAATATGCAAATTGACCCTAACAGCAGAATGACTGAGAATGACTGCTCACTGTGACACACACTGACCACCAGGGGGCAGACGTTCAATGCAGGAGCTGCCCCCTGGTGGTCAGTGCGCTCCCACAAGGGGAGCTCTGCTCAGCCGCAAGCCAGGCTGCCGGCTGCCAGCACAGCGCTGGTGGCGGGAGCCTCTCCCGCCTCCTCAGCAGTGCTAAAGATGTCCGACTGCAGCTTAGGCCTGCTCCTTGCTGGCAAGCGGACATCCCCTGAGGGCTTCTGGGCTGTCAGAGGGATGTCTGACTGTCAGCTTAGGCCTGATCCCCAGGGGAGCGGACCTAAGCCAGCAGGTGAACATCCCCCAAGGGGTCCCAGACTGTGAGAGGGCACAGGCCGGGCTGAGGTACCTCCCCGAGTGCACAAATTTTTGTGCACCGGGCCTCTAGTATATATATAAAAGCCAAAGTGACCGAATGACTGCATGACTGAACAACTAGTTGACTGGTCGCTATGACATGCACTGACCAATGCAGGAGCTGCCCCCTCATGGTCAGTGCACTCCCACAGTGGGAGCGCCACTCAGCAAGCTTACTGAGCAGAGGCAGCAGATGCAGCGGGGCCCCAGATGAGTGGGAGCAGTGCAGCACCAGGCCAGGGCTCAGGCTCCTCCTTGGCTGCCTGCTTCTTTGCACAGTACTACATCCCTCAGGGGATGTTGGACTGCCAGTTTCAGCACAATTCCAGGGGATCCAGCAGTCTGACATCCCCTGAGGGGTCCCGGATTGCGAGAGGGCTCAGGCCTGAGGGACCCCACCAGGCCTCTAGTTTTTAATAAAGAAATAAACTGGTGGAACGACAGACATATGATAACTTGAACAACAGCAATAAAATAGGAACATATGCAGAAACTCTTGTGCAGCATGAAAGGAGACTTTCTGGAACAGCAAAATGTGATTGCCCAACAAAATAGTTCAGTAGATGAATTGAAGGAGAGGATGATCACCACTAAAACCCAAAATAGTGACCTTGAAGATAAAGTGGAAGAAGATTCACAGAGCACCAAGTCAAAAATACCAGGAGAGGGAAATCATGAAGGAAAATGTAAGAGACTTGCAGATCCTGGAAAATAATAAGCCTTGTAGAAGGAGAAGAGGGAAGAGATAGAAAAAAATTTTAAAGCAGTAATTTTAAAAAGGTACTACAAAAGAACTTTTCTGAACATAACTGAATTGTAAATAAATAATTTAAAAGATGAAAAAATAACAATTTGTAAATTTTAAAAAATACACTGCTAGAACACCACTGGGTAAAAGTGAAATTACAAACTATCTAGAAAGTAATAAAAAAAGAAAACTTTATACCCAAACCTACCTAGCATAATGAATGCTGTACTTAGAAAAAATTACATTCATAAATGTCTTCAGTATTAACAAAGATGAAAAGATAAAGGAATTTAGTATTCATCTTAAGATATTTGAGAAAACCATGAATTAAACTAAAATAAGTAGGAAAAGGCTTTAACAACAAAAAAAAGCTAATGAAATAACCAAAAATTGTTCTTTGAGAAGACTAATAAAACAGATAACCCTGTTGCAAGTCTGATTAAGGAAAAGAATAAATATTTACAAGATGGGACATGAAAAACTACACATAAAATATTTAAACTAGAGGCCCAGTACACGAAATCATGTGTGGGTAAGGGTCCCTAGGCCTAGCCTGTGATCAAGGCCATCTTCTGCCTGCTCACCAGTCCCCAGTCTCACCCCACCACCACCACCCACCTGGTTCCCCGTGCCAGTCCCCAGTCCCACCCCGCTGCCACCCATCCCATTTCTCCATTTACCATCTGGCGATTGGAGCCTGCGGGCTGTGGGGAAGGGACCGAGAGGTGGTCAATTCACCTCATAGTGATTGGTTGAGCGGTCATTCTGGTTGTTATGCCATTATGGTCACTGTGCTTTTATTATATGGGACAATTATAAAATGATATTATATTAAACTCTATAACAGCAAATTTGAAAACATTGAGAAAAAGAATATTTTTAGAAACCAAAATTAACCCAACAAGAAGTGTTTAATAGATTATCAGAAATGAGATTGAAAATGTTAGTTACCACTGAAAAAGTTATCATAAAAGATTGGTTCATCTGTTTTAATTCAACTATTTTTAAAAACATACTTTCAATGTCATTTAAACTATCCCAGACCATAAAAAGAGGAGGGAAGTCCCTTAATTCTCCCTACCCCCAGTTTTATTGGGATATAGTTGGCACATGACATTGTGTAACTTTAAGTGTTCAATGTGATGATTTGATACATGTATATATGATATAACCAAATTAAGGTTAGTTAACATTCCCATCACCTCACATAATTACCATTTTGTTGTTGTTATAAAAGTGAGAATATTAAACATCTATTCTCATAGCAATATTCAAGTATAAAATACTTGTTAACTATATGAGCATGCTATACATTAGATCCCTGGAACTTATTCATCTTATAACTAAAAGTTTATACTCTTTGACCAACATCTTTCCATTTCTCTCACCCCTTAGGCCCTGACAACCACCATTCTTCTCTCTGTTTCTATGAGTTCGATGTTTTCAGATTCCACAAACTAGTGACATCAGACATGATTTCTCTTTCTGTGTCTGACTTACTTCACTTAGCATAATGGCATCAAGGTCCATCTGCAGTGCAAAAAATGGCAGGATGTTCTTCATTTATGTCTGAAAAACATCCTGTGTGTGTATATATACATATATACATATACATATACATACATACATACATACATACATACATATATATATATCTCACATCTTTTTACTCATTCGCCTATCAATGGACATTTATGCTGCTTCCATGTCTTCTCTATTGTGAATAATTCTGCAGTGAACATGTGAGTGCAGATATTACTTCAAGATACTGATTTTATTTCCTTTGGATATATAGCCAGAAGTGGGATTGCTGGATGATATGATAGTTCTATTTTTAATTTTTTGAGGACCTACCATACTGTGTTTTTTATAGTGGCTATACCAATGTACATTCCCACAGCAGTGGACCAGGGCTCCCTTTTCTCCACATCCTCACCAGCATTTTTTTACTAGTAATCTCTTGCCTTTTTTTATTATACCTACAGTAATAGATGCGAGGCAATATCGCATTGTAGGTTTGACTTGCATTTTCCTGATGATTAGGTATATTGAGTACCTTTTCATGGACATTTATATATCTTCTTTGGAAAAATACTTATTCAGGTCCTTTGCCCAATTTTTAATCAGGATGTTTGGATTTTTTTGTTATAAAATTCTATGAGTTTTTTCATATATTTTGGATATTAACTACTTATCAGATATATGGCTTGCAAATATTTTCTCCCATTTGATAGATTGCTTTTTCCTTTAGTTGATTTTGTTTGTTTGTTTGTGGGTTTTGTTTTGTTTTTGTTTGTTTGTTTGTTTTTGCTGTACAGAAGCTTTTTAGTTTGATATAGTCCCACTTATTGATTTTTGCTTTTGTTTCCTATGCTTTTGGTGTCATATCCAAAAAAGCCATTGCCAAGACCAATGTCTAGGAGTTTTTTCTCTATATCTTCCTCTAGGAATTAAAAAGTTTTGAACCTTATGTTAAAACCCTAACCCATTTTGGTTTAATTTTTGTTAGTGGTATAAGATATGGGTCTAATTTCATTATTTTGCATGTGGATATCCAGTTTTTCCAGCATCATTTATTAAAGATACTATCCTTTCCTGATAGAGTATTCTTGCCTGTTTGTGGCCTGTCAAATATGTTCCATTGGTCTATGTGTCTATTTTTATGCCAGTACCATACTGTTTCAAATCCTATATCTTTACAATATAGAATGAAATAAGGTAGTGTGAGGCCTCCAGCTTTCTTCAAGATTGCTTTAGCTATTCAAAGACTTTTGTGGTTCCATACAAATTTTAGGATTGTTTTTCCTATTTCTGTGAAAAATATCGCTGGACTTTTAATAGGAATAGCACTGAATCTATGGATAGCTTTGGGAAGTTTGGATATTTCAATAATATTAATTCCTCTAATCCATGAACATAGGATCTTACTATTTATTTTTGTCTTCTTCAATTTCTTTCATCAATATTTTATAGCTTTTTTTGTATAGATCTTTCACTTCCTTGGTGAAATTTATTCCTAAGTATTTTATTCTTTCTGATGCTATTGTAAATTGGATTGTTTTCTTTATTTCTTTTACAGATAGTTTGTTGTTCATGTACAGAAATGTAATTGATTTTTATATGTAGATTTTGTATCCTGAAAATTTATGAATTCACTTATTAAATTCTAATGGGTTTTTGGGTGGTCTGTGGAATTTTCTATATACAAGATCAGATTATCAGAAAACAGACAATATTACTTTTTCCTTTCACATTTGGATGCCTTTTACTTGTTTTCCTTGCCTAGTTGTTCTGGCTAGGACTTTTAGTACTGTTGAATAGAAGTGGTGAGAGTGGACACGCTTGTCTTGTTTCTAATCTTAGAGGAATACCTTTCAACCTTTCACCTTTGAGTATGATGTTAGCTATAGGTTTATTATATATGACCTTTATTAATTTGAGGTACATTTCTTCTATACACATTTATTGAGAGGGTTTTTTTAATCATGAAAGGATATTAAATTTTGTCAACTGCCTTTTCTATATCTATTGAGATTATATGACTTTTGTCTTTCATTTTATGAATGTGGTGAATCGCATTTATAGATTTGGATGTTGAGCCATCCATGGGTAAAATCCCACTTGATCATTGTATGTGATACTTTTAATGCACTATTGATCTCAGTTTGCTAGTGTTTTGTTGAGAATTTTTGTATCTATATTCATCAGAAGTAGTTACTGTTTCTTGTGGTATCCTTATCTGGGTTGGTATATCATGGTATTCTGGTCTCATAAAATGATTTTGGGAGTGTTACATTCTCTTCTGTTCTTTTTTTTTGGAAAAGTTTGAAAAGATTCAGCATTACATTTTCTTTAAATGGTTTCTAAAATTCACCTGTAAGGCCATCTGGTACAGAGCTTTCCTCAGCTGGGAGGTTTTTGATTATTGATTCAATCACCTTACTTATTCCTAGTCTGTTCAGATTTTTTATTTCTTCATGATTCAGGGTTGGTAGAGTGTTTGTTTCTAGAAATTTATCCATTTCTTCTAGGTTGTCTAATTTATTGGCATATAATTGCTCAGAGTAGTCTTATATGATCCTTTTATTTCTGTGATACCAGTTGTAATGTTTTCTCTTTCATTTATATGTTTATTGTTTAAATATATTTTTATTTACTTCAGAGAGGAAGGAAGAGGGAGAGAGAGATAGAAACATCGATGATGGAGAGAATCCATGATTGGCTGCCTCCTGCATGCCTCCTACTGGGGATTGAGCCAGCAACCCAGACATGTGCCCTTGACTGGATTCGAACCCAGGACCTTTCATAGGCCAATGCTCTATCCACTGAGCCAAACCAGCGAGGGCTGTTTATTTTTTAGTTCCCTCTTTTTTCTTAGTAAGTCTAGCTAAAGGTTTGTCTATTTTTTTTCTCTTTTCAGAAAACCAATTCTTAGCTATTATTGGTCTTTTCTATTGTTTTCTATTATCCATTACATTTATTTCTGCTTTGATCTTTGTTATTTCCAACTTTCTGCTCACTTTGGGTTTAGTTCGTTCTTGTTTTTCTAGTTCCTTGAGGTGTAAAGTTAGATTGTTTATTTGAGGTCTTTTTAAAAAGTGCATATTTATTGTTGAAAGTATTACATATTTCCCATTTTTTCCTATTGATCCCTTCCACCCTGCACCGCCCCTTGCCCTCACCATGCTATTGCCCATGGTTTATGCATATATACATATAAAATATTTATTACTATACATTTCCCTCTTAGCACTCTTTTTACTGCATCCCATAAGTTTTGATATGCTGTTTTTCCACTTTCATTTGTTTCAAGATATTTTTTTATTTCATCTTTGGTCCTATTAGTTGTTCAGCAATGTGTTGTTTAATTTCCAGATATTTGTAATTTTTTTCAGTTATTTGCCTATCATTGATTTCCAGGTTCATACCATTGTGGTCAGAAAAGATACTTGGTATGATTTTAACCTTTTTAAATTTGCTGACACTTGTTTTATTATGTAACCTATAATCTATCCTGGAGAATTTTATTTGTACACCTGAAAGAATGTGCATTCTGCTATTGTTGGATAGAATGTTCTGTCCTCCTGTTGCTGCATGATCTCCCCATGGGCATGTACAAGGCAGGGGAGGCAACTGTTGACAGTCAGGCTGAGGGCATGGAGGAGCTAGCTGTAGGTGAGCTCAGTGGTGCGGGCCAGTGACAGGAGACAAGGAGATGCAGGCTCACAAGCAGCTGTGGGGATCTTGGCTATCAATGTGCATTCCATAGCTGTTAAGATCTTGCCACATGTACGAACATGGCATTTGAGGCTGGTGATGGGTGTCAGGTTAGTGTCTTGCAAGTACCCAACTGGAGGGTCTAGTCCTGAGAGTGGCTGTGGGGGTCTAGATTTTAGTCTTGCACTTGTGCAGCCAAAGAGGTCTGGGTTGGTTGCTGCTGTGGGTCTGGGTCTGAGTCTGGAGCTCAGGCAGCAGCAAGGGGAAGGGAACTGAGAGGAAGTCAGAAGGCTGGTATCAGTGCATTAAAATACCTGTGGGGCAAAGTCCAGTGAAATCTGCAGGGAAGTGTGTGATGGCTTTGCTGGCCATTGATTTCTTTAATGGCAAAAGCTGCTGGGGTCTTCTACAAAGCAGGTCACTGGGAACCCCCTTAATTCCTTTTTATGAAGCCAACCCAAATTCAATATCCAAACCTGCAAAGGAGGCTACAAAAGAGAAATCTATAAATATTCTCTTTTTAAATATAGATGCTGAAATTTTGAATAAAACTTTCCTCCAAATACAATCCAGCAATATTTCAATAAAGTTAAAGTTTGGCTACATAAGGGCATGGTAGAATATACTACTCATCCCAATTCTTTCCCTATCTCTGGCTCTAGGAATTTTTCCATGTAATTTTGAAGTTCCTGCCATAAATACTGATATGGTATATATTTTCTTGTCCCTTAACTTTGGGATCAGTCAAATATCTTGTTTGGGTGAGTAAAATGAGATAGAAATGTGCCACTTCCCATCCAAGGTCCTCCTTATGCATTTTCACCCTCGGTCTTGTGATTCTGGCAGTCACCCGGAGACTAGTCTGACTAGCCTTCTCGCTCCAACAGCAGGATAAGGGTTATCTGGGGAAGAGGCATTCTAGTCACCACAACCTGAAGCAAAGCAGCCTCAACAGACCTATAGTGACAAGCAGTCACTCAGCAGAGCCCAGACCAGATCCTCCAGATCCCAAACTAATATGAGGGATAACAAATCATTGCTGTTTTTGAAGCCACTGAGATATTGACTGATTTGTTTCATATAAATTACTAACTGGCATATAGGATTATGTTTGAAAATGCAAAAGAGGTTCAATATCAGCACATCTATCAAAATAATTCATTACATCAATAAATTAGAGGAGAACCATATGAATAATCAAATCAAGAAACACTTAAAAATCAATTGATAAAATTCAACTGTATTATTAATACATTTCTAAATTAAATAGGATTATAAGAAAACTAGAGGCCTGGTGCATGAATTCATGCATGGATGGGGTCCCTTGGCCTGGCCAGCGATCAAGGCCTATGGGGGGCAGGCCAGCAGGGAGGAGTGACCACGGGAGGTTGGCCAGCCAGGCCCCCCCGATTGGGGCCTGGGGGGAGGTACCACAGGTGGTTGGCCTGCTGACCCCTGATTGGGGCCAATGGGGGGCACGCAGGCCAGGGACAGGGGCTGGGGGAGGTTGGCCAGCTGGGGGAAGGGGCCGCGGGAGGTTGGCCGGCCTGGAGGAGGGGCTGCAGGAGGTTAGCTGTGGGAGTGCACTGACCCCCAGGGGGCAGATCCTGTGTTGAGTGTCTGCCCCCTGGTGGTTAGTGCGCATCATAGTGACTGGTTGACAGGTTGCTCTGGTCGTTTGGTCATAATGATCGCCTAGGCTTTTATATAGAGAGATTATTTAAAATAATACAGACAGTTTACCAAAAACAGATGCCAAATATTATCCCGAAGGGCAAATACTGACCTGTTCAAATCAAATTCAAAACTAGATAAGAATGCCTCTTACCCCTAATATTATTCAACATTGCCTTGGAGACTCTAGCTTATTTTTTAAAAAAAGACCCCAAAGAATAAAAGACAGAACTAATATAAATATCAGATATCTATTCCTTTGTTAATGGTATATGTGTACAGCTAGACAAACAACACACTCTAGTAAAATCGGTAAGACTTATTTAGAGAATTTGGTATGGTAACAAAATACAAAGTTACTATACAAAAGAAATAGTATTTCTCAATGCAAGCAATCAACACAAAAAATAAAAATGGTAAAAATTATGTTCATAAAAATGAAAAAATTTATATAGGGGAAGGGTGGATGGAGGTGGAAGAAGATATAGAGGAGATAAATGGTGATGGAAAAAATAAAACAAAAAAGAAAAGAAAAG
>NW_005370538.1:912533-923490 GCF_000412655.1 Myotis brandtii
TTACCAAAACACTAAAACAAAATCTGAAAAAATGAATGAATGGCATAATCATAGGACTTCATATTATAAAATTTTAAATTTACCAAGTCAATATTATTTTTTAAATTCCAATTTAAATTCTCAACATGAGTTTTTGAGGGAAAAAGAGGGGATTCATTTGTATACATAATCTTAATGCCTATATGGAAGAATAAAAACTTTGAATAGCCTTGAAAAATAATAATAATGAGAAATATTTTAATCAAATATCATAATATTCCCTAAAATCACCATAATTAAGTAAAAACATGATAATGTCATGAAAATAACAGGCAATCAGTTCAGAAGAATAAAATAAAGAATGCAGAATTACCATAAATCCCATATAATTATTTAACATATGGCAAAGGTGGTACTTCATTTCAGTGGGAAAAAGATGGATTGTTAATGAATAATATGGATGCAACTGACTATTCATTTCAGAGAATATAAAATTGAACTTCTTTTTACACCAAAATCAATATAGTTTTTAGATAAAGACATATTCAAACATAAAAACAGTAAAAGTCTTTTTTCTTTAATCTAGGAAACTACATGCACAACCTAGGAGTAGGGTGATCCTCTTAACCAATCCTCAAAACCCAGAAGTTAGAAGAAAAATTTCACTATATACAATTTTTCAAAATTCTGGCACAGGTACAATAATTAAAATCAATAAAACAAGAAATTGAAAACATAGCTGCACACAGAACAAATAAGGGGCTTACAGATATAATGTACAAGGACCTCTTACAAATTGACAAGGAAAAATATCCCATTCAAAAAATAGATGAAGGATATTAAAAAAAAAACAAACAAAAAACGCCACTTTATAGAAAAGCAAATCCAAAAGGCCAACAAGTTTTTCAAAAGATGCTCAGTCTCCTGAATAGCCAAAGAAACTCAAGTTAAAATAACAATGAGATGACATTTTCACCTGATAGGACTCATAAAATTTCAAAAGAGGAGTTAGTTAGATCAACTGTTGATGAGATTGTAGGAAGAAGTATACACCAATACATTGCTGATGGAATTGTGCATTTGCCACATGCTTTTTAGAAAGTAATGTGGCAACATTCAATGAAATTAAAACAATATAGGATGGGCCTGGAGAGTATTATGCTAAGCAAAATAAGCCAGTCAGAGAAAGACAACTATCAGATGATCTCACTTATATGTGGAATCTAATGAACAAAATAAACTGACAAACAAAATAGGTCCAGAAGCATGGATGCATGGAACAGACTGACAGATCTCAGAGGGAAGGGGGGTTGGGGGGAGGTGGGAAGAGATTAACCAAATAACTTATATGCATATATGCATAGCCCATGGACACAGACAATAGGGTAATACCCAGCCATTCAATCCATCCAAATCTGTCCCAGAGTAATAAAAACAAGTAAATATATATATATACAAAGGTGCTTATTGCAGTGTTGCTTTTTATTGACAAAAATGAATGTAAAGTGAATGTCCACTAAAAGTTGTATGGTTGAATAAATCATTCTCATCTACATCGCAAAATTCTGTTCAGCTGCAGTTACATGGAAGCTAAGCAACTTCAGTCAACTTGAAGGTTTCTTTGAATAAGAATAATAGCAACAATGAACACAGCAAACACACACACTGTTTTAAGTGTTGTATGTATTTGAACTCATTGAATCCTCACAGCAACCCTATGAGATAGGTATTATTATCAATCTCATTTTCAAGATGAGGAAACTAAAGCCCGAAGGTCATACAGCTAGTAAATGGCAAAATTTTGTGTAACATACAGAAAAGTGTGAGTAACATGATACAATTTCTGTAAAATAATCTATAATAAAAAAGATATATGCATGTATATATGTGTACATAGGCTTGTTTTATATAATTATGAGAATAGAAATATGGGAGGACACATATTAGGCTAGTAATAAGGGTTATTATATATTATATATAATTATATATTAAAAAACATATACGTAAATTAAAAATAATTAAAGTGCCATGGCTGATATGGCTCAGTGGTTGGAATGTCAGCCTGTGCACTGAAGGGTCACAGGTGCGATTCCCAGTCAAGGACACATACCTGGGTTACAGGTTCAATCCCAGTGTGTGGGAGGCAACCAATCCATGTGTCTCTCTTCTCTCTCTCTCTCTCCCCCCCCCTTCATCCCTTCCACTCTCTCTTTCTCTAAAATAAAATCAATGGAAAAATATCCTCGGGTGAGGAATAACAACAAAAAATAATAATAACTAAAGAGTCATAGCATTTTAGTCACAAATAATTTCAGAGTGATTGTAGTTACTACACCAGGTCAGACAAAGAAGGGAAGCCTGTCCCAAGGGAAGACAATGCAAATCCCCATCACCCAATGTCTTCTATACTTTCTCTGCCCTCCCTGGCACTATGCTCATCCCTCCCTTATGTCAGAACAACTGTATTTAGAAATGCCAGGTGCTTTTCCATCCTACCTAAGTCACGAGACTACCTGGAATCCAGTCATCACTGAGCTCTAAGATTGCCCAACCACAAAAGGTTTCTCAGATCCCACTTTTATGCATAAATCTCATATTTGGGGTATGGAGACAGAAAGGATTTGCCTCACCTCCACATCTTTTATGGAAAACAAAGCCTTATCTATTGAAGAGGGATTTAAACTTTGTCATGCCCATTGATACACTCCACACTCATGCCCAAGGTGTTTATAGAGAGAAATGGATACAGACCCTTCTGCCAAGAAGCTTGGATCCTTGAAGGAAAATAGATACCTTTTATATTAGGTACTAAATGAATGTTTGTTGAGTGAAGGAAATAATTCAAATACAAAGCAGAGGGTAAAGTGTTCAATTCCAAAACTAAAACCAAATGCTATGGGAATTGGAGTGGGGAAGCACGAACACTTTGAGAAATGGTTTTATAAACTGATGGCATTTAAACTAGATGCAGTGTTTCTGAAAGTGTGGTCACTCTGAGTTACTTAAAAATGCCAGACCCGTTGAATCAGAATCCCCAGAAGTGAGTCCCAGGATTTGTTTTTTAAGATGCCCTCCAAGTCGTGCACACTAAAGTACACTCATGAGATGAAGCAGATTTGGGTGTCAGGCATGAAAACAAAATAAAAAACATGGCAAATTCAATTTTACTGGGGGTGGGGGTGGTGAAGAGGAATAATGAGGAATAAGATTGGAAAGGTGGGTTAGGGCTAGATCATGGAGGATCTGGGGAATGCCAACTGAAAAATTTTGAACTTAATTGATTGAGAGATTTAACACAAACAGACAAAACAAAAACATGAGGGCCTTGACTTTCACAGTGTTTCCCAAATTTGGCCATGCATCAGAATTATCAGGATTGCTTGCAAAATTCCAGATTCTGGGGCTCCATTCCCAGACCTTTTGAATCTGAATTTCCAAGGATGCAGCCCAGAAATTATATTTTAAAATAATCTTTCCAGGTGATTCCTGGGCAGCAAGCCTGGCATTGGTTCATGAATGGAGTTAGTAAACCATTGCTCTACTAACAAATGCATTCCTCAAAAGTTGTTTGTTCATGGAGATTTTACTAGTGGAGTCATTTATTCAAAGTACTATGCAAGTGTGATATTTAGAGGCAACCTCTACCAAATCTCTTTCTCTAGAGTGTTTCAATAAAACACATACCCAATTTCAATGCAAACCCCTTATGACTTTCAATAAAATGTGACAGCATGTTTGTGTGGTAAGAACATTGCCTGGTATTAATGATGCCATATGGGTACACAAATGCAACATGAGGAAAATAATTGAAAATATGCTAGTTTCATCTAGTTTTGCAGCAACATGAATGAACATTAAAATAATATTGGAAATGAGTAAGTGCTAGTAGGATGTGATACTGATAGAGCCATGGCTTCAAACTAGAAATATCCACTATGTATTCATTTTCAGATCAGAGGGGAAGTTGAGGCAACAGTCGAGGTATAGACCAGATGATCACTTATTCCAACTCATGCTACAATTCAAATAAAAGGTAGACCATATAACTTCCAAGATGTTTCTTGAAGGATTAAGATTTTAAATTTGTTATTTGGACAGTCATCTACTTTAAAGATGGCTAAAAGGAAACAAAGTGAAGAGGGATTATAGTGTTTAAACATCTGTCAGTAGTTCGTTTTTTTTTTTTTAAAAAAGCAGACACAGATGACTCTCAATCTGAAGATTTGTTTCCTCCAGCCATATAATATTTTAAGATTGTCATTTTCATTTAAAGTAAAGATACCTGTTACTAAATGTCTCTTCATTTATATGAAAACATCTAGGATTGGCAAGGTAGAATGTTGGCATAGTAGTTTGCTTAGTGCAAGGCTCAAAAGTTAACTTTAAGAAAGAAATTGTTGGTGTTTAACCTTCTGAAAACCAAGGCAGCTTCTTTTATTCTCAGAAGGCTCCTAACCTCAAACACAGAGTTTTCCAGCTCCCATTCAATTCCAACTCCTCCAAAGGCCCATTGCTATAAACAGGCTAAAAAACAGAGATGAGTCCTGACAGCAGTATTTCAGGAAGAAAATGGAATCCAAGCAAGTCTTTTGTGCACCTGGATTGGATTCCCTCTTTTGCAGGGACTGCCCAACCTATAAGAATCCTTGTGCTAGGCAGCTCTGCATTACTCTGTTGCTGTACATCAGAAAAGGCAAACACAGATAACCAGTGCTATGAGCCAAATTCAAATTATCAGAGTTAGGAGCAGGACAGGAAGGACAAGTTGCCTAGAATAAAGTATCTATAGGCAGAGAAGTTGAGAAATGGTTACATTTAACACTTGAGGTGCTTTCTTGCTAGCTAATACCTTGGCTTTGTAGTAGGAGGGTAAAAGGAAAGGAAATAATTCCCAAACACTGCTGTGGCTTGATCAGCATGTAAGGAGCATGGACTTAGACTTTCATTTATAAACTATGATCTGCTCTAATATTTTCCTCCCTGACCCAGGCCCCAAGGAAATCTGGTCCAGGGTTAACTAAGAGGATCACAATTCCAGTAGCATTTCCCCCAATGAGTTTGGTTTCACCTACCTTAGAATTGGAGATTCAATAGCCCCGGTGATGAGAAACAAGCAAGATCTCACCATAGACCAAAATCTTAAATGGGCCGGCAGTCACGCGCTCCCGGGGGGAGGGAAGAAGCTTCTTGGTCATATCATCACCATGTGTTTCTGAGATTTGCAAGAGTCTGGATCTGAACCAAAGCACCCCCAACTCCCTAAGCCCCTTCTGGTTTCAAGGGCTCCAGGCAGGAAAAGCAAATAGTCCAAAGTGATTGCAGGGGTCAGTGAACCCTGTGTGGTTCATATAAGACTGTTCTGAGGAGTGGTAAGTCACAGGGTCTATATTGCAGCTATTTTTAGTGAAACCAAATTCCTTACCCAAGTTCTCTTGCTTCCAACTTGTTCTAAGTGCAGACCAGCTGTGGTCAGATCATCTTACCGGACCAAGGCTCTGTCAAGGCGAAGGGACCAAACCAGGGAGGTGGAGCAATGAGCTGGTGACTGTTGGTGCTTTGGCTCTTTTTCACTGTCTCAGCCATCTCCAGAGGGAGAGGGCATTCCCCTCCAACCTGTCAGAAACTAACTGGGTAAGTTGGTGACATTAGAGGATAAAACTGAGAAGTTGGCAGTCCTTCCCCTCTTTCCCCAATTCCTACAATCTCTCTCTCTCTCTCTCTCTCTCTCTCTCTCTCTCTCTCTCTCTTTCTCCCGCCCCCTCCCCCCCATACACACACATGCTAGGTGATGCAAGCCAACTCCGGATCTTGGTCTGACTTGCTAGAAAGGTCTAGAAAAGAAAGTGTCATCATCCGGGAGCCAGGCCAGGGGTGAAAGTATAAGGAGAACTGGTGTCTAGTCACCTCTTTATTTGATCAATGCATAATTAAATTCATTAATTAAACAAATATAAAAATCCTGGCTGTGCTGGTAGCTTTATAAAAAATAAGATGAGAACTTTTATTTTTTTACAACAAAGTTTTATTTTTTTATTATTTTTTAAATATATGTTATTGATTTTTTACAGAGAGGAAGGGAGAGAGATAGAGAGTTAGCAACATTGATGAGAGAGAAACATTGATCAGCTGGCCTCCTGCACACCTCCTACTGGGGATGTGCCCACAACCAAGGTACATGCCCTTGATCTGAATCAAACCTGGAGCCTTTCAGCCCGCAGGCCGATGCTCTATCCACTGAGCCAAACCGGTTAGAGCAAGATGAGAACTTTAGAAAAATAATTTCAGATCCATAAAAACTTATAGTAACCCCTGACTTTAAAGATGGTTAAATTTGAGTTAGTTGCCTATTTGACTCAGAACCCCATGCCCCAAATCTACCCTCAAGACCCTCACATGGTATCTGAAAAATCAGCTGGAAGAATATGATTTCAAGGTACTAGATTTTCATGGTATTACCCCTCTGTTTGTTTCCACTATGTTCTACACAGAAATCTTGTACAAGGGTGCATTTGATTTTTGTCTTTTTATAGTTTGAGCTAAATCAGTTCAACCACTTTTGAGTTGAGGAAAAAAATCATACTTCTTCCACTTCCAAAATAAGCTCCTCTCTTGGGTATACAGAAAGCTTGAAAAAAAACTGAAAATTTAAAGATTCCCACTTCATATCTGTGTACTTTTAGGTCCTCATTACTTTCTTTTAAAATTCCTAGTGATTTGATTATTTTTCAAACTCCTATGTTCTGTTGTCATTTTTGTAATTCCCATAGCACACACCCAGTAATTTTTGTAATTCCCATAGCGTGCATGCCCAGTGTGCTAAAGACTCCAGGTATTGGCCTCAACAAGTGCCACCTTGTGGAGAGTGCATGTAGCGTACAGGGGCTGGGTAAGGAAGGAAAATGCTAAATACAGCCTCCTGCAAAGGCCCCTGCAAAGCCCCCACTGGAGTTCAGGTTAGGTAAAAAATGCCCCTAGGGAAGGCCCCTTCTGTTTCCTGGCTGCTTGTTTGGGTCAGAGTAATATTGCATGGCTGCTGGCTTCAGAATAGGATTCTCTCTAAACCAGGGAAGGCTGAAACTTGACCTCACTGGCTATTTACTTCTCTGTAGTAGTTCTTGGCCACTCATCAAAGCTTCTCTGAACTCTTTGTTTGAAATGAAAACTAATTAACTCGTAAATACTTGCAGACTTTCCATACAAGTTGTCCATTGTTGCCAGTGACCTGACCAGAAGGTGGGGTCATAGGTACTGTCAGGAGTCCAGCCCAAATATCAGCTCTCCCCCATGGGGGCCCAGCAACTTCTTGGCTGGGCTTTGCTTTTAGGGGCAGACATTCATCCCCACCTGCAGCTACATCCTTCCGACACTTTTCAAAACAGGAACAGTTGTCTCAGTCTTCCCGGGTCTCCAGGCTATTCTATATTTGCTGGGATGGAATAGGATATCACAGGCCTGCCCCAGACAGAGGAGGGCTGACTTGTCTAAAGGGAGCCTTGGAGCTCCCCACCCCAGGGCATACTCCTAGCCCTGAATGTTCTAGTCCTGACTGTTCTAGTTGCCACACTCAAGGAAGCACAAAGGACAAAGAAAAGGGGTTCTACTTCTCCATTTTACCACTCTGCCTGAAGCTTCTATGATCAAAGGACATTTAATAATAGGACTCTTCCCCTGGTATTTATAGCACCAATTGCTCAAAGCTGGTTTATACTTTCTTTTTAAAATCTCAGTATTTGTCACAACCTTCCCAGGAACTGGAACAGAAGGCAGGTATTAGCTGCTCCACTTTGCAGACCAGGAGACTGAGGGGGTCAATGAAGACAGACTATTCCAAGCATGGACAACAAGCAAAGGCCATGAAGAAATGGAAAGACCAACCAAGTGTTGCACCAAGCTGATAAGGCTGTGGTCCTTTATCCCCTCATTCATTCACATAACCAAATGCATTTCATTGATCTTGTTTGGGTCCTGAATCAAACATAAAAATGTAAGAACACATTTGTGAAACAATAGAGGGAATTTTAATATGGACTGGATATTGGATAGTTAAGAAAATGTTAATTTTTTTAGATATGAAAAATTACAGTGATAAACTTACCTTACCATTTAGAGACATACTGAAGCATTTATAGATGAAATGATAAGATGTTCAAAATTGGCTTTAAATAAAACATGATTGATAGGAGGGAATGGGTAGGGATATAGATTAAACAAGAATGCCTTTGAGTGATGATTATTGTAGCTGGTTAATGGGTATAGGGCAGTTCTAGTCTAGTGGAAATATACCTATTTTCTAATAATCCCAACCAAAATTCCAAAATGGAGTCCCATTGAACTGGATTGTCCCTGTTGCTAAGAGCTTGGGATTCATCAGTAGGACATTGGACTGAGATATGGGCCAACTGATAGCTCATTTAAAAATAAGTATCATCAGAATATGGAGAAATGAATGCTAGGTAAGAAGAAACAAGTCTAGTGCACTGGAGGACAAGACTGGAAAATAATGTAACAGAGTAAATGCTGGGTCTCTCTGACCTCATCTTGTTCAAGCCTGCTTTGTTCCCATGGCCTCCATGCTCATAATTTCTGCTTAGAATTGCATATAAATATGCTAATCATTAGAGGAATTCTGCTTGTGGCTTGAGGAGATAAAGGAAGTATGTACTGTTTATCAAAGATTTGCAGGAACCTTGTGGGCTCACATAAACAAGCACACTCTTCCTTAAACCCCTACTGGCACCTATATGTCTTCGGTTGTCAATCACCTCTTGCCCTTCCCATTCCCCCTTCCCTTCACGTAAAAGAAGCCTGAATTCTGTACTTTCTTTGTATGGATTTGAGGTACCCCATTTTCTTGATTGGAGCCTTCTTGATCAATAAACCTTTCCTTGCTCCAAACTCTGATGTTTTGAGTTTAGGCCATTTGAAGCATCAGGCACACAAACCAGTAACAATAATACCCACAAAAACCTTCAGTGGGAAGGATCCCAGGCAGGAAATGAAACTGCATTGGATGAGAATGGGGAGTGTTGTCAGAAGAGAGAAAGGGAATTTTTTGAAACCACTAGGATGGCCTTCAGAGATTTTTGCCTTGTGCTTGGGGTAGTGACAGAATTATTCACAAGAATGAAAAAAAATGCTCTTCTGTTGGGCTAATCAAAAAAGGAAGGCCTCGACCTAGTCATATGTGAGGAGCAGCAAAACACATGTACTTTGGTCCAAATAAGTGCTTTTTATTTTTTGTTGTCTGTTGATTGTTTCCTTAAAATCACTTACAAATCACTGTTTCAGCTTCCCTCACAGATCTCAACCATTATACTAGTAAAGGCTAACATGATTAATACTGTACAGCTGAGGTCCTGGACCCAGTCATACCAGAAAAGAGCTCCTGTACTACAATCCATAGTCTAGCTCTTCCAATTACGTGGGGAGTGGGAGAGAGTGTAAATGAGAAACTGAAAAGCTGCTTATCAGCCTGTGGAAGTCACTCCATCTCTCTGAGCTTTAGGTTTTTTGTTTTTGCTTCTGTTTGTTTTGGGTTTTTTTAATCTTTAAAATATCAATAGTGCTCCAGTGGCATGGCTCAGTGGTTGAGTGTCAACCTATGAACCAAGAGGTCATGGTTTGATTCCCTGTCAGGGCACATGCTCGGGTTGCAGGCTCCATCCCCAGTATGGGGTATGCAGGAGGCAGCCGATCAATGATTCTCTCTCATCATTCATGTTTCTATCTCTCTCTGCCTCTCCCTTCTTCTCTGAAATCAATTAAAAAATGTAGATTAGTAATAAGGTATTTGGAAATACTTAGCATCTTACCTGGTTCATGGTAGATCCTCAAAAATTATAATTTCTTCTTCTGTTCTACCCCACTATATTCCAAGGTGACATGGAAAGAAAGCATTGATTTTTAAAGCATCTGTTGAAATCATCAACTGAACCATAGGCAGAAATCCTAAAAACAGAGTTAAGCCATTCTATCTCTCTGTCTGTCCTCACCCCTTGGGGTCACTTGGAATTACCCGATCCCTCTTAATTTGTGACAGGCTGGAAATAGTCATATCCTGCCTTACCCTAGAATCTGGGGATGTTACTAGTCTACTCATTCTAATCATCCTACTCTAACCGTGGACAGAGAGATTTGTAGTATTTCTAAAACTCAAGTTTAGCTTTAAAGGTCAATTGATTGTATTCTCTCCTCCATTTTACAGATAAGGAGACTGAGCCCCGAAGGTGAAGAAGTTGGCTCAAGGTCACACAGTATCTTAGGGACAGAGTCAAGGGTAGATATTAAGGCTGAGAGACCAGTGCTCTTTCTATTGCTGCACAGCTATTTATAAACCTTTTTCATTTTAACAAAATGTAATATACAGATGGTTCAACTTAATGATTTTTTTACTTTATGATGGTATGGAAGTGATACCCATTTAATATAAACCCTATTTTAAATTTTGAATTTTTGATTCTTTCCCAGGCTAGCAATATGTGGTATGAGGCTCTCTTGATGCTAGGCAGCAGCAATGAGATGACTTTGCCTAACTCTAGGCTAATGTAAGTATTCTGAGTATATTTAAGGTAGACTAGGCTGAGCTATGATGTTCAGTAGGTTAGTTGTACTAAATGCACTTTTTCCTTATGACATTTTCAACTTATGATGGCTTTATTGGGATGTAACCCTATTGTAAGTTGAGGAGCATCTCCACTTTATTAGCTAAACCAACTTCTTTCAACATACATCTACAATAAGGCCTTTTAAAGATGAGGCAAAGGGATTAATTAATGACTGCTCCTCAAAGAAAAGAGTTGTCTTAATATTCATCCAATCAAGGCTGATAATGTGGAGTGGGATGTATGAGGGAAGGAAGCCCCTGGGCCTAAGCCATATATTCACAGAGGGCCTTGAAGTTAATTTTTTAACATCATCTTTAAATGATAACAACAACTATGAACACATAGTACTTGGTATGTACCAGGACCTGTTCCAA
>NW_005370538.1:923643-931106 GCF_000412655.1 Myotis brandtii
TTTTATTTTTAAAGGAAATTCCCCACTACTTAAATTTAGTTCTAACTTTTTAAAATGTTTTTATTGATTTTTAGAGAAAGAAAGGGAAAGGGAAAGAGGGATAGAAATATCAATGATGAGAGAGAATCATTAATCAGATGCCTCCTGCACACCCCCTACTGGGGATCAAACCCACAACCTGGGCATGTGCCCTGACTGGGAATCGAACCAGTGACCTCATAGTTCATGGGTCGACACTCAACCACTGAGCCACTCGGCTGGGCTATATTGATAATATTTTAAACACTAGAGGCCCAGTGCAGGAAATTCATGTACTGGGTGGGGGGGGTGTCCCTCAGCCAAACCTGCACCCTCTCTAATCTGGGACCCCTTGGGAGACATCCCTCTCATAATCTGGGACTGCTGGCCCCCAACTGCTTGCCTGTCTGCCTGCCTGATTGCCCCCTAACCACTCCCCTGCCAGCTTGATCTACGCCTAACTGCTCCTCTGCCAGCCTGATTGCCCCCAACTGCCCTCCCCTGCTGGCCTGGTCATGCACAACTGCCCTCCCCTGCCAGCCATCTTGTGGTGGCCATCTTGTGACCACATGGGGCGGCCATCTTTGACCACATGGGGGTGGCCATCTTGTGCAAGGATGTGATGGTCAATTTGCACATCACCTCTTTATTATATAGGATAGAACAATTGTGGTAACCCTATTTTGGCATTATTTCTTTTCTTAATATATCACAAGCTTCAAACAATGAAAGAGGCCTGGGTATTGACCTTAGAAAGGCCCGGTCACCATCCATTCATTAATCTATCCACTTACCCATCCATCCAATCATCTATCCAACCATCCATCTATGCATTTATCAACTCACCTATCTATCCATCTACCCATCCACCTACCCTTCCATCCATCCATCCACCCACCTACCCATCCATTTGCCAAGATCCTCCCATACACCAAGACCTGTGTTTGATGCCAGTTATCTGAGATGAAAGGAACATACTACATGTGCTTGAGTTACCCACATGTGATAAAGGAGGAAGAGATATGAATTTATATGGAAACCACAGTGAAACAGTGGTATAAAGGCATGGAGGAGGGGCATCTTGCTAAGTCTGTTTGCTTAATTATTTTTAGAGGCAAGTGTCAAGAAAGACTTGCCCAAGGAGGTGACACCTCAGAGGAGACTCAGAAAATAACAGTAGGAGATCCCAGCAAGAGTTCTTCAACTTCTGGTGTCATAATAACATTGGAAAAGCTGATGAAAATTATATCTCTCTAGATAAAGGCATATATATACTTGCACACACATTTTACCTTTTCAGAGGTGAGTTTAAAATCCAGTTCCATCACTCACTAATCATGAGATTTGGGGCCTCAGTTACCTAATTGGTAAACTGAGAGTAACAATAGTACTTGTCTTTCTCTCATGGTAGTTGTGACAATAAAATGCAAAATTGTGTGTAAAGCCCCTGCAGAGACTTGGCAATCAATAACTCATAGTTCCCTTTCCTTTCCCTAAGTGGAATTTAATTTTCAAAAGCAATGAGATGACAACATAGCCAAGAGGCTAAATTGATCTTTTCTTGTTTCTATGGAGTCTAATTTTTTTTGGAGGGGAGGGGGGTCTCTTCTATCACACAGGTTAGTCTGCCTGGCCTCATTTTCCCAGGTATCTTTTTATGGTCAACCCCTTAAACTATTTGGAACCCTTTAGGGTACCTATAAAGATGTGATCCCTGCTTAGGGAAGGAGGCATAACTTTCCTTTGGATATCTTTTCTATCTGAAAGGATTTCAACATGTATTCTAATAGGGCTCCTAGATATCTCTAGCCACATACAGATCCCCAATTCTAACAAGGTAATGACATGGGCTGGAGGTGCTGTGTTCGTCCCATGGGAAAATACCTCCATTACTCCAACTAATCTCTTAGATGAATTTCCAGGGTCTGTATTAGTTTCCTATGGTTCTTATAACAAAGTACCACAATTTGGGTGGCAAAAATCACCAGAAATGTATTCTCTCACCATTCTAGAGGCAAGAATTCTGAAATCAAAGTGTGGGCAGGAATGGTTCCTTCTGGAGGTTCTGAGGGAGAATCTATTCACTGCCTCTGTCCTCGCTTCTAGGGGTTGCTGGCAATGCTTGTAATTCATTGGCTCATATGTGTATCATTCCAATCCCTGCCGCTATCTTTTTTATCTCCCCTAACTTTATTTTTTAATTACAGTTTATATTCAAAGTTATTTTGTATTAATTGCAGGTGTACAGTCTGCTGCTATCTTCATATCCCCTTCTCTGTCTTTCTGTGTCAAATCTCACTTCTCACTAAATCTAGGGCCCATCAGACAATTCAGGATAATTTAGAGATGCTTAATTTAATCATATCAGCAAAATCCCCTTTATACAAATAAGAGAACATTCTCAGGTTCTGGTAATTAGAATGTGAACATTTTTTTGAGGGTCGATCAGTTAATTCACCACAGGTCTTATTTCTGTGACTAAAGCCCAGCTTTTTCAAGCCTAGATATTTGGCTTTTACATGATATCAGTATCTTTGAGCAAAGGGGAATGCACATGTATCAGTTAAAAATTGGTGCCAGACACAGTGCTGGGGCTATTTATGAATTTCCTCACTTAATCTTCATGACTGTTGTAGGGGGAAGATGCTATGATCATCTTTATTTTGCAGATGAGGCTGAGAGGACTTCAGTAATTAACCTTAGGTCATACAGCTAGTATGTAGTGAAGCTGCATTCAAACTCCTCTCTGCCTGATTCTGAAACTTAATTTATTGAGTGCTGTCCCAGGGCAAGGCACTTTTCTGAGTGTTTAAAAAATCAAAATATATCTAATTCTAATGATCATGCAAGTTAGGTACATTATTAATACCCTCCCCCCTTAAAGATGAGGCACCTGAGGCACAGAGAAATTTAGTAACTGTAATTAGTATTAAAGCTAAAATACCTGACCCTGGATGCCCCTGATCTGTAAGAATAGGAATGAAGATTCTAGAATGTCTATTACATCAGGCACTTTGTGTTTTTTCACATGGAGTCTTTCCTGTAAACTTGCAAGACAGATATTATTATTATTCTATTTTATATACAGGAAACTGAGGTTCAAAGGGATAATATAACTTGTCCATGCATGATGGAAGTGGGATACAAACCCAGGCCTTTGCAATTGGCCAGCTATGTTCTTTCCACTATACTTCACTGCCTCCCAGAGTTGTTGTGAGGATCTAGAGACACAATGTGTGTGACTGGGACTCACTTTTAAAAGAAGATAGGTCTTATGGAAAATTAAGTAATTATCTGTACTCCTCATTAGCATCATAATTGCCATTGTTTTCCTCATCATCAAAGTACTTTTGTAGTTGCCCAACCTGAAAAGTCCAAGGCCAGGGTCAGCAATGCCCAGGGGGTGCTACTGGCCTGCACAGCTCTGATCAAACCCTGACAATTTAAGAAAAAAAAATTGCATAACCTGAGGGAAAAAGGATGAGTTGGCATGAAGCACACAGTCCGGTCACATTGTAGTCAGGCTTGGAGTATCTAATTAAGCATTGAGTGTGTGCCTCCTGGCAATGGCTAAAAAGAGTGTAAGGACAGAACCATTCACCCTCTACATACACAAGGAACTGAGAAATTAGAATATGGAATCTCAACAGGTCACCAAGGGCTTTTCAAGGCGGATTCAATATTACCAAGGCTGGGACAGAGCTGGGGATTGAGGGAAGTCTGGAGTTGATGCCATCAGAAATGCATTCTACTTATACACTTGAGGTCAAGGGTGGAAAGGATGCAAATAAACAGAGCATGTTCCCCAACACACCAACTCTATCTCACTGCTTTCCTGATGTTTCATTTTGAATGATACAATCATGCTTGAACCTGATTCTAATTACAAAGGTATTTATAAGAGGAAATCAGGGGGGTCAGAGTCAGAGAAAGAGATGTGACAATGAAAGCAAAGGTTGTAGTGATGCAGCCATAAGCCAAAGAATTCTGGAAGCTACCAGAAGCTGAAAAGATGTAATGAACGGATTCTCTCTTACAGCCGCTAGAGGGAGTGTGGCCCTGCCAACTCCTTGATTTTGGCCCAGTGATACTGATTTCAGACTTATGGCCTCTAGAACTGGGAGAGAATACATTTCTATTGTTTTAAGTCATACAATCTGATAATTTGTATGGCGGCCCTAAGTAACCAATAAAAGTAGTGAGCAAGATAAATGTGATTTCTGCTCTCATGGTATGGGCAAGACAGATACTAATTCTAAAAAATTAGAAGCCTTGGATAAAATAAGGTGAAAAGATTAAAACACACATACACATGTAACACATAGACACAGACAACATTGTGGTGAAAGTCAGAGGGAAAGGGAGTTGGTATAGGTGGAGGTGAGCAAAGGGAGGATAAATGGGGCTGGAAAGAGATTTTGCTTTGGGTGACAGGCTCACGATGCAGTGGGCAAATGATGTTTTGTTGACACTGGAACCCTGTATGGTTTTGTGAACCAATGTCACCTAATAAATTTAATAAAAAAATAGAAGGTCATTGAGTATTATGAATGGGAAGTGCAGGGTACAATGAGAGTTTATATATCAGCAAGTTCATAGCCACAGCTTTCTTGCCCCATAATACATGCAAAGGGGACAAAGGATGGGCTTAATGGCTAAGGACTAGAAGAGGGACTTCATATACTGAAAAGGCATGGCAGGAGTGAATTTTGAACACTGACACTGAAAACAAGAATTTATCTTGATAGTGCTTTATGAGACTAAAAATATAAAGGCTATAATCCTCATCCTTGCTATTAGCATTTTCATAAATTACACAGAGACTCTTATATACCCTGCCCAGAAGAATGCCTCTCCTGTGTTAAGATATATGCACACAAGTTACTATAGAGGCAGTCCTGTGGCCACTTATGCTGGGATGACAATTAGGTCATCTCCATGAAATTGGTAGTGACTGACTAGAACACTGTTTTGAGAAAGACTCTGAGGCCATGTCCATATTCAGTCAGAAAGAATGTCATTATTTATTAGTAATACTGCCAAGAGCTGATATAGTGGAATGCAAGAACAAAACTCATGCATTTCTGACCATCCTGTAGAGCACTATTCTCAAACTTTAGATTTATCAAACTCATCTGGGGGTGTTAAAAAACATTGCTGGGTCCTGCCCCCAAGAGGTTCTGATATATTAAATTGGGGGTGAAGCCTGAAGATTTCTATTATTCACAAGTTCTCAGATTATGCTGATGCTGCTGGTCTAGGTCTGGCATTTTGCAAACCACTCCTCCACAGTGTTCTCAAACTTCAACCTGAGAATGAATCACCTGGAGTCCTTAACTTAAAGGCAGATTATGACTCAGCAGGTCTGATTCTGATTCTATATTTCTTATAAGCTCCCAGGCCATGCCCCTACTGCACCGTGGACTACACACACCTGGAGTGTAAAGGAACTAGAAAAACAATTCTCAGTTGAGGTGGCATGGCACACAAGTGTGCCAAGGACAATTGTGAGGTGCCACAAGTAATTTATAACTAAATACTTTTTCTAAAATCAATGAGGGAACATTTATTGTTTTCTCTATTTAAAAAATCTCTTTTACCTGTGCACTTGTGCAGTATAAGAGAAAGTTGCAACTAAGCGAAGCTACCAGTAATTGTGTATAGAGTCACAGACCATCCCATCTTCTCTTTTTCCCCCATTCAAATCTCATTATTTATACAGATAATATAGGGAGTTGGGAGGGACATGGAAGACCCCACAGTACTGTCCATGCCCTAGGAAAGGGGTAAGAGAAGGACATATTTCCCCATGGGTGACCCATAGAGGGGTCAGGGAGTTGCCCTTGGAGGAGTATTGAGTGAGGTACAGGTGGGCTCCTCCCCTGAGGCTATCACCTGCTCCCCAGGGGTTACTGACCCTGGAAGCATTGGGTAGTATCTAGAAAGCTGTGGAGATGGAACTGAAATGGAGGATGATGGGCTGAGTATAATTCCTCAGTAGGCCAGGCCCAGCACTACCATTGAGAACAGCCTGGGGTCCAGCTGGTTCCATGGCTCATTGACAGCAGGAGCATCTGGTGATCCTCGCAGCTCAGATCTCACCCAGTTCTGGGAGGATGAAGAAGATGGGTTGGGGGTCCAAAGAGAGAACTTGGAACCAGTTTATTTTGTCCATTAGATTCCACATATAAGTGGGATCATATGGTATTTGCATTTCTCTGACTGGCTCATTTCACTTAACATAATACTCTCCAGGTCCCTCCATGCTGTCTCAAAAGGTAAGAGATCCTTCTTTTGTACTGCTGCATAGTATTCCATGGTGTAAATGTGCCACCACTTTTTTATCCATTCATCTACTGATGGCACTTGAGCTGTTTCCAGATCTTAGCTATTGTAAATTGTGCTGCTATGAACATACATTCTTTCTGATCAGTGTTTTGAGTCTATTAGGATATATTCTTAAAAGTGGGATCACTGGGTCAAATGGAAGTTCCATATTTAATTTTTTAAGGAAACTCCCATACTGTTTTCCATAATGGTTGCACTAGTCTGCATCCCACCAACAGTGTACTAGGGTTCCCCTTTCTCCACATCCTCGCCAGCACTTGTCATTTGTTGAATTGTTGATGGTAGCCATTCTACCAGGTGTGAGGTGATACCTCATTGTTGTTTTAATTCACATCTCTCAGATGATCAGTGTCATTGAACATCTTTTCATATGTCTCTTGGCCATCTGTATTTTTTCTTTGATAAGTGTCTATAAAGATCCTTTGTCCATTTTTTAATTAGATTGCTTGTTTTCTTGTTGTTGAGTTGTTTAAGTTCTTTATGTATTTTGGAAATTATCCCCTTATCAGATGTATCATTGGCAAATATAGGGTGTCCCAAAAATGTATACACACTTTAACAGCTGATATCTTGCTTAATTTAAACTCCTTTTCAGGTTTAACTGATTTGAAATAATGAATGAAGGCAGACTGAGCTTTAAAGAAAGAAAATGTATTCTAAAGTGCCACTAGACATTTTTTTATGGGGATACATAAAAAAACAAGCTTAAGGTACAAAACCAGCAACAGTCAATGAATTGAAGGCACACACATACCGAATGAAATGATTTTTGATGTTTGTGATTCCACCACTTCATGTTAGAAGTAGTGCCTAGACCAGAACAGTCATCAGTTTGAAAACAGCATTGACAAAAAAAATCATTATGTAAATTATTTTCAATTTTGAAACTGAACTGTATGTTAATAAACACTGACTTTATAATCATTGAAAGCATGTATACTAGGTGTACCAGTTAATAATGCAGATTTTTTTCAATAGATGGAGTTACACATATGTTGGTATATTTGTGATTTGATATGTATGCTATTTTGTTGTATTGACAACAAACTTAAAAACTTGTATGCATGCATATAAGCCCAACCAATGGACACAGACAA
>NW_005370538.1:932065-938308 GCF_000412655.1 Myotis brandtii
TAAAAATTACCTGACAGATGGGGGAAATGTGTAGCTAGCAATGGACATTACTTTGAATAAAGCACTTTTGATTTTTCTCTTGAAATTATCATGTTTTCTTTGATTACAAAGTGCGCCATTATTAACCGGTACACCTAGTACATTTTTGGGGGGGGGGGCACCCTGTATGTTCTCCCATTCAGTGTGTTGTTATTTCATTTTGTTGATGGTTTCTTTTGCTGTGCAAAAGCATTTTAGTTTGATGTAGCCCATTTGTTTATTTTTTCCTGTTTCCCTTGCTTGAGGAGTTATACTATGAGAAATGTCTAAGATTTTACTGCCTATGTTTCCTTCTAGGAGTTTTATGGTTTTGTAACTTACATTTAAGTCTTTAATTCATTTTGAGTTTATTTTTGTGTATGTTGAAGTTGGTCTAGTTTCATTTTTTTGCATGTATCTATCCAATTTTCCCTACACAATTTATTGGAATTCGTGCAAGAGTAGGCCTTCCTTCCCCTGGCTGCTGGCACTGGCTTCCCTCTGGCAACCAGGACCCAGGCTTCCCTCCGGCACCTGGGACCCAGGCTTCCTTCTGGCCGCTGGTAGGTACCCGGGACCTGGGATTCCCTTGCAGCCCCACCTTCATCTGGAAGGTCGTCTGGAAGGACGTCCAGTCTATGTAACTTACATTTAAGTCTTTAATTCATTTTGAGTTTATTTTTGTGTATGTTGAAGTTGGTCTAGTTTCATTTTTTTGCATGTATCTATCCAATTTTCCCTACACAATTTATTGGAATTCGTGCAAGAGTAGGCCTTCCTTCCCCTGGCTGCTGGCACTGGCTTCCCTCTGGCAACCAGGACCCAGGCTTCCCTCCGGCACCTGGGACCCAGGCTTCCTTCTGGCCGCTGGTAGGTACCCGGGACCTGGGATTCCCTTGCAGCCCCACCTTCATCTGGAAGGTCGTCTGGAAGGACGTCCAGTCTAATTAGCATATTACGCTTTTATTATTATAGATCTGTCTTTACCCCATTGTATGTTTTTGCCTCCTTTATCAAATATTAATTAACCATAAAGACTTGGATTTATTTCTGGGGTCTCTATTCTGTTCTGTTCACCTATATATCTGTTCTTATGCCAATGCCATGCTGTTTTTTATTACTATGACCTTGTGGTATAGTTTGATGTCAGGTAGTGTAATACCTCCAACTTTGTTCTTCTTTCTCAAGATTGATGAAGTTATTCATGGTCTTTTGTGGTTCCATATAAATTTTTGAAATATTTCTTCTAGATCCATGCAATATGCCATTTTTATTTTAATAAGAATTCTGTTAAAATATATATTTCATTGGGTAGAATGAACATTTAATGATGTTAATTATTGCAATTCATGAATATAGTATATGCTTCCATTTATTTGTATCTTCCTCATTTTCTTTCTTTAGTGTTCTATAAGTTTTTTGAATACAGGTCTTTTACCTTCTTGGTTAAATATATTCCTAGTTACCTTATTTTTTGTTGTTGTTGCAATAGTAAATGGGGTTGTTTTCTTAAGTTCTCTTTCTGATAGTTCATTATTGGTGTATAAAATGCCACTGATTTCTGAGTATTAATTTGTATCCTACTACTTCACCAATTTCCATTTATCAGTTCTAGTAGTTTTTTGGTGAAATATTTAGGGTTTTCTATATACAGTATCATGTCATCTGCAAGTAATGAGAGTGTCACTTCCTCCTTTTCAATTTGGATGCCTTTTATATCTTCTTGTCTGATTGCTGTGGCTAGAACTTCCATTACTATCCTATCTAATAAAAGAGAAACATGGTAATTAGCCATATGGCCGCTACCCTTCCCATTGGCTAATCAGAGAGATATGCAAATTAACTGCCAGCCAAGATGCGGCCAGCAGCCAGGCAGCTTGAAGCGGAACATGAGGCTTGCTTGCTTCAGTGACGGAGAAAGCCAAGCTTCCCTGCCTGCCTTGCCGGCCTCTGAGCTGCAACTCTAAGAAACATTGTAACAAATATAGAAGAATAATGTCCTTTCATAAGGAGCACGCACGGTATCTGCTCTGTGGATTTCAGTGAATAGTATATGTCTCCCATTCTTTTCACTTCAGAATGGGGAATATTTATTGTAACACTTTTGTTCCTGTTTCACCACTGTTGATTTGATGGCATGGGGCATAATGACAACTTTTTAGTTCCCAGATCTCAGGAACAAGAGAAGCTGTGTTTGAAGAGACAAATCTGAATATCACTCAGAATTCCTGGATTTTGAACTGAGGGCGGTGACTAGATGGGACTGTGGATTGGGGCTGAGTGTGTTCTATGTGTGGGTAGGAACATGGAAGGATGTGATGACTGAACAATGGGAGGCAGAGACAATGCTGTGCATTTACCATATCGTTTCTGCTTATTCTGTGACCCCTCCAGCTTTCCCTTGTCTTTTGGAAGTAGTGATGGAGACCACTTATTGAGAGAGAAGAATCACAAAATCTCTAGGAAATCCAGGGGAGAATATTTTCCTAAAGGGTTTCCTGATTCACATGATAGGAAAAAATACACTCATTTTGTTAAGCTAGCCAATTTGGGGCTTACTTTGTTGCATCCTATTCTGACTAATATATTTTTTTTTCTTTCCGGACCACCGATTATGTTTATGCCAGACATTATCCCTGTATTCCCTATGACTTTTAGCCTCTTTAATATTTCAATAACTTTTCTTTCTGAGATGATTCTACATAATTTATTTGGATCTATCTTTCAGTTACTAACACTCCTGGCTGTAAGAGCTATTATCTTGATTAAATAATTGAGTAAGAGAACTTTTATTTATTTAATTTGTTATTTAATTTACTCATTGCATTTTTAATTTTAATGTATTTATTTTTTGCTTCTGGAGTGTAATTTGGATCTTTTCCAACTCTGTTTAGTTGTTCTTTATAGTCTATTTTTCTATGCTTATATTTTCAAGCTTCTCATTTATTTTCTTAAACACATTGAATTTGTCTATTTTATATTCTGCCTCTGATATGGCAATTGCTGAGGACTTTCAGTTCTGGAATTGCCATCTCTTTGTTTGTGCTGGCTGTCACTTTTGTGTTTCCTTTTGTGTTTTATGAATTTTGGCTGTGATCTGCTCATTTTCCTTGGCACTGTGATAATTTCTTGAGGTCTGTGTTGGAGTTGGAAACCTCCAAACTACATTTGTATCTGTTCAGGCTACTTGGCAGCATTACCAACATAGGATTACCTACTTCACTTAGGGGTTTTTATTTTATTTACCAAACTGGAAATATGAATTTGGATTGTAAACTCCTATAATGATTGCCTATTAGTAATAAATTCTCAAATGAATTTTCTTCTCTCTTTTCACTCAGTATAGAATCAATAAGTGCAATGAATTGTAAAATGCTATTTTTCTTGAGTCTCTTTTAATCATGAGTATATAGTCCTTGGGGCTTAGTCCTATGGCATTTGTCTTCATAGGCTCCATTCTTAGGCGGATCCTAGGTTTTAGCTCCAGGCCCCTGCACCTTTACAACATTAAAGTAGAAACTCAAGAACAATAGGGTTTACCCAAAATCTCTGCATATAATATCATTTTAGTATCCTCTTATCTTTCAGGGTTTCTGCTTTTGCTATTTTATTTTTTGCCTCTGTGACTTACTTCTTTTTGTGCCAACTCAGCAATGCTTTTTAGAAGATTGAATATATATATTTCATCCAACACTTTATCTGTTTCAGTCAGGAGGGTTGTTCAGAATTATCTAGCATGCCATACTGCTAGAAATAGAAGTCATTTAGGACACCCTCAAGAACTACACCCACACACGTACACCTCTACCAGTCAAGTTGTATGCTTATCAAAATAGAGGTGTCTGTCATTTGTAATTGTTTGCCACAGATTTTTTCATATAACAAATTAATTCATAGAACTATTATCTCGATCAAATAATTGAGTAAGAGAGCTTTTATTTATTATTTAACAGTGGTGGTGAGTCTCAATAAAGATAAGTTGTTTAATAAAAGAACATTGAATTAAACCTTGGAAAAACAACAGCAAAGTAGTTGTACAAATTTAGAAGGATGTAGAAGGATTCTTTACTCAGATCTCTTTGCAACTGTGTTTAATTTCTTGTTTCCCTTTAGAGAAATAAAAATAGAAATTGATGCTGTGTTATATGCATGGTTTATGTAAGAAAGATAATAGGGGAGCTAATTGAGAGAACTTTACTTGATGAGAAGGTACTGGAGTCAAATACAAAAGTTAGTAGGTAAAAAATATTTTAGGCATGTTTGAATTATCTACACTAATAAAAGAGAAACATGCAAATTGGTGTCACTCTGCTATGCCCACCAGCCAATCAGAGTGACTATGCCAATTAACCCAACAAAGATGGTGGTTGCATACACAGGCATGGAGCGCAGACTGAAGGCTCTGGCCTGACTGAAGACTGAAGACTGAAGACTGAAGACTGAAGAGGCTTGGCTTCTCCGCTGTGGCCAGACCAAAGGCCTGGGTCCCGGGTGCTGGAGGAAAACCGGTGCCAGCAGCCAGGGGAAGGAAGGCCTATTGCACGAATCTTCGTGCAACTAGCTTCTAGTGTTGAATAAGAGTAGTGAAAGAGGACATCCCTGTCTTTTCCTGATCTGAAGGAAAATACTTTTAGTTTTTGCTCATTGAGAATGATGTTGGCTGTGGGTTTGTCATATATGGCCTTTATTATGTTGAGGTATATAATCCATTTCTTCTGACTTTGCTGAGAGTTTTTATCATAAATGGGTACTGAATTGTATCCAATGCCTTTTCTGCATCTATTGATATAATCATGTGATTTTATTCTTCATTTTGTTTATGTGATTTATCACATTTATTGATTTGTGAATCTTGAACTAACTTTGCATCCCTGGAATAAATCCCACTTGATCATGGTGCATGATCTTTTCAGGTGTTGCTAAATTCAGTTTCTTAATATTTTGTTGAGGATTTTTGCATCTATGTTCACCAGAGATGTTGGCCTATAGTAATTTTATTTCTTTGTAGTGTCTTTATCTGGTTTTGAAATTATGATAATGCTGACCTCATAAAATGAGCTTTGAAGCCTTCCCGTCTCTTGAATTTTTTGGAATAGTTTGAGAAGGGTAGGTGTTAGTTCTTTGAATATTTCATAAAAATGACCTGTGAAGCCATCTGCTTTAGGACTTTTGTTTGCTGGGAGATTTTTTAAAAATACTGCTTCAATTTCATTATTTGAAGTTGCCTTGGTCTATTCAGATTTTCTGATTCTTCCTGATTCTGTTTTCAAAGATTGTATGTTTTTAGGAATTTATCCATTTTGCCCAGGTTGTCCAATTTGTTGGTATATTGTTGTTCATAATATTTTCTTACAATCCTTTGTATTTCTGTGGTGTCAGTTGTTACTTCGCCTCTTTTATTTCTGTTTTATTTATTTGAGTCTTTTCGCTTTTTTTTTTTTGATGAGTTTTGCTAAATGTTTGCCAATCTCGTTTATGTTTTCAAAGAAACAGCTCTTGGTTTCATTGATCTTTTGTAAGTTTTTTAGTCTCTATGTCATTTATTTTCACTCTGATCTTTATTATTACCTTCCTTTTACTTACTCTGGGCTGTGTTTGTTTTTCTTTCCCCAGTTATTTTAAGTGTAGGGTTAGATTATTTATTTGAGATTTGTCTTGCTTCTTGAAGTAGGCCTGTAATGCTGTAAATTTCCTTCTTAGGACTGCTTTCACTGTGTCCCATAAATTTTGGGGTTCTGTGTGTTCATTTTAATTTGTCTTCAGGTAACTTTGATTTCTTCCCTGATCTCATTGTTAACCCTTTCATTGCTTAATAACATGTTATTTAGCCTCCATGTGCTTGTGTGTTTTTGAGTTTTATTTATTGTAATTGATTTCTAGTTTCATAACATTGTGGTCAGAGAGGATGCTTGATATTATTTCAAACTTCTTGAGTTAATTAAGGCTTATCTTGTGTCCTAGTATGTGGTCTATCTTAGGGAATATTCTGGGTGCACTTGAAAAGAATGTAAATTCTGCTGCTTTGGGATGAAATGTTCTGTAAATATCAATTAAACCCATCCAGTCCAGTGTGTCACTTATGGTTGCTGTTGCCTTGTTGATTTTTTGTCTGGAAGATCTATTCATTGATGTCAATGGGGTGTAAAAATCTCCAACTATGACTGTACTGCTGCTAATCTCTCCTTTAATGTTCACCAAGATTTTCTGTATATATATATATATGTA
>NW_005370538.1:940070-940607 GCF_000412655.1 Myotis brandtii
GCATGGCTGCCGGCTGCCATCTTGGCTGACAGTTAATTTGCATAAGGATATGCTGATTAGCCAATGGGAAGGGTAGCGGTCGTATGCTAATTACCATGTTTCTCTTTTATTAGTGTAGATATTTGATTGATCCCTCTAGTATTATGTAATGTCCTTTTTGGTCTCTTTTTATGGCCTTTGTTTTGCAGTGTATTTTGTCTGATGTAAGAATTGCTATCCCGGCTTTTTTTGTTTGCATAAAATATATTTTTCTATCTCTTCACTTTGTCTGCATGTATCTTTGGTTCTATGGTGGGTCTCCTCTAGACAGCCTATATATGGTTCATGTTTTCTTATTCAATCAGCTACCCTATGTCTTTTGATTGGAGTATTTAATACATTCACATTTAAAGTTGTTATTGATAGGTACTTACCTATTGGCATTGTATTCTTTTTTTACCTTTTTTAAAAATCTTTATTATTCAGATTATTACAGATGTTCCTCTATTCCCCACCCCCCATAGCTCCCCTCCACCCGGTTCCCACCCCCCTCCCGTC
>NW_005370538.1:942892-946223 GCF_000412655.1 Myotis brandtii
ATCTGCAGATTCCTCCTCTTTGTATGGGGTTTGGAAGTGCCCAGACGAGGCCCAGCTGTGAAGCAAGGCAGGCTGCTGCTGCCAGGCCTTGGGCTTTCTTTTAGAAGCCTTGGGGCTCTCTTACCCAGCTGAAGTTTGACAGGTTTTAGGCAGAGAAAAGACAGGCCATTCATATGCAAAAGCTGATGCGCACAGCTTGGGTGGGTTTGTAAATTGAGTGGGGCAGGGTCTCTGGGAATCACCAGGGCAGAGCAAACAGCAATGGCTGCCAGTCAGCCCTGCACCAGAGAGGTCCCCGGGTCTCTGTGTCCTGTGCCCCCATGCAGGAACAATGATTGCTGCGAGCATCTCTGAGAGAAAGCCACCCTCACGTTCTTGTCCTGATGCCAGACAGTCCAGTTTCTCCCCATATGTGTCTGGGTCCCCCAGAGTCTCACCCAGAACTGGAGTTCAGAGAAAGTGGGAGCTTGTATCTCCCTCCCGAATAAAAGAGCACCACATCCAGGTGCCAGCACTTTCCGTGCCTCCGCACCTCTTACTAGTCTCAATGCACTTTCCTCACCTCACTAGTTGTGGAACTTCCAATCAGCCAGCTTTCCTGCGGGTCTGGGTTGTAGTTGTTCTGCATTTTAGTTGTAATTTTGATGTGTTTGTGAGAGGCAGCAAGTATAGGTGTTTACCTATGCCGCCATCTTGGTCTCTCTCACCATTGTATTCTTTATACCTATGTTCCTTTATTTTTTTCTTCTTTCTTCTTAAAAAAGGCCCTTTAACATTTCTTTCAACACTGGTTTGGTGATAATGAACTCATGTAGCTTTGTTTATTTATTTATTGTTTGTTTGTTTTGGTCTGGGAAGCTCTTTATTTCACCTTCAATTTTATTTTTTTACCCTGCCAGTACTGTGTAGTCATCACCCCATTATCTCTGGCATGGGGTGTCACAGAAGAGGAGTCTGAGAATGTCCTGACTTGGGCTTCTTTTTTTTTAAATTTTGTTTTATTGTTTAAAGTATTACAAATAGTAGTACATATGTCTCCTTTTTTTCCCCATTGACCTCCCCCTTGCCGCCTCCACCCCCCAGCACATGCCCTCACCCCCCACCCCCTTGTCTGTGTCCATTGGTTATACTCACCTTCAATTTTAAATGATAGCCTTCCAGTCTAGAGTAGTGTTGATTGAAGGTCCTTGTTTTTATCACTAAATATTTCATGCCAATCCCTTCTGGCCTGAAGTTCTTTGTGGAGAACCCAGCTGACAGCCTTATGGTAGCTTTTTTGTAGGATACTATATGTCTTTCTCTTGTTACTTTTAAGATTCTCTCTTTGTCTTTAACCTTTGTCATTTAAATTATGATGTGTCTTGCTGTGGGCCTCTTTGGGTTCATCTTGATATGGACTCTCTGTGCTCATGAACCTCTGTGACTTTTTCCTTCATCAGGTTAGGGAAGTTTTCAGCCATTATTTCTTCAAAATAGGTTCTCAATCCCTTGCTCACTCTCTTCTCCTTCTGGTACTCCTATGATGCAAAAGTTGCTATGCTTGATGTTGTCACAGAGGTCCCTTAGACTTTCCTCATTTTTTAAATTCTCTTTTTTGTTGTTGTTGCTTTGTGTGGGTGCTTACTGTTATCTTGTCCTCTAAATTTATTATTAGATTCTCTGCTTCAACTAGCCTGCTGTTGATTCCATCTAGTGTACTTTTCATTTCAGATAATTGTATTCTTCATTTCTGGCTGATTATTTTTATGGTCCCTATGTCCTTTTTAATGCTTACTATCTCTAAATTCCAACAGAGAGTATCCATTCTTCCCCTAAGGTTCTTGAGCATCCTTATAACCATTGTTTTAAACTATGCATCTGGTATCTGGCTGCTTCCATTTCATTTATTTCTTTTTCTGGGGAATTGTTTTGTTCTTTCATTTGGGACACATTTCTTTGTCTCCCCATTTTGTCTGCTTTTTTGTGTTTAATTCTCTGTATGAGGTTGATTTGCTATGACACTCAAGCTTATAATGAGGGATTTCTGCTGTAGGTGCCTAGTAGGTCTCAGTGGTGTAATCTTTTAGATCACCCATGCAAGAAATGTTTCTTGTGTAAGTTATGTGACCTCTCCTATTGTAGTTGAGTCTTGGATGCTATTGGCACATTTGTGGTCCATTCTCTCTTTGGGGCCACACCACCCAGATGTTCTCTTCATAACTTCCACATACCCTGAGTCACCTTCCCTCTATTGGAGCCCCAGGTGAGTGCCCTAGAGCTAGCTCCTTTACATTGGTCATTTAGGAGAGCACCTGGCATCCTAGCAGACTCCCACCTCTTCCCAACAGAGAGAGAGACCACTGATTTCCACTGCCAGATGAAGGATCCTATTCTTGGTCCACATGCTCTAAGTGTGGGGTCCAGGAGTGGGATTGAGACCCCACACTCCTCAGGTGGGACTTTTGCCCCTGAAATATCTCTCCAGCTTCTCAGTTGCCACATGTGGGCACAAGGTCCAGCCCTCTCTGAGTCTCCACCCTTCCTATCAGTCTCTAGGTAAGTTCTTCTATAAATACTTGGAGATACTATACCTTGTCAGCTGTCCTTCAGGTGGTCATTCAAGTTGATTGCTCTATAATGGAGCCCTAAATCCATTTTGGTGCCAGGAAGAGATGAGTGTAGCTTCCATCTACTCTGTAGCCATCTTGAAATCAGATACTATCAAAGTGTGTTTTAAATCTTATCTTTTAAAAAAGTTTGAAAACAATATATGCAGTAAATTTTTGTTTAAAGCAATGCATACATAAGTGTGCATAACAATGAGCTGAAATAAACATCAAGATTTAAATGACAATTACTCTGAGAGAGACACATCAATTGGTTGCCTCCTGCATGCATCCCAACCAGGCCAGGGATCCAGCCTGCAACCGAGGTATGTGCCTTAACTGGTAATAAAACCCAGGACCTTTCAGTCTGTGGTATGATGCTCTATCCACTGAGAAAAACTGGCCAGAGCTTGAAAATCACTTTTATTTCACCATCTTAAAACTGGAATTTTCTGTAACTTTTTAATAAAAAATGAAAAACTAAAGCAAAATGTTAACGTATTAATTTTTAATGTGGGTATATAGGTGTGTCACTTCTCGTATTTTCTATACTTTTACTGTGAATTGAAAATATCTCATCTACACTAATAAAAGAGAAACATGGTAATTGGCGTACGACCGCTACCCTTTTCATTGGCTAATCAGTGAGTATATGCAAATTAACTGTCAGCCAAGATGGCAGCCGGCAGCCAGGCACTGAAGCGAGCACGAGGCTTGCTTGCTGCAGACTCCAACGTTCCCCGCCT
>NW_005370538.1:947375-959063 GCF_000412655.1 Myotis brandtii
CCCTGAGGGTGACTGAGGGTGGCATCGCAACCTCCCAATCCGCCCTGCTCTGTGCATGACAGGGCGGCGCCCCAACTCCCCAATCGGCCCTGATCTGAGCCTGACCAGGGGCTGCACTTAGGGATTAGGCCTGCCCTCTGCCACCCTGGAGCAGGCCTAAGCCAGCAGGTCGTTATCTCCCAAGGGGTCCCAGACTGCGAGAGGGCACAGGCCGGGCTGGGGGACCCCCCTCCCCCCTCCCCCGGAGTGCACAAATTTTTGTGCACTGGGCCTCTAGTTTAATGTAACATAACTCATTTCTACCTGACAATGGTTAAAAGACCTAATGAGAACATTTTGCTCAAGTCTGAGTAGAAGCCCCACCATTGTCTAGCACATATGGAAAAATGCTCAACTTCACTAATCATCAGAGATATGCAAATTAAAATGACAATGAAGTATCATCTCATACCTGTCAGAATAATTCAACATCAATAATTCAACAAACAACAACTGCTGGCAAGGATGTGGAGAAAAGGAATTCTAGTACACTGCTGTGGGATGCAAACTGATGCAGCCACTATGGAAATCAGTATGGTTTCCTCAAAAAATTAAAAAATGGACCTTCCTTTTGACACATAAATCCCACTTCTGGGACTATATCCTAAGAACCCAGAAACGCCAATCAGAAAGACTATATGCACCCCTATGTTCATAGCAGTGTATTTTACAATAGCTAAGCTCTGGAAACAGCCCAAGTGCCCATTAGTAGGTGAGTGGATAAAAAAGCTGTGGTACATTTACACCATGGAATACTATGTAGCAATAAAAAAGAAAGATTTCTTACCCATTGTGACACCATGGATGGACCTTGAGATTATTATATTAAGCAAAATAATCCAGTCAGAGAAATACAAATATCACATGATCTTACTTAAATGTAAAATCTAATGAACAAAATAAACTGATGAACAAAATAGGTCCAAAGGCATGGGTGCATGGAACAGACTGACATTTCAGAGGGGAGGAGGGATGGAGGGGCAGGAAGAGATTAACCAAAGAACTTATATGCTTATATGCATAGTCCATGAACACAGACAATAGTGCGGTAAAGGCCTGGGGTGGGGTGGGGGCTGGGTATAGGGGGCAAAGGGTGAAAATTGAGGTACATCTGTAATACTGTCAACAATAAAAAATAAATTTATAAAAAAGAATGTGTTGTTCCATTTTCACATAGTTGTTAATTTCCCAGGTTTACCATCTTATTGATTTCTAGTTTCATTTCTTTTAGGATAGAGAAAGTATTTTATATAGTTTCAATATTGTTTAACTTGCTGAGACTTCTTTTATGGCCTTCTCTATGGCCTGTCTCTCTAGATAATGTGTACTTCAGAAAAATGTAAATTCTATTGTTGGTGGGTACGGTGTCTGTTGGAGGTAGTTGGTATTGTTCAAATTCAATATATTTTTATTGATCTTCTCTCTACTTCTACTCATTTTTTAAAGTGAGGTATTGAGATTTCCACTGTTACGTAGAACTATCCAATTATCTCAATTTTTCCTTCATATCTTTTGGGACTCTATTATTAGCTATGTATATATTTATCTCTTCTTGATAGATTATCCTTTTCATCAATAAATAGTGTCATTCTTTTTCCTTGTAACACTTTTTAGTTAAAGGGAGTCTCTTGTAAACTTACTCATTGTGTAAATCCTTCCTATTAATTTTTGGTTCTACTCCCATACTGTCTCTGTGAAGTCAGGCTACTCACATTATTTTTCTGGGCTCTCTTCCTCTGTACAACATAGAGGGGTCTGTGGGTGTGAAGGCTAGATTATCTCAAGACCGTTGTTTCTACTTAGTCATTGCACTTTAACTTTTCATAAGGAAACATATTCATGCTATATTTCATTGATTCTAAGGTACATATTTTATCAATTTTAACATTGCAGATATTGGAATGTATGTTATAATTGATGTATAAGACAGCACTATTTCATTGTTAATTTTTTAGCATTAAAATTTCCTAGTGGTACAAAAGAAAGCATTCTACAAAAGCAACATCTTATATTCTATAAGGTACATTGAGTTCATCCTATTCGGGAGGCTTGGAGGCACATTAAAATCATGGCAAGCTGATTCAAGCTTTTTAATAAGGGTGACCAGGTGATATCCTATTTCTTCTCTTCAAGCTCTGGACCCAGGGTCTCTTATTAGACTAATCTCAAACACTCCTTCTTTATAAAACTCAGAGCCTGGAAAAAGGGGTAAACCTCAACTTGTTGATTTTTAATACTACATCATTAAAACTGGCACAAATCATAGAGATAGATGTCCAACCTCCTCTTTGCTCACAAAAGGACACTGAATCCCACCTTGGCAAAAAAGATTTCTCAAGGTCACAAGGAGAGTTAGTGGCAGAGTGAGAGTTAGAACTGTGGTCTATTGATTTTCTCTACTAGACAAGGCCATCTCTCTTTCACTCCTCCCCTCTCAGCTTCTTATTTATCTGTATATCATTTTGCAAATCATTCTAAAGGAATTCTCCCACCTTAATGGGCAGTTAGAATGGAGACAGCTACATATTTTAAAAATTGTTAAATCATGTTTATAATTCAAGTAATTTGATTTCCATTTGGACATGAGTAAAAATGTCAAGATAAGCCAGAGTTGCATTGCAGATAATGTTCTCTTCCTTCCAGGCACCAGCCAGATCTCTGCTGGTGATATCACTGGCAGCCTTTGTTAACCCTTAGTGGCAACCCAAATGTTTATGTCAATTGGATCAGAAAATGGAGATATTAGCTTCAGCCTTGACATAGCTATCTGGTGTGTGACCTGAAGTCTTGGTTGGTAGAGCAACACTTGGCCTGAGGTTTCTATAGCCAAATATGGAGCAACTTTCGAAGCAATATTTTCAAGAGAAGCTGGATCAAATGCCAAACAGATAGATATTAAGAACCTTGAAAAAGTATATATAAGTATAAATTCAGTTTCTAAGAATGTATTCTTTGGAAATAATAAGATAGATATGCAAATATGTATATATAAAGATGAATACAGAAATACTATTCAGTATATTGGAAATAAGTTAATATTTAACATGTGATTAAGTACATGATAGTTCTTTAGAGTGAAATGATATACAGCCACTAAAAATAAAAATGAAGTATGTATTTGTAGTTATAATTTTTTTCCAAAATTGATCAAAAAGCAAGTTATAAATGTGTTAAATATAATTCCATGTATATAAATTGAAAATATATGTATGCTATATGCATATGAGAAAAGACTGGAGGTACATTCCTTACATGTCAAAAGTGATTTCCTGTTGTTGGTGGAGATAGCTAATTCTTTTCTCCATTTGCTTATCTATACTTTGTAAATCTTCTAAAAATGTCATTTTTGAATAGTTAAAATGATTATTTCTTAATAAAAACCAGGAAGACAATTTAAAGCAGAAGAGGATAAGTAGCAGGGAAGACTATGGGAATGAATCCACGAAGCAGAAAATATGGATCTCGGACAAAGCAGTGCTGACCAAGGAAAGGCAGAACTTCTCTTTATGGACAAAGCTGCTTTGGTTTCTGGAAGGCTCCTGTGGAGAAATACAAGCAATGGGTCCCAAGAGCTTAAGGGCCTGTGTCCCAGAGCAAGGCACTGTCTTTGGCCCACACATCCACACACTCTTTCTACCAATGCCTATCATAGTTCCCCAATAATTGTTCTGTAAATGTGTAATAACTGAATAATGATAAACAGATACACAGCTATTAGTTGCTCATTAAGAAATAATTTTTACATAACACAGCAGAGGCAAAAACTGCATGATTTCAGGCAAATCTCTAAATTAATATTTCAAAAAGAAACATTTTATTTACAACATTCTGATATTTTCAAATAAATATATACACAAAGAGATTACTCAATTATATATTTTCACAACTTCCCTTGAGTTTGGGGGGTGATATGCCTTTAAGCTCAGAACACTATAAAATATTTATTACATTAAAATTACTTCCCATCTTTATGAAATGATTAAACCCAAGTTTTCTTAGAAAGGATCTGAAGCAATCAGCCTTAATTAAGTTCTCACTCTGTCACTGATTGGGCTATGGTGTGTTGAACATTTCATGCCCACCCCAACCCTGAGGCCTCCATGTCTGCACCTGTACAAACTATATAAAACCTCCTCTGAATCTAAGAGTAATGACTTCACAGGTGGATGAAAGCTAATAAGCCTCTGTGTCACCTGTTAAAAATATAGAGGATTCTTTGCATTCTTGCCCAAAGCCCTGTCTCCATTATGGTTTCTGGTATTGAACATGCATAACTCCCTTCACCCAATGGGATGATTTTGCTTATGTTGATGCTAATGGGTCAGAGTCACTGTTGAAGAACTGGAGGACAGGTTGATTTCCAGATAGAACCATGAAGACTGGTGGTGGGGAAGAAACACCCCTCTCTTGTCAGTAGTGACATCCACACATTAGACCTCTACTCAAAAATACCCCCCTACCCACACATATTCCACCAATTAGAGAGACATTGGGGTTGATCAATGCGTTTTCATATAAACAGAAGTCACTCACCCATTGGTGTCTACTCTTTTTAATCAGTTATACATAGATAAGAAATGGTCTTGTCCTAAGTTTTATTGATTCTTTTGCAGGAGGGAGAAGAGAAGAATAAAAAATGATATATGAAATTGGAGAAAGGAGGTTATTCACTCACTATATATCGGATTCCTTCTAATCAGTGATTTTACTTTTCCTGGCTTATTATACCTCCTTTCTTTCCATCTATATTATGGACAATAGAAACTATTGTTTTCCTCTATATTAGTTAGGGTAAGTAAAGTTAGCTTCTGTAAATCAAACTTCAGTGGCTTAGTAGAAAAAGGATTGTCATTCATATCACAGTCCAATGCAAGTTTTCCTAGTTGGGTAGCTCACTCATTGTCATCCCAGACCTAGGATCATCTAATCCAGCAGTTCTCAACCTGTGGGTCGAGACCCCTTTGGCGGTCGAACGACCCTTTCACAGGGGTTGCCTAAGACCATCCTGCATATCGGATATTTACATTACGATTCATAACAGTAGCAACATTACAGTTATGAAGTAGCAACAAAAATAATTTTATGGTTGGGTCACAACATGAGGAACTGTATTTAAAGGGCCAGAAGGTTGAGAACCACTGCTTTAATCTAAAGAGTTCTTGCCATCAATCTGATGTATAGGAAAGGGAATGAGGATCACATGGAGTTTTTATGGGCTAAGTCTGCACAAGGTTCACATCATTTTCACTTGTATTTTCATGGCATGTTCACATGACCAACCTTAATTCAGGGGAGCTTGGGAATCATAGTTGAGCTATGTGGCTAAGAAGAGGAGAACACAAATATTGGTGAGTGTTAGGGAATCTCTGCCACATCATCCAAGGTCAAGCCCTCCATTCTGTAATTTTCAATCAGGAATACAAACCACTAAGTCATTGTAATAAATTTGGAGATAAGTAAAGACAAACAGAAAACAAGTTGGAATACTGAAACTGACCACAGCATGACTAATACCTCCTCCAAATTACCCAAATGGAATATTCAGCCCACAAATTAGAGGTCACTTGAATGAAGACAGAACATCTACTGACAGAAAGGATCTGCTTTGCGACAATAAAGTACTCAATGGCTGAGTCACATAGTTAGAGGTGAATGACAGGTGAGATAAACCATGCATATTGCCTCTCAGCCTACAGAGAAAGTGAAAACAAATGTGACCAATGGGGGATGTAGAGTGAGAGAGGTTGCAGAACTTCCCATATGTGTGCAGACCACCTACTTATAGACTTTGGGATACAGTGAGTTTAATGGAAATAGAGAAGGCTCTGGAAGTAGACAATTCCATTTTAAGCCCTTTGCCTGCCACTTACTGGACTTGTAGCCTTGGGGCGGGGGGGGGGGACAACTCAGCCTCTCTAAGCTTTGTTTTTTTTCATCACTAAGATGGGTGTAATGATGATACCTTTCTCACAGAGCTACTGGGAAGGGTAAATAGATTAGGTAAAAGTGATTGGCATGAAACTTGGCATAGAGAAGATGCCCAATAGAGCACCCGTGTTGTTGTTTTTTAATACTGTCAAGCTAATTTATAAATGTGGGGATCTTCTGCTATAGCCTGTCCCATCTCTCAGATATCCAAGCAGGCAAAGGGGGATATAGGAGGCAATAAGATCAGAGAGCTAACAGGGACTTTTAGAAGAGACTGCAGGCTTTTGTAAAGGCTTTGGCTGTTATTTTGAGTGAAATGGAAGAACCTTTAGGGACAATACTAGTACCTACCTCACAGGCTTGTTTGAGGGTTAAATGAAATAATACATCAGCCCTAACCAGTTTGGCTCAGTGGATAGAGCGTCGGCCTGTGCACTGAAGGGTCCCAGGTTCGATTCCAGTCAAGGACATGTATCTTGGTTGTGGGCACATCCCCAGTAGGGAGTGTGCAGGAGGCATCTGATTGATGTTTCTCTCTCATCGATTAGCCCAACTGGCACATAAACATCAACATTACTGTAAATAGTACTCATATTATGTATTATTCTTATTCTGAACAAGAGGACATGGTGCTGGTTGGGTAAGGGGAAAGGGAAAAGAAATTTGTGGCATTCCTTTGGCTGGCCTCAGTCTTCCCAATAAAGTAGAGGGTGCAATGGGGGCAACAAGAAGGTCTTGAGGTGAGTCACAAAGGCCTGGCAGTGCTCATATAATAAATGTTGATTTCCTCAGTCCAGTTTTATAGGGAGATATCTATAGACAGGGTGAGATGATGCCTGGAAAGTTCTTTGTGTTCCAGAGGAGAAAATGTCCTGCAAATTTGTTGCTATTATTTTGAAAGCCAAATACCATGCTTTGAAATGCAGCCAGACTCTCTTCAATATCTAGTTATGTTTCCAAAGCATAGGAATAAAAAGAAGCCAACTGTTTATACACAGTAGTATTTCTGGTAACTGAACTAATTAGTTTAAAAGGTAATATTTACAAAGCTCACAAAATAGCATGCTTTATGTCCACAGAGACCTGTTTTAATTAAAGTTCTTCCTTTAAAATTCATTAAAGTAATCAGTTCTAAGGAATGAGGAGCCCACATATTAGATTTGAACATGTGAGTGCTGCAGATCCCCTTCCGCAGGTGCAGGAAGCAATGATTTCAACAATTGTGAAGAGCTCTTCTTTCATTTGATTTAGTTTTATTTAAACTAGCCTCAGGAATTTCACTTTTTTATTAGGCATAAACAGCTCAGTTGCCTATTATGTCGATCACTTCATAATTATTGTCACCTGGGCAGAGCCATGACTCAGAAGCTGTCTCTCCCAGGGAAGAAAAGATGGAAACGGGAAGTTGACTATTGAGAGACAAAATGTCACCGTCTTCCCCAGCCTCAAAGAGGCTTTGCTCTTATGCCCTGGAACCCTGGCTGTGTGTGTCAGGGGGTGAGGGAGTGATGATTGGAAGAGCTCAGTGGGGGTAGCTTAGAGTGGTAACAATAACAGCAACTACAACCACAACTATTATGACTACAATCTATGGAGCACTTACTATGTGCTAGGTGTACACATTATTGTGTTTTGAGCCTTATAGCAAGTCCATGAAATGGGCACTATTATCATATTCATTTTACAGATGAGGAAACTGAGACCCAGAGAAGGTAGGTCACTTGCCAAAAAGCCACAGAGAGTGAGTAACAAGAAAGCACTGTAGGGGAAAAATTATTGGCCTTGGAATTCCATTATGGCCACTTTCTAGATGTGAGCTCCTTGATGTAATCTCCCTGAGCTTTGCTTTGCTCATATGTAAATGGGCATGATTATGTCTACCTTATCTTGTTGTGGCAAGAATCACATGTGGTAATACAAGTATAGCATGTAGCACAGAGTCTGGCACAGAGGACACACCCAATGGATGATAGTTATTCATACCATGAGAGTGTGAAAGAGAAGCTGGGCACCTAATTGTCAGGGAGCCAACTTCCCTGTGCCTCAACTACCTCCCTGGTTACCCCATTGGGAGATGAGGGAAGGTGGCAGGAAAGGTGCCCTGCAAAGGGAAGATGGGGTTTAAATCAGCTTGTGTTGGGATGTAGAAGAGCCCTGAATGTGAAGGGGCTGCAGCAGCCTTTAACAGTCAGCCCCTCTCCTCACAGAACAAGAGGAGCAGAGTTTTCCTGAAAGACACTGAGGTGGGCATACTAGGTAAAGACTAACAGCACAGCACAATTAGACCAGGAAAGGCAACAGCTGAGCTCAAAAAGGGATCTCAGTAACTTCTCCCAGGAAAACAAGTTGTCACTACCACATGGAAACACTAAGAAAGGCCCTTGATGGCAATTTTGTCCAACCTGTTCAGTTTTTACAAGGGGATTACAAGGCCCCATTAGTATGAATATGTTTTATTTCATGTCCAAAGAGCTAGTCTCCACAGTGGTTCAAGATAACTCTGTCACCTTCTTAGCTGTATGAGCTTGACAAAATTACCTAATGTCTTCCCCCCCTCAATTTTCTTATCTAGAAAGAAACATCTACTTCATAGTTTCCCAACTATTAAATGAGAGAATGCCTATATACTACTTAGGACAGTGCTTGGCACATGCTAAACATTCAATACATAGAAGCTTCTAATTGCCTTTCCTAAATTCTCTGTAAATCTACCCACCTGTCACAGCCATCTTCTCTGCTGTCCCTCATCTCTGCTGCCTCTAAGCCAGTGGTTGGCAAACTCATTAGTCAACAGAGCCAAATATCAACAGTACAACGATTGAAATTTCTTTTGAGAGCCAAATTTTTTAAACTTAAACTATATAGGTAGGTACATTGTTATTAACTTAATTAGGGTACTCCTAAGGCTTAGGAAGAGCCACACTCAAGGGGCCAAACAGCCGCATGTGGCTCGCGAGCCACAGTTTGCCGACCACGGCTCTAAGCCATCCTTCAAAGCTTGGCTAGTTGCCTATTGCTCACACGCATTACCCGTAATGGTTAGGCCCTCACTACTAACACTCACACTGCTAAGGTGTCTATTTCTCTGGGGCTCTAGAAAATGAAGGGCCTGTTTCAGTGTTCCTGCTCTGGAAACCCCTTTGGGACAGCTGAGCTCCAGAAGAATTAGCTCTTGGAGTCAACTTCTGGGCAGATCTTTCTTACACACCATGGCTTCTCCTGCTGAAAATACTGAGTGTACTTCCATAGGCTTGGCATTCAGTAGCAAGCTCCTACAGCTGCCTTTCTCGGTGTCCCTGAGGTGAGGCTAGAGATTACCCTTGAACCAGACTAACTTCTTTGCCAGTCAGTGGGCTAGGCATTGAGACTACAGTGATAAGCAAGATACATGCAGTCTCTGCCCTTAGTAATCAGAAATAATAGTTGAGCCCAGCCAGTGTGGTTCAGTGGTTGAGTGTTGATCTATGAACCAGGAGGTCATGGTTCAATTCCTGGTCAGTGCAAGTGTCCAGGTTGTAGGCTTGACCCCCAGTGGGGGGATGTGCGGGAGGCAGCAGATCAATGATTCCCTCTCATCTTTGATGTTTCTTTCTCTCTCTCCCTCTCCCTGCCTCTCTGAAATCAATAAAAACATTTTTAAAAAGAAATAAATGATAGTTGATTTGGCAATACATAATAATAAAAAGGTTATTAGAGCTATTCACTTATTTATTTAACCTCTATACATATTTTGTGCCAAGTCCTATGCTCAGTGTTAGAAAAATGCTGGTGACTCAAAAGCAGACACTATCCTTGACCACATGGTCCTTACAATCTAGTGAAGGGGACTGCATAATTGTAATTATATACTTATTATTGTAGTCATTTGACTGTTGTCTACATGATGGAGAGAAAAGGAACAGGTTGCTAAGAGAGCAGATAATGGAGGTTTGGATAAGTTTGGAGGAGCACAGAAGTTTCCCCTGAGGAAGTAGTGTTTGGTCTGAGCTCTGAAGAATGCAGTTATCTAGGCAAAGGCACTAGGAGGCCAGGTTCTGGATGGGAGAAATGATTAGAGGCAGAGGAAACATTTGGGAAGACCCACATGACAAGTTTAAAAGAGCTGAGAGATTGCTATTGGGTCTAGGGGTAATAGGCAAAGGGAAGAATGGTACAAAATTAGGTGGTGGGCTTTTTGTCCATGGTAAGGAGTTTAGACTTTCTTTTAGGGGCTATTGATGAATTTCATGCCAGAGAGTGACATGATTTGACTTCTATTTTCAAAAGGCCTTGTTACTGTGTAAATAATGGGTTCTGGGAAGGCAGACCAGAGGGGGGCATGTAGAGACCTGTTTGAATGCTATTGTTCAGTGAGAGATGGTGGGAAAGCTTGGAATAGGAGTGGTAAAAGGGAATGAGAAAGTGGGTTGATCTGAGAGAGATGCTGAAGTTGTAAATGGAAAAATTTGATGATGAATTGGTTGTGGAGCATGACGGAGAGGGAGGTGTTAGTGATGACTCCGTTTTAATGCTTGCATGCTGGGTAGATGGTGGGAACTGTTCACTGAATGGAAAATACAGAGGAAGAGTAGGAAGGGCAGGGAGCTCATTTTGAGATATGTTGAACTGAGGTGCCTTGGATGCATGGCAATGAGCAGTTGTGGTTATAGGTCTAAAGCTCAGAGGAAAGGAAATAGAAATCTGAATAGCTGCAGCAATCCTGAGAAAGAAGAACAAAGTAGGAGGGATCTCAATACCAGATATCAAGATGTATTACAAAGCCACTGTTCTCAAAACTGCCTGGTACTGGCACAAGAACAGACATATGGATTAATGGAATAGAATAGAGAACCCAGAAATCAACCCAAATCACTATGCTCAATTAATATTTGACAAAGGAGGCAAGAACATACAGTGGAGTTAAGACAGTCTCTTCAATAAATGGTGCTGAGAAATTTGGTCAGACACATGCAAAAACCTGAAACTAGATGACCAACTTACACCATACACAAAAATAAACTCAAAATGGATAAAGGACTTAACGTAAGACAGGAAACCATAAAAATATTAGAGGAATCCAAAGGCTGCAAAATCTCAGACATGTGCCAAAGCAATTTCTTCACCGATACCAATCCTAGAGCAATGGAAACTAAAGGGAAAACAAACAAATGGGACTACATAAAAAAAAAGCTTCTGCACAGCGAAAGAATCCATCAACAAAACATCAAGAAAACCCACTGCATGGCAGAACATATTTGCCAATGATATCTCTGATAAGGGTTTAATCTCCAACATTTACAGGGAACTCATACAACTTAATGAAAGGAAGACAAACAGCCCAATAAAAAATGGGCAAAGGACCTCAATAGATACATTTCGAAAGAAGACATAAGGAACGCCAATGCTCAAAGTCACTAATCATCCGAGAGATGCAAATCAAAACGACAATGAGGTACCATCTCACTCCTGTCAGAATGGCTATCATCAACAAATCAAAAAACGACAAGTGCTGGAGAGGATGCGGAGAAAAAGGAACACTCGTACACTGCTGGTGGGATTGCAGACTGGTGCAGCCACTGTGGAGAACTGTATGGAGTTTCCTCAAAAAACTAAAATGGAACTTCCATTTGACCCAGTGATCCCACTTCTAGGAATATATCCCAAGAAACCAGAAACACCAATCAGAAAGGATATATGCACCCCTATGTTCATAGCAGCACAATTTATAATAGCTAAGATTTG
>NW_005370538.1:959460-966287 GCF_000412655.1 Myotis brandtii
AGTGGGGGGATGGGGGGACAATGGGGGGATAAGGACACAGTTGTAATACCTTAATCAATAAAGAAAAAATAGGTTAAAAAATAGAAATCTGAATTTTGTCAATTCAGTATAGAGATGATCACTGAAGCCAAGGAGTGAAGGAGTTCACCCAGGGGGAGTGTAAAGTGAACATAAAGGAGGACTGACTACAGAACTCTGATTAATAATATTGAAAGGTCAAGTAGAAGATAAAATGAGGAGATGGAAAAGAACTAGCCAGAATGGTAGCCAGAAAAGTGAGTGCTTCAAGGAGAGAGCAATTAAGTGCTGGGACAGATGTCAAGTAAGATGAGGACTGAAAAGTATCCATTAGATTTAGTGACAAAGAGGTCATTGACCCAGATGAAGACTCAGTGTTTGTCCTCCCACTTGCCCCTTTAGCTGAGAGGTATTCTTCAGGTGCTTATCATTAAGTTGCAGATTCCAATCCCAAATTCCTCCAACATCCCTTTACCCCTTTCCCAGGCCCACATGTGTGTTGAGGAGAACTCTGGTGACCTACTAGGACCTTCCTCAGTACAGTTAATCTGGTCCTTGGTCTCTTGGGTAACTCCAAACTGATTGGTGCTGGAGGCATTATTTTTATAACTACCACTTATCACTAATTTGATCCTCATTCTGGGTTCATGTTGTTTGTCTTTTACCAAGGGCTAATAGTTAGGAATTAGCTATAATTTATTCCTACAATTACTTTTGAAGGGCTCAGCAATGATAGCCATTTTCAACCCTATGCTATAAAATGTGGTTTTGGGGCCAATATAATCACATAATTATATAAATAACTGAATGAGCAAATTATCCAAAGCAAAATGCTGTTAGACTCCAGGCAACCCATCTTATTCCTTATTTCTACAGGCAACTTCCTTTCCAGGTGCCTCTCAACCACCTTCCTCACCCCTGTATGGATAGATAAAAATTAAAGCACAAGGCTGGATTACTAGGGTGGCAGACAAAACTGTTCAGGTAGGAAATTTGAGGATGCAGATGTCATTAAGAAATGGGAAGTTTTTAAAAACAAAGAAATTCAAAATTATATAAACCAAATGCAGGATCACAATTTGTTTCAAAATTAGTTGTTTTCTTACATAGGAAAGCAGAGCATAATTAAGAGTGAATAGACTTCATATTGTACAAATTCATCTATTAACATCTCCTTTGAGGATTCTCATCAAGTTCATTTTCAAAGATGTCATCAGTGACTACTTAAAATTTGAACAAATTCGTTCCCTCTTACTCTCTCTCTAGTTGTGTTTGAATTTATTAGGAATGTAATTGAATATTATCTACCCAGTTTGGCATCTCAAAAATACCACATAGTTACAGGTGAGGAAGATAAGACCAAATGTGATGTGTGTATATGTTGTCATGTTCACCTGTGGCACAGAGTCTGGAGGTTCCTTCAGGGAATTTTGCTCATTGTTCTGGGTTCCAGGTCTCACTCCTCAACTTGAGGAATATACCCTCTCAATCAGCTGGGTCCTTCCTACCAACTACTCTTTTGCTCAATTCACAAATTTAAAAACCAATTACTATTTGACATTGTGTCCTCACAATAATGTACTTGGTATCCATTCCCTTTTCTGGGGCCCAGTTCTGAACACAAGTAAGAATTTGCTTCTAGAAGTCTTGCTTCTCACTGCATGGTCTCCCTGATTCTCTTGAAGTCTGATGGTTTGTGTCTTGTTACTTCTAGTTATCTTCTTTAAGAAAGGGTTCAAGAGCACTGGGATCACCAGCCCACTTGTAATGTCTCCTCAGTAAAAGACATCTCTTTAATTATATACTTCTTATGCTGTTGTTGCTGATGATCAATGAAACAGATTTTTATTCAATTGGAGTGACCAATGCTGTGGCCCTAGCATACTATCCTTCCAGTCCCACTTAAAAATTGGTACTTCTTTAAAAAAAAAAAAGAAAGAAAAATTGGTACTTTCTTTTTCAGAGGACTACACCCTAAATCTCAATGGGCTTCTCCAGCTTCTTGTTTATGTCTCAGTTATCCAGATGGAACTTCAGGAGCACAAAATGCCCATTAGCCAACTGAGAAACACACAGGCCCTAACACCCATCAAAGGTTGTAGGTTTTGTTTTTTTAAGCAAAACTTATAGGTTTTGACTGCTTTATTTTTTTAATGACTTGAGTGCCCTAACTCCACTTTAAGAACTGAAAAAAAAGTAAAGTCTTTCTGCCCTATGTGGAATTATAAGGCCACCTACTTCATTTTGCAAAGGAAAAACAAAAATGAAAGCAAAAGCAAAGAATCTTAGTTTCATTATCCTGGTATTTGACACCTGGCTCCTCTTTTATTCCAAGATCTGCTTGATTTTTGTCCTTGCTAGTTTTGAAAATCTCTTGCAAAATTTCCAAAGCCAAGCTAGTCTAAAACAAAGTCAGTATTTTGTAAGACTCATTAACAATAAAGAGAAACAATAGAATATGAATTTCTAGGTGGGCCATGTTCCAAAATAAGAAACTAATAAATAAGCAATATATTTGTGATTTGGGACATTGCTAATATATCCTTTAAGAAAATCCTTCACACAAAACTCAGAAACAATACAGATAAATTAAAGGAAGCTTATTTGCATTACAAAAGGTTGCTTCAGTTTACAAAAGGATTTGCCACAAGGCTTCTTTAATGAGAGAGTTTTTGTACAAGATTTTTGTTTACAAGAATAAAAACATCAATTTGTACCAGAGTTACAGGAACTCTGTTGTAATATGAGATTCACCCACTATTAGATGATTTATCTTGGGTCAGCTAGGATGTAAGATCACTCTAGGGAACGTACTGGCTGACTCCACCAGGATCCTGGAATCCACTGAATTCTAACCGCATATTTCCCATATGTCCCACTCTCCTTATCTGTTTTCTGAGTACACATGTCAGGAAGAATGCATTAAGAAAACAATCTTCTGGGACATTTAAACTCTGAGATTTAAGAATAATAACACTCCTACTCTCCCATTCCCTTGCCTTCTGACCTCCAAAATTGTGATGGGGGAGTTTGGTGGTCAGGGTTCACAGACACACAGAGCTTGGCATTAATGCCTGTCTGTGGAGACAATACTCTATATCCCCGCTGATTTGAGACTAGGATAAAACTGCTTGAAGTCTCCATTTAAAAACTTTGTTGATGATTAAATTAAAACATCAACAAAGGTTCTGTTGTAGTACAAACCTCCATTTGTGACTGGAAGCTCTGCCAAGCAAGGCCATTTGTTAGTTTCAGCCCTTACTGGAGGAAGCTCTAAAACTATTTTAATGATGTTACATTTCTTCGCACTTGGCAATTTCCAGAGAAAGAAGCAGATAAAATAAAAAGAGTGCCATTCTGTTCTTCCCCAAACAGGAAATCAGCAAGCAACCTTGTGTGACCAGCCAGCTCCACTTTATGTTTCAACTGGAAGAAACAAAGTAAACATCTAATAAAGGGGACTGATCCTCCTGATCTGGAGATGAGCTAGAAATGCAGCTGGAAGTAGTTGATCATATTATTAGAAAGAGTCTATGAAGCTTGGCAGCTCAGCAGAACTGTGTGTGAATCTCAGCTCCAGCACTTATTCTCTGTGGATCCTGGGCAAATGATTTCATCTCTTTAATGAGATGATTCCTCATCTGGAAATTTGGGAGAATACCATCAACCTTGCAGGGTTGTTGTGTTAAATGAGATAGTGTTTGTTAAAGGATTAAAGAGCACAGCATAGGCACTTAATAAATCTTTAATTAATAACCACCTATAAATATAAAAACTAAGGCTGTCTCTTTAATTCTTTCTAAAGCTCAAGCAGGGTCAAGAAAATACAAATGATTGTGACACAAAGAAAACTAGAGGTCATTAAGCTGTTGATACAAATCCTAGATGCAGGAGAGATTTAATTCTCAGATAGCATTTAGAGTAAGTTAACAAGGATGGTATAATCAAAGTCTGTGAACAGAAACAGAGCTAGATTAAATGTGGGTGATTACCATTAATGGATTATAAGATTGTCAACTCTGCTTACTCAGTTAAGCCCAGTACTTTTGGTCACATACAAGGACACATGGTGTTAGTGTTGATGTCTTCCATACAACTTTCCTGAAAGGAAAATGTGCCAGTACAAAACCTGCTAGTCTTATTACCTCAAAAGCATGATAACCATGATCGCAAACCTTTCCAATCACTGTCAATTACTAAACTCAATACTTTAGGGAAATGGAGAAGATTCAAATGTTTTATCTTCCAAGCCTGTGGCTCCATATCATGGAGGTCTTCAGGAGCAAAGTAGCCCCCTTCTGAAGATTTCCTTCTGAGAGCATTAGGCCCCTTGGCCCTTCTTTTGATTGTCTTGGATTAGTTCAATTAGATACATGGCTAGAAACAGTGACATTAACAGATCTACAAAGCAAAGCAAAGCAAAACAAAGCATGAAACTTGCTTTGACTTAATGAATCTCTTTCTTGTTCCAGTATGGTACTAGAGAAAATATTAGCTGATCCCTCTTATACTAGCTGCATCCATGAGTAACCCTTTGCTCTGGCCCCTAGTTGAACTCACCTTATCTCAGGATGAAAGACGTTTTCCTATGGCCCCCTGTGCAGAAGTCAAGGAGGTCTTTAGCTCATCTTATTTGCTTATAAGAGGATCTGAAGCCTGGTGTTATAGAAATTAATATGGGCTCCAAAGTGCTATTTACATAAGGACACCACTGTGGCTATCCCAGTGTTCCTCAGGCAAGCATGAAGATCAGTGTTTGGGCTACACTAATTACCACAGGTGGTGTTTCAAGTTTACTTTCCACCTTTCTCAGGAACCATTTATGTATGCCTCCATAAAGTATTCATCGAGCAGCACAGTGAGGAGCACTTATTTGATTGATAAATTTGGGTAGATTACTGGCCATGCTTAACTCAGTTCAGTTTTTCTTTCTCTTGGGAGCAATTGTACTCATGGAAGCAGGTATTCTACTCTGTTCCTCCTGTGCTGCTTATATTTAAATGGATAAGTTTGCCTATTTTTACAATTCATTTAACAGACACATTTCCTTTGCTTGTTAAACTAGGTTGTCTATCATGAACTCCATCAGTAATGAAATTATATTTAAAGTCCATATTAAAGTATATTTGATGAAATGGAGTACTTTTCATCAGGCCTTTGGGAGCGACCATAGGCACCAAGTTTGTGTCAGGCATATAGTCTAAGTCACAGGGATATGGTCTGCTTTATCATTTCTCCCTTCTCATGCATTGACTGAAATATGGGCTAACTACAGTGATTATTTTCTGAACAATCAATCTTTAAGACACATGGACTGTCAAGCAAATGTTTATGGCACTTAGTGTGAAAGACACTTAGAAATAGAGTTTTTAACCCCAAACATTGATAGTTCTTGTATATTTTGATTTTTCTATGTCAGAGGTTAAAAACTCAAATGTCTACCACATCCTCAATATTCATTATATTCTCTATTTAAAGTTATATCAATAATTTTTTAAAAAAAAACTATGGGACAAATTAATCAGGTCTATGTGTTGGCTTTCTCTTGGGAGCCAGCAGTTTGCAAAATGTAGGCTTAGAGATAAGAAATAATTGCACCATCCATGAAATCTCAAATTTTATTATCTCTATAGCTAAAATTCTTGATAGAATTGTTCAGCTTTATGCAACTGTGGAACAATGGAAGGAGCACTGTATTCAGGAGCATAAGGCCTGAGTTCTAGTTTAGAGCTTATACTAGTAATATGTGCTCTGTGATACTGTATAAGTCCCTTCTTTTATTCAGGCCTTAGCCTCCTCATCTGTAAGGTTGTGTGCCCTAGAAAGCCTTTAAGGCACCACAGCACCTTCATCTCTAACTTTTTTCAATCTCTGAACTTGCCCTCAGGAATGAGTTTCTGGAAACAGGTAGAGAAAGATACTACAATACTACAGTTTAGTTCCATTATGTGCAAATATGTCCATGATCAAAATTTGAAATGATACGTTCTGTTAAGACTCATGACAAGTAATTAAATTCAGTGTGTATATATGTGTATACATAATTTGGGACAGGATATAGTGAGGGTGAGCAAGGTGACACAGTTCCATTTTCATCTTTCTCCAATAACGCTGATATATAGATATAACTCATAGAACTGAGAGCAGGAAAATAGGAAATTGATGCTGCCTAAGCATTTTTAATTCATCATTAATCGATTATTCACTCATTCATTTAACAAACATTGAGCACCTCAGATTCTGGTAATGCAGGGCTAAATGAGCAAGGTATCTTCTGTAGAGCTCATTGAAACCTATTTGAAGAAATAATGGCAGAAAACTTCCCCCACCTGGTGAAAGAAATGGACTTACAGGTCCAAGAAGCGCAGAGAACCCCAAACAAAAGGAATCCAAAGAGGACCACACCAAGACACATCATAATTAAAATGCCAAGAGCAAAAGACAAAGAGAGAATCTTAAAAGCAGCAAGAGAAAGAAACTCAGTTACCTACAAGGGAATACCCATACGACTGTCAGCTGATTTCTCAACAGAAACTTGGCAGGCCAGAAGGGAATGGCAAGAAATATTCAAAGTGATGAATACCAAGAACCTACAACCAAGAATACTTTATCCAGCAAAGCTATCATTCAGAATTGAAGGTCAGATAAAGAGCTTCACAGATAAGGAAAAGCTAAAGGAGTTCATCACCACTAAACCAGTATTATACGAAATGCTGAAAGGTATCCTTTAAGAAGAGGAAGAAGAAGAAAAAGGTAAAGATAAAAATTATGAACAACAAATACACATCTATCAACAAGTGAACCTAAAA
>NW_005370538.1:966371-971673 GCF_000412655.1 Myotis brandtii
GGAGGGGAGTTATGGGGGGGAAAAAAAGAGGAACAAATGTAATCTGAACAATAAAGATTTAATAAAAAAAAAGAGGCATCTGGTTTCACTGAAGAATATAATGAATATTGAGGATGTGGTAGCTGAGGTGTTTCCAAATAATGTCCTCCTTTCAGGTATAAATCAGTTGTATTCAAATTGGTCCTAGAGCAGCGGTTCTCAACCTGTGGGTCGCGACCCCTTTGGCGGCTGAACGACCCTTTCACAGGGGTCGCCTAAGACCATCCTGCATATCAGATATATACATTATGATTCATAACAGTAGCAACATTACAGTTATGAAGTAGCAACGAAAATAATTTTATGGTTGGGTCACAACATGAGGAACTGTATTTAAAGGGCCAGAAGGTTGAGAACCACTGTCCTAGAGCCACAAGGTTCCTAGAGCCACTTGGGTGCTTCTATAACTATCATGGTTAGGAAGTAGTAGAGGCTGAATGGGTAAGACATTAATTACAGCTGTTCTGCTTTGGTGCAATTTATGTATTAGGGTTCCTCACATGATTTCACTTGAAAAAAAATAGTTTTACTAGTTGCGGAAGGCTAAAAAGTGCCCCCTAAGAGGTCTACATCTTAATCCCAGGAATTTGTGATTGTTACTTTGAATGGCAAAAACAACTGGCAGATGTGTTTTAAGTTAAGAATATTGAGATGGGAAAATTATCGTGGATTTTCCTGGTAGGACCAATGTAATCACAAGAGTCCTCATAAGAGAGAGGTAGGAGGGTCAAAGTAAAAGAGAGAAGGAGATGTGACAGTGGAAACAGAAGTCTAAGTGATACCACCATGGGACAAAAAAAAAAAAATGTGGGAAGCCTCTAGAATAGCGGTTCTCAACCTATGGGTCGCGACCCCTTTGGGGGTAGAAAGACCCTTTCACAGGAGTCGCCTAAGACTATTGGAAAACACATATATAATTACATATTGTTTTTGTGATTAATCACTATGCTTTAATTATGTTCAATTTGTAACAATGAAAATACATCCTGCATATCAGATATTTACATTACGATTCATAACAGTAGCAAAACTATAGTTATGAAGTAACAACGAAAATAACTTTATGGTTGGAGGTCACCACAACATGAGGAACTGTATTAAAGGGTCGCGGCATTAGGAAGGTTGAGAACCACTGCTCTAGAAGGTGATAAAGGCAAGGAATGGATTCTCCCCTAGAGCCTCCAGAAGGAATGCAGCCCTGATGACACCTGGATTTTAGCCCAGTGAGACCCATTTTGGACTTTTGACACAGAACTATAAAATAATAAATTTGCATTGTTTTAACCCATTAAGTTCATGGTGATTTGTTACAGCAACCATAGGAAATGAACACACTCATATAAAACACATGTTTAGAGGCTTTTCTATCAAAGTCGGACCTTCTTTAATCTAGATGTAGAGAGATGTTTTCCCAAAGCAGTGCCTCTCCATGATTCTTACTAGGGTCCCTCTAATCTTGGAACTGCAGTTAGAATTTTAGGTTTGAGCAATCCAAATACCCCGATTTTGAACTGTTCCACTCCCTTCAGTTTCTTCAGGCCAGAAGCTAATTGTCTCTTGCTTTAGGTAGAACTCAGAAACCCAGTTTTCCCCTCTGTAACAGCACTGGCCCAGTTCTGCAAGCCATTGCTAGTTAATGATCTGAAAAATCTATGTGAATGCTTATTTTTCTACATCCACTTTTCTAACCTGGCTAGATTAACAGCTAATCAGAAATTAATGCTCTGAGTAGGCACTTCTTCTGACTCAACAATGAGCAAGTTAGCAAAACTTTAAATGACCATTTTATTGTCCACTCCCTCTAACAGGGTTAACGATTAGGAGGCATGGAACTTAGTTGTCATCATTTCCCATTGGGATTTTGGCTGTGCTTTTAGTTCCTGAACTTAAAATGAAACAGGAAATAAATAGTGCATGGTAAAAATTGGTTACATAGTGACGTCAAGGAAGCTTTACATTGGTGTCTCTTTCCATTTGGAACAGCAAGGCAGGGGAGAGGAAGGCTCAGTAGCCTGTAAGTAAATGATGCAGTTCTAGTCCTGGTTCTCATATCAACTTGCTATGTGAGTTCAAATCCTTCAGTTGACTTATCTGTAAAATTTGGATGAGGAGGTCAATGTTGAAGAGTACTTTCATCTTGGGCAATATTAATCAATGGTTTCTAGATTTTTGGATTTCAAAGACCAATAATATTTTCCATGAACATTTTGGGAACATATGCAGAATTTATAAATTTTAATTGCTATTTGAAAGCATTTTAAAAAGCTACCACAGTAATATAAAAAAGACATTTTATCATCAAAAAAGATAGAAGGGCATAATCTCAAAATAGAGGACAGGTATTATGTTTAATCTTTTTAGCTTTATGAAACATTCGCTACCTTGTATTTATGTTTTCTCATTTAGGTACAGATATATCAAACATTGTCAAAGACTGGCAAAGTTCTTTAGACCCATTTTTGGGACTGCATGTTCTACAGCATCAAAACTTTCTTTTTTCTCCCCTTAAGTCACCCTAGGTGAGTGATCGCTACTGCCAGGTCTGTTCACTGCTGCTCCAGTCAGAATCTCATCAAAGTGCATGCCGTCAGCCTTTTACCTCTCCAGTAGAAAAAGAACATCTATGTCTAATAGTCTCAGCAATTAACATTAAGGAGAATAAAATGGCAAAGGAAAATGGGTTTGATGAAGTGGGAAAAAAATCAAACAAACAAATCAATAGGGCATGTGTGTGTACATCATGCATGTCCATGTGTGCATATACATTCCAAAAGAAGAATCTCAGAAATTTGAAGTTTGTCCTCAAGGCTCTGAAACTGAGTCTCATCCATGTGACTCTGGTTCACAGAGAAAAATGCCATACCCCAGATCTCTCTACCCCATTAGAGGGCAGGCCTCTCTAAGCATTTCAGCAAATGAAACGGGAATAATCCTAGCTCAGAAATGTTGGGGCTGCTTATTGATTCAGAGGATGGGTTACTGGCCAGTGTTGCTAAACTGTACTACAGTGGGGCCTTGACTTACGAGTGTCCTGACTAAGAGTTTTTTGAGATACCAGCTGTCTCTCAGTAGATTTTTTGCATTGAGTTGATAGAGTAATTTGAGTTAACGAGCTCCTTAACAAGCTCAGTCTCCGAACGAATTAAACTCGTAAGTCAAGGCCCCACTGTATTACTCTTATAGACTTAGAGAAGTTGGGTAACTTACATAAAAGTCACAAGACTTGTACACTGAAAAGTAAAAGACATTGATGAAAAAAAATGAAGAAGACACAAATGCAAAGATATACCATGCTCATAGATGGAAGAATTAATATTGTAAAAATGTCCATATTACTCAAACAATCTACAGATTCAATGTAATCCCTATAAAAAATTCCAAAGGCATTTTTCACAAAAATAGAGCAAACAATCCTAAAATTCATATGGAACCACAAAAGACATAAAATACCCAAAAGCAATCTTGAGAAGGAAGGACAAAGCTGGAGGCATCATGCTATGCTCCCTGATTTCAAACTACATTTCAAAGCTATAGTAATCAAAATGACATGATATTAATACAACAAGAGACACATAAATCGGAATAGAGAGCTTAGAAATAAACCCCTATAATTTTTGACAAAGGAGTCAAGAATATACAATAGAGGAAAGACAATCTCTCTAATAAATGGTATTGGGAAAACTGACTATCCCCATGCAAAACAATGAAACTAGACAACTATCTTATACAATATACAAAAGTTAACTCAAATGGATTAAAGACAGGGGTGAAAAGACCTGAAATCATAAAACTCTTAGAAGAAAGATAGGTAATAATCTCCTTGGCATAAGTCCTGGTGATGATTATTGGATTTGATACCAAAAGCGAAGGCAACAAAAGTAAAGATAAACAATTGGGATTATTGTTAAAACCCTTCTGCACATCAAAGGAAACAACAAGATTAAAAGTCAACTCACTGAATGGAGAAAATATTTGCAAATCTATACCTTATAAAGAGCCAATATCCAAAATATATAAAGAACTCATATAATTCACTATCAAAACAAGCATTCCAATTAAAAACCAGGCAGAGGACCTGATAAAACACTCATTTCAAAAAAGACATACAGATGACCAACACATACATGAAAAAATTCTCAACATCACTGAATGTCAGGAAAATGCTAATCAAAACCACAATGAGATATCACTTCACACCTGTGAAGATGGCTACTTTTAAAAAGACAAGAAATAACAAGTGTTGTCAGGAATGTGGAGAAGAAGGAACCCATGTACACTGTTAGTGGAAATGTAAATTGGTGCAGCCACTATGAAAGCTGAATGGAGGTTCCTCAAAAAATTTAAAAAAAGAAATACCACATGATCTAGCAATCATACTTCTATGTATGTATCCAAAGAAAACGTAAACACTATCTGGAAAAGATATATGCACCCCATGTTCATTGCAGTATTATTTACAATAGCCAAGACATGTTAGCCACCTAAGTGTCCAGTGAGAGATGAATGGATAAAGAAAATGTGGCATGCACACACATACACACACACACACACACACACACACACACACACACACACAATGGAATATTATTCAGAATGCCATACAAAAGAATGAAATCTTGTCTTTTGCAACTACATGGTTAGAAATTGAGGGCATTATACTAAATAAAATAAGTCAGACACAGGAAGACAAATACTGTATGATCTCATTTATATGTGAAATCTAAAACAAAAACCACAGGTGGGTAGTGGGGATGGTGTAATAGCTAAATTGCATCAAAAGGTACAAATTTATAGTTATAAAAAAGTCATGGGGATGTAATGTACACAACATGGTGAGGAGTTAAAAATACTTTATTGCATATTTGAAAGCTGCTAATAGAGTAGATGTTAAAATGTCTCATCACAAGAAAATGAGGGTTTCCCTACTGTAAAGTTTCTATTTGCCCCTTTGTTATTAATAAGTGTGTTGTAGAGGAGATCCTTTGGAAGTATGTAAATATATTATTCTTCATCAAAATGTAACCCAATAGTTTTAACATACATTGATGATTATTGCCAAATGATGATTTTCTATTATTCTCTCCATATTTATTAACATTTTTAAAAGAAAGTGTCTCACTAATCCTCCATCTACACTAATAAAAGAGAAACATGGTAATTAGCGTACGACCGCTACCCTTCCCATTGGCTAATCAGCATATCCTTATGCAAATTAACTGTCAGCTAAGATGGTGGCCGGCAGCCATGCACTGAAGCGAACAGG
>NW_005370538.1:973093-978604 GCF_000412655.1 Myotis brandtii
AGGGCCCGGGCCGGGCTGAGGTCCCCCCCCCCCCCCCCCCCCGAGTGCACAAATTTTTGTGCACCGGGCCTCTAGTTTATTTATATTTGTACTAGAGGCCTGGTGCATGACATTCGTGCACTGGGGGTTGGGAGGAGGGTCCCTCAGCCCAGCTTGTGCCCTTTTGCAGTACAGCAGGCCTAAGCCTCAGTTGGACATCCTTAGTGTTGCCGCAGAGGTGGGCCACTGCGCCCACCAGCCATCAGCCCAGCTTCTGGCTGAGCAGCGCTCCCCCTGTCGGAGAGCACTGACCACCAGGGGGCAGCTCCTGCATTGAGCGTCTGCCCCTTGGTGGTCAGTGCTTGTCATAGTGACATGTCATTCTGCATTCAGTTGATTTGCATATTACCCTTTTATTACATAGGATGGGCTCACTGATTCTTAGCAGAGCCCAGTAAGGAGAGTTAGGCAACTAGGGCACCAAATTTAAGGAGGCACTTACTCTGTGTGTAAATGCCTTCTTAAAAGTAATATGCCTAGAGCAGAAGCAGGAGCCACTAGGCAGCAACACTGAAGGTGTTAACTGATTGGCCTATGATGAAGCCATCATGGCTCAGCAGGACCGAGTTCAACAAGAGATTGCTGTGCAGAACTCTCTGGTCTCAGAGCAGCTGGAGCTCTCGGTTCTGTATAAGAATTATGCTGAGGATGACAATATCTACCAACAGAAGATCAAGTACCTTCACAAAAAATACTTGTACATCCGCAAGACCAGGCCTGATGGTAACTACTTCTATTGAGCCTTTGAATTCTCCCATTTGGAGGTGCTGCTGGATGACAGCAAGGAATTGCAGAGGTTCAAGGCTGTGTCTGCCAAGAGCAAAGAAGACGTCTGTCCTAGGGCTTCACGGAGTTCACAATTGAGGATTTCCACAACACGCTCATGGACCTGATCGAGCAGGTGAAGGAGCAGACCTCAGTAGCAGACCTGCTGGCTTCCTTCAATGACCAGAGCACCTCGAACTACCTGGTAGTCTACCTGCAGCTGCTCACCTCTGGCTACCTGCAGCGGGAAAGCAAGTTCTTTGAGCACTTCATAGAGGGCAGATAGATTGTCAAGGAGTTCTGCCAGCAGAAGGTGGAGCCTATGTACAAGGAGAGCAACCACATCCACATCATCGCGCTGGCCCAGGCCCTCAACGTCTCCGTCCAGGTGGAGTACATAGATTGTGACGCGATCGGCACCACCAACCCGCACATCTTCCCTGAGAGTTCTGAGTCCAGGGTCTATCTTCTCTACCAGCCTGGACATTACGATATCCTCTACAAATAGGGCTGACCCTGCCCTCCGCGGCCCTGTTGCCCTGCTGCCCTCATCTCTGCCAGGCACTAGACATGTACAGATGTTTTTGTGTGGTTATAAATGGTCATATTTCACTCCCCCCCTTCCCTGTCATACAACTTCCATGTTTTATTAATGGGGATGCTGGTTGTGGGAAAAAATGCTTATAGAGGGGATAGAAGGTGAAGGAAAATAAATAAACAAACAAACAAATGGGGAAAATGTAATATACCTAGGGGCTTTTTTTCTGTCTCCATTTCTATTATCATCCCTCCCCATACAGCAGTTTTATAGTTATATCCATCCAGCCATACAGGTCCCTATACTAGAATCAGGTCTCACAGACTTATTCACATTTTGCAGCCTCCTTTTATGAGACAAGGTAAACTGCTCTGTCCCCCCATGCCTATCTTTTTTATTTTTTATTTATTTTAAGCACTGAGTTAGTCCTGATCCCCCTTCATGTGTGAAGCTGCCTTCTCCAAAAAGACCTAACTTCTTGGCCATTATTGCCTATTACTAGAGCAGGAACCCAGCAACATTCAGCCTTGCTCACACTTGTGGTTTTCTTTTTTGTATCTGATCCATGGAGATGCTTGTCTTTTACCCAAGACCAGCTGTGTTTTTTAGTTTATCTTTGCTATATTTTATCTATCAATACTATTGTTTGCAGCAGGAGAGAAATAAAAATATGTAGAATTTGATTTATCTTATTTTTCATTCAGAAATATTTAACCTATAATATATAGATAAATTATAAATGATTGATCATTAGGTTAATTAAAGCCTTCTAATGAAATTTATATATTCTCTATTTTAACTAGTTATTCAAAATCTACCTAATAATATATTTGTGTTAAATACAAGCTTTAGATTTCAAATAAGGAATGCTAGAGTATTAAATGCAAACAAGATGGGAGAGCTCTGTAAGAAAACTTGATTACCATTGGAAGTTGAAAAAGAAAAAAAAATGAAATGAATTAGGCCTCCTAGGCTTTACAGATTGAGCCTTTTGCTTCTGTATCAAATGCATAAGAGAGAGGGAGGGTTTTTTGTCTTATGCATGCATGTGTATTGTATTTTATTACCAATTATGATAATGAATCTGTTCTCAGAGGACAGGTTAATTGTCCATTTATCCAGGCTCCAGCCAACTTTACTATAAAATTAATTTTGTGATATATACTCTATGTTTAATGATCAACAAATAAATTAATTTTAAGAAAGGGCTGGAGGTTGGCATTGTAGAATTTGTTAATTTTTTATTAAATTTATTGGGGTGACATTCCTCAACATGAACACATAGGTTTCAGGTGTGGGTTTCTATGTTACAAGATCTGTATATTGCACTGTGTGCCCACCACCCAAAGTCAAATCTTCTCCTGTTACCATATATTAGGAACCCCTTCTCCCCTCACCCCCTTTCCCTCTGACAACCACCACACTGCTATTTGTGTCAGTTTTATATCCCACATATGAGTGAAATTACATGGTTCTTAGCTTTTTCTAACTTATTTCACTTAGCATAATGTTCTCAATGTTCATTCATGTTGTTGCAAATAGATCTATTTCATCCTTTCTTATGGCTGAGTAGTATTGCATTGTGTATATGTACCACATCTTCTTTATCCAGTCCTCTATTACAGGATACTTTGGTTGTTTCCATGTATTTGCCATGGTGAATAATGCTGCAATGAGCACAGCAGTGCATGTATCTTTGCGAATACATGATTTCGATGTTTTCAGGTATCTACCTAGGAGAGCAATTGCTGGGTCATATGGTAGCTCTATTCGTAAATTTTTGAGGAGTTGCCAGACTGCTTTCCGTAGTAGTTGTACCAGTCTACATTCCCACCAACAATGAATGAGGGTTTCCTTTTTTTTCCACAATCTCTCCAACACTTGTTATTGTTTGTCTTACTGATAATGGCCACACTAACAGGTGTTATCTGATATCTTATGGTAGCTTTGACTTGCATTTCCCTAATTGCCAGTGAGTTTGAACATCTTTTCATATATCTAATGGCAGTTTGTATGTCTTATTGGGAGAGGTGTATTTTCAGATCCTCTGCTCACTTTTTGATTGGGTTGTTTGTTTGGTGTTGAGTTTTATGAGTTCTTAATATATTTGGGAAAATGAACCTTTGTTGGAGCTACTGTTTACAAATATCTCCCATCTCATTGGCCACCTCTTTCTTTTGTCAGTTTCTTTTGCTGTGCAGAAGCTTTTTAGTTTGATGTAGTTCCATTCATTTATTTTTTTCCATTTACCTTCCTTGCCTTTGGGGTCAAGTTCATAAAATGTTCTCTATGACCAAGGTCCATAAGTTTGGTAGCTATATTTGATTCTATGCAACTTATTGTTTCAGGTCTTATATTTAGGTCATGATACATTTTGAATTAACTTTTGTACATCCAGTTTCATTCATTTGCATGTGGCTTTCCAGTTTTCCCAGCATCATTTATTGAAGAGACTATCTTTACTTCATTGTGTGTTTTTGGATCCTTTGTCAAAAATGATCTTTCCAATACATATGGTTTTATAGCTGAGCTCTCTATTCTGTTCCAATGATCTGTGTGTCTGTTTCTCTGCCAATACCATGCAGTTTTTATTATCGTTACTCTGTAGTATAATTTGAAGACAAGTAGTATGATATCTCCAGCCTTGGTTTTTCACCCCTCAAGATTGCTTTGGATATTCAGGGTCTTTTGTGGTTCCATATAAATCTAATGATTTCTTGTTCTCTTTCTTTAAAAACAACATTGGGGTTTTTATGGGGATTACACCAAATCTGTATCTTGTTTTGGGCAATATGCCCATTATTTTAACTATGTTGATTCTTCCAATCCATGAACATGGGATGTTTTTCCACTTTGTTGTGTGTTTCTTGCAATCTCTCTCTCTTTTTTAATTTATTTATTGTCTAAAATTTTACATATGTCTTTTTCCCCGCTTGACCTCCCCCCCAAGCCATTCCCACCCCAGAGAAGCCCCCCACCACCCCAGTGTCTGTGTCCATTGGTTATCTAATGCATGCATACAAGTCCTTTGGTTGCTCTCTAACCCTCACTCCCCTGCCATTTGTCTCTGAATCTATTCTTGTTCATCAGTTTATGTTGTTCATTATATTCCACAAATGAGTGAGATCATGTGATATTTATCTTTCTCTGACTGACTTATTTCACTTAGCATATGCTCACCAGTTCCATCCATGCTGTTGCAAATGGTAAAAGTTCTTTCTTTTTTATAGCAGCGTAGTATTCCATAGTGTAGATGTACCACGGGTTTTAACCCACTCATCTGCTGATGGGCACTAAGGCTGTTTCCAAATCTTAGCTATGGTGAATTGTGCTGCTATGAACATAGGGGTGCATATATCCTTTCTGATTGGTGTTTCTGATTTCTTGGGATATATTCCTAGAAGTGGGATTACTGGGTCAAATGGGAGTTCCATTTTAATTTTTTGAGGAAAATCCATACTATCTTCCACAGTGGCTGTACCAGTCTGCATTCCCACCAGCAGTGCATAATTGTTCCTTTTTCTCCACATCCTTGCCAGCACTTGAAAGTTTGTTGATTTGTTGATGATAACCATTCTGACAGGTGTGAGATGGTATTTCATTGTTGTTTTGATTTGCATCTCTTGCATGATTAGTGACTTTGAGCATGTTTTCATATGTCTCTTGGCCTTCTGTATGTCCTCTTTCGAAAAGGGTCTATTTAGTCCTTAGCCCATGTTTTGATTGGATCATTTATCTTCTCCATTTGTTAAGATGTATGAGTTCTCTGTAAATATTGGAGATTAAACCCTTATCTGAAATAGCATTGGCAAATATGTTCTCCCATGTAGTGGGCTTTCTTGTTGTTTTGTTGATGGTTTCTTTTGCTGTACAGAAGTTTTTCATTTTGATGTAGTCCCATTTGTTTATTTTCTGCTTAGTTTCAATTGCCCTAGGAGCTGTGTTGGTAAAGATATTGCTATGACACATGTCTGCTATTTTGCTGCCTATGGAGTCCTAAAGGATTTTTATGGTTTCCCATCTTATATATATATATTTTAGCCATTTTGAGTTTGGTTTTGTGTATGGTGTAAGTTGGTGATCTAGTTTCTTTCTTTCTTTCTTTCTTTCTTTCTTTCTTTCTTTCTTTCTTTCTTTCTTTCTTTCTTTCTTTCTTTTCTTCCTTTCTT
>NW_005370538.1:980360-981735 GCF_000412655.1 Myotis brandtii
TCCATCTGATCTAGTGAGTCATTTAGGATTGCTGTTTCTTTGCTGATTTTTTGTTTAGAGGATTTATCCAGTGGTGTCAGTGGGGTATTAAAGTCCTCTACTATGACTGTATTGCTGTCAATCTCTCCCTTGATATCCTCCAGAAGTTTTTTTTTTTTAATGTATTTGGGTGCTCCTGTATTGGGTGCATATATGTTTACCAAAGTTATATCTTCTTGTTGAATTGCTCCCTTTAGTATTATTATGAAGTGGCCTTCCTTATCTCTTGTTATGGCCTTCACTTTGAAGTCTAATTTGTCAGATATAAGTATTGCTACTCCAGTCTTTCAATCTTTTTTTAATAATGCTTTGCAATTTTCAGTATATACTAATAGGTCTTTCACATTCTTTGTTAAGTTTATTCCTAGGTATTTTATTCTTTTGGTTTAAATTGCTAAAGGAATTGTTTTTTGTTGTTGTTTTTTGTTTGTTTGTTTTTCATTTCTTTTTTCTGAAGTTGTGTTGTTAGTATGCAGGAAGGCAATGGATTTTTCACATTGATTTTGTACCCTACAACTTGACTGTATTTATTATTGTTTCAAATAGTTTTTGTTGTGCTCTTTAGGGCTTTCTATATATAGCATCATGTTGTCTAAAAAATAATAATAATAGTTTATGCTCAGGTCTCTCTTCTTCCCTTGGCATTATTTATTGATTCCTATCTTTGGTATGACTAATTCTTTCCTCCATCTGGTTGGTTCTGTTTTCTAATGTAAAGCCATCCGGACCAGGGTTTTCGTTTGCTGGACGATTTTTTATCACTGCTTCAATTTCTTCAGTAGTTATCGGTTTTAAATGCATGCTTCATTTCTAGGATTTTTTTAAAGAATCTTTATTATCAAAAGTATTACATATGTTCCCCTTTTTCCCCCATTGACCAACTTTTGGGATTTTGTATTTTTCTAAGAATATGTTTATTTCATCTAGGTTGTCCATTTTTTTGGAATAGAGTTGTTCATAGTATTTTTTTATAATCCTTTGTATTTCTGTGTGATCAGTTTTTACTTCACCTCTTTCATTTCCATCCTCCCCTGCCTTCCCTCTGAGGTTCAAAAGTCTGTTCCATTCTTCTGATTGGTTCTTTTGTAAAGTTTCAATTTCTTTGGTAAAGTACTGGTTTTGTTCCTTGATTTGTTTTCTGAGTGCACTGAATTGCCTGTCTATATTTTCTCACATCTCATTGACTATTTTCAGAACTGTAATCTTTAAATATCTGTCATTTATATCACATATTTTCATGTATTCCAGCTTGCTTTCTGGGAATTTTTCATTTTCTTTCTGGTCGCCCTTGTTACTATGGTTATTCATGGTATTTGCTGTTCTCCTTTACCTACAC
>NW_005370538.1:981886-984077 GCF_000412655.1 Myotis brandtii
CTATACTGCTTTCTCTGAAGAGGTCTTTCTACCACTTTCCAGTAAATGGTGCTGACTCGCAAGGTGTTTTACCTCTGTGATCTCCCAGTATTGACCTCCACAGCTTCCATAAGATAGTACAGCAGTGCTCCTTGGGGGTAGGATTTGTTTTTCCTTCACTGTAATGGTGACTCCTGACCTCCATGGGGTCCCACCCCAAGCACCTTTCCTGGGGATCAATCAAAGAGGGAAATAGCAGTTCTACTGCAATAGCTCTTGGTTTACAGATATGCTCCTGCACCCAACTCCAGGGGCAATGGGAGGGGAGTTTTGGGAGTTCAAGCGGAAGTAGAGCTCTGTGGTTCTGTTTCTTTGTCTGAAACACCATCACCCATATGACAGTAGAGAGCCATACAGCAGAAACCCATGTTCTATCAGGCTTCTGCTGACTCTGACACTGTTTCCTCCCTTGCCTCTCTCCCTGCTGCGATGACCCCCCCCACACACACACACATAAACACACACAGCTCTCTGTTCCTCCTGGCTGAAGGAAGTGCCTTCTACCACTGGCTTCCTCCCTTCTCCAGGCCAAGCCACTGAGCTCCCAGGTGGAGGGCTGTGTATGAGGGCCATCTGCACTTTCTTCTCTTCTCGTCTCCCTGTTTATTCTTGGTTGCCCACCTTTAGATGTTTCAATGTGCAGGTCTCTCAGGAGTGCCTCTGTGTTGAGCAGGGCTTTGTTGTTGAATTATAGTTGGTTAAATTTTTGAAATTTCAAAGGGAGAGGCCGAGGGGCTCTTTCACATTGCCATTCCTCTGACATCACTGTAGAATTATTTTTTTTATTGTGGGATGAATATTGAAATCAAAGCCATGCTCCACATGTTATATTCCTAAGCGTATTCTTTCCAGGGCCTAATTTATTTATCAAATAGCTGACATGAGTTTGTGTTGGAAACATGCAGTTCTACCTACCTAAGACAAGTGACTAATTACCCTGGACAGCAATCATATGAACATATAACCTCCCTTTAATTAAATATCATACTTAATATTTATAACATTAATGTTAGTTCAGAAAACATGATGGAAAGGCAAGTAATTTTGAATCATAGAATAAAGGACTGTAAAAATAAAACCCAATCTTCCATTTTAGGGCCCATTTTCATATATTCTCAAATCCTTTCCTTAATCTCAAAACCTTTCATTTCAGTAGTTCAAAATGGAAAGGCTTTGGGAGATATGACATCAACACACTTAATGCTTAAAGAATGATAGATATAAATACTACAAAGTTGGAGTCAATGTTTTTCAGTCTAACAAAAGCCATACAACCCAACACTCCACATGATAGATAATTTTCTTTTTTATATACTTTACTGTTGAAAGTATTACATATGTCCTCTTTTCCCCCCATTGTCCTCTCCCAGCCTGTCCCACCCACCAGCCCTGGACTTCACCCCACCCCTATTGTCTGTGTCCAATGGTTATGCTTATATTTCCTCTCTTCTGATCCTCTCTAGTCATGTCAGACTGGACCCTTATAACTTTATGCATGGATTACTTTAACAGCTTCCAAGTTAGTATCAGGTTTTCATGAAACAAAATAGGGGCTTCCATGATTACTAAGGATCAGGCACTGAGCAGAGCATTTCACACATTTTGTCTTATTTACTCTCTATAGCATCCCTGTGAGGCAAGTACATTGTATTATCATCTTCATTTACAGCTGAGACAATTGAGGTTCAAGAGAGATAAAATGCCTTGCCTAAGATCACAAAGTTAATCAATGACAGAGCTCAGCCTCAGAATCAGGCCTCTGGGTCTGTGCCAACATTCCTGTGCTTGGGGAATAGAAACAGCATCTTTATTCACTCTAGTTACTGCCATTCAATTCATCCTTGCAAACCAATGCCTGAGGATCTTCCTAAATATTGCTCTCATTACTTCCTTTCTGCCTTCTTAGGAAATTTGAGCAACTCTCCTTATCAATAGGACTAGAGGCCCAGTGCACAAATTCATGCATGGGTGGGTCCCGCCAGCCCGGCCCCAACTGGGGCAGATCGAGTCAGGAGGAGGATATGGCAGGAAATTGGCCAGCTGGCCCACTCCAATCGGACTGATCAGGGCAGGGCCGGCTGGGGGGAGGGGCTGCGGGTGATTGGCTCGCAGGCCCTGTCCATGATGGGGGGGCAATTGGGGGTGGGGCTAG
>NW_005370538.1:985578-997108 GCF_000412655.1 Myotis brandtii
GCCGCCATCTTGGTTGGCGGTTAATTTGCATATCACCCTGATTAGCCAATGGGAAGCATAGCGAAAGTACTGTCAATTACCCTTTTTGTCTTTTATTAGATAGGATAGTTAGTGTCTCAGAACTCTTGCAATCTGGGCCCAGCACTCCTTTCTAATACCATTGTAATTTATGTGTTCCAGTAATATCTCTATTTATGATCCTGATCCCTGGAAAGGCCTTTGTTCATGCAATTCACTCACATCTGGCTATATCATTTTGCTTTGTCTCTGTTTCCTCAGCTACAAACTGAGAACAATGACATTTTTCTTGTGTAACCCAGTCTTAATGGATGTAAAGAACCTACTGCATTGCCTTGCATATAGCAGGCCCTAAATAAAAGGAGGTTCTATCTATTCAAGTCTTTTCCATCCCTTAAGGATGCACTTAATTCCTCCTTTTCCATGGAGCTATTTATGAAGAGAAATGGTATTTCTCTCTTCTACAGTATTATTTTTCTTTCTCCTTTCTCATTTTCCTTTCCTCCTTCCTCCTCCTCCCCTTTATCTTCTCACCCCATTATCTTCCTTCTTTTTCATTACTCACATGTTACTTATTACATTGGATTTTGAATTCTAGTGATTCATGTCCAATATGCTTTCCTCACTTATTAGAATACAATAAGTGAAAAATGGACTCTGTTTTATTCATCTTTATAGCTTCCTTGCAGGCTTGTGTTTTAGAACCAGAAAAACTGGAGTTTGAGTCTCAGCTCTGTACCATACAAGTTAGATGACCTTGGGTAAGTTATGTTGTGCCTCAGTTTCCCTATCTGTATGGTGGTGATGGTAACATTATTTATCTTTTAAGGCTCCTATGTTTGTTTGTTTTTAAATGAAGTGGTCCACACAGAATGGTACACAAGTATGCTCATGAATACATTGTAAAATTTCTGTATTGATCTAGTGTCCATAGCAATGCACCTGTGTTTTATGCTGATGAAAAACTGGCCTTAGTGGTTAAGAACATAGATTCTGGAATTCAATCTCAGCTTTGCCTCATACCATCTGCCTCTGGAAAATTATTTAATTTTTCTTCACTTTGGTTTCCTAATCTGTAAAATGTTTATGAGAATAATAGTACCTATCCCACATGATTGCTTTGAAGTTTGGCAATACTGTTAGTAAAACATCTACTACAATATCCTAGCATATTTTAGGTGCTCAAATCTTTCATATAATTGACAATTAGTAAACTCCAAGTTTTTCATTAACAAATTTATTTTATATTTTATTTTATTTTTGGTAGCAGGAATTAGTTTATACTGCCATACTCTCTTCCCTGTTCTTAGGACAATGGCTGGCCCTGGCCATTTCAATACACAGCACACAGTTTTGAGGAGGGACTAATGACATACACCTATTCTTCAGTATGTTTCTTTGAGGGGCATGACTTGCTCTGTTTTCTCATTTCCCAGTGAGAAGGTTACTGCACATGGCAGTGATGTGATTCCCAGTACAATTATAGCCAAAACTCCAACCCAGAGCCATGTCTGATTCTAGTTTCACTAGAATGTATGGCTTTGATAATGGAGGACTAGCCTAGAGTCTCACTATTTGCATTCACTGGTCATATAAAAAATCAAGCTAGAATATATACACCATATATTTTATTGGTACATACCAGGAAACTATTAATTTTTCTCAGCTAAAATGACCTCTTTCTTTAAAATAGGCCCAGTAATTCTCCCTGGAAAATTATAGTTCAGTTACTAGAGTGCCCTTTCACCTGGAAGGAAAACTGCCCATTTATACAGTCGAGCAATGATAAATAAATCATGCTGGTGATGAAATACACTAGTTATGAGGTCCCATTTAATTCCATGCAACTGTGTCAGCACATTCTGTAGAGAGAAGTTCCCTAGATTGCCACAGAATTTTGCCATTCAACACTTGAAACAGCAGGGATTGGGTAGCTTGTTGCTTCCTATCGTGTTGAAGTAGATTCTTGTTCAAGCATAGTGTGTAAAAGTAGAAGTGCCTCTGCTTATCAAAGATATGTGTGAGGTGGACACATTTAAAATAATGCCTGTTTAAAAGCCTCTGTACTTTTGGTACAAATCTGAGGATCTCAGGGTTAGCCAGCTTCTCTTAGCTGACCAGCAATTACCTAAGAAGCATTCTTCATACACAGTAAAATCAATATTTACAAATCTGTCAGGCATTATTTGATCCAGTAAAACAAGGAATGACTTTAATGGTACTTATTTGAGGACACAGGGATTAATGAAGCAGAAGAACTGATTAACCTATTATAGTAACAGGATAATCATCATCATCATCATCATCATCATCATCATTAATATTTACTAATATTTGCCAAATGCTTACTTTGTAAAAGGCATTTCAAACATGCATATAATGCTCTCAACAACTCTGGGAGAAGGATATTATTATTTCTACTTTCATTACCAGTTATGTCACCTTGGACAGGTTATTTTATCTCTTAGTTCCTCCACCTACTCATTGGCAAACAGGTGCCTGTGGGAATTTACAGGGCCCCACAGGTACAAGCACACACAGTGGCATATACAGATGTCGGGGAATAAAGCCAATGATTTGCCATTATGTTTGTAAGCAAACTTAGTTTATGCTTGAGGGACTCTTAACAGGGTTGGGCACTTCAAATGAGGACTGACATTGTCAAATGCATCCAAGTGGCTACAGTGGAATGTTGGGGTACTGGAAAGATCACTGAACATTGAGACCTGAGCATGGGTTCCAATTCAACTACTTTAAAGTCTCTGAGGGGACTTTAAATAAGGCAATTAATCACTCTTAGATTTCTCTGGAGACAAGCATGTTTGAATCCCTTTTCTGCCACTTACTAAATTTGTGATTTTAAAAGTTATTTTAAGTTGTTGTTTTTCATTGTCCTTATATATGCAATGTGGTACCAATTTCATAGGGTTCTTTCAAGCATTAAGGATAATAACATGAAAATGCTTGTCCTGTAGTATGCACTTAGTAAATATACACTGTTGTTGTTGTTATTTTTTGTAAAGTGTGGACAATAGTACTTAATTTGTGTGCCTTAAAGTGTTGTTACAAGGCATTACATAGGGAAAATCCTAACAGCTTAAAATGTGTAGTATTTTAAATTCTGTTTCCAAGCTGAAAGAGACTAAGTGCTCAAAGTTATTTTTACCTCTATTTCTTATTCAAGATGCCAATCTCACAAAATAGAATGTACCTGCAAATGTTACCTCCATGCACAATCCTTCTCGTAGGCAGAATTCCCTCAGCCTGTCCTGAATGTCCTCCTTTCTGATAGCCATATATTGCTAAAGATTCTATCCAGTCCCACCTCAGGTCTCCTGAGGTTATCAATCCCCTTCTGAGCTGGTAAGGTTGAGGCCCAATCCTTCCCTTATTCCCCAAACATAATCTTTAAATAAAGAAGAAAACATGTCATTTAAGATAATGTTAATCTATTTTGTATTCAATGGTCATATAAAAAAGATATCTCTGGTATTGGTTAGAATCAATTTAAAGACTCACTCCCCTATGATGCTCATGGGGGGAGGGAAGCAAGTCCTTCTGATCGAGGCCAAAGAGACAAATTGAAAGACAAAAATCACATTATTGTATCAATAGATGCAGAAAAAGCATTAGACAAAATCCAACACCTATTTTTGATAAAAACCCTCAGCAAAGTGGGAATAGAGGGATCATGACTGAACATACTAAAAAGTCTTAAATGACAAACCTACAGCCAACATCATACTCAATGGGCAAAAACTAAAATCATTTCCCCTAAGAACAGGAACAAGATAGGGATGTCCACATTAACCACTCTTATTCAACATAATACTGGAAGTCCTAGCACAGTGATCAGACAAGAATAAAACATAAAGGCATCCAAATTGGAAAGGAGGAAGTAAAAGTGTCATTATTCACAGATGACATAATATTGTACATAGAAAACCCTAAAGACTCCACGAAAAAAAAAAAAAAACTACTAGATTTAATAAAGGAATTTGGGAATGTAGCAGGATATAAAATTAACACCCAGAAATCAATGGCATTTTTATATACCAATTATGAATTCTCAGAAAGAGAAACTTAAAAAAATCCCATTTACCATTGCAACAAAAACATTAAGATACTTAGGAATAAACTTAACCAAAAAGGTAAAAGACTTGTGCTCAGAAAACTATAGGATGAGGAAAAAAGAGATAGAGGAAGATATAAACAAGTTGAAGATATAAACATGTTATTGGATTGGTAGAATTAACATCATTACAATTTCTATACTACCCAAAGCACTCTATAGATTCGAATGCAATCCCTATTAAAATACCAAGAGCATATTTCACAGATATAGAAAAAATATTCCAAAAATCTATATGGAACCAAAAATGATCCCGTATAACAGCTGGAATCTTGAGAAAGAAGAATAAAGTTGTAGGGACCATAATACCAGATATCAAGTGATACTACAAAGCCACCATAATTGAAACAGCCTGGTACTGGCACAAGAATAGGCATATAGATTAATATAAAAGAACAGAGACCCCAGAAATCGACCCAAGACATTATGCTGAATTAATACTTGACAAAGGAGGCAAGAGCATACAATAGAGTCAAGAGAGTCTCTTCAACAAATGGTGCTGGGAAAATTGGAGAGATAAGTGCAAAAAAAAAACTAGACCACCAACTTAAAACATACACAAGAATAAACTCAAAATGGATGAAATACATAAATGTAAGTCATGAAACCATAAAAGTCCTAGGAGAAACCACAAGCAGCAAAATATCAGACATCTCTCATAGCAATATGTTTGCAGATACATCTCCTAGGGCAAGGAAAAATATGGAGAAAATAAACAAATGGGACTACATCAAAATAAAAAACTTTTGCAAGCAAAAGAAACCATCAACACAATGAAAAGGGAGCCCACTGTATGGGAGAACATATATGCCAATGATACATCTGATAAAGTGTTAATATTTAAAATATATAAATAACTCAAACAACTTAACAAAAAGAAGACAAGCAACCCAATTTAAAAATGTGCAAAGGACCTAAATAGATACTAAAACAATAATGAGGTACCACTTCACACCTGTCAGAATGGCTACAATCAACAAATGACAAGTGCTGGTGAAGATGCGGAGAAAAGGGAACCCTAGTACACTGCTTGTGGGAATGCAGACTGGCACAGTCATTATGGAAAACAGTATGGAGTTTCCTCAAAAAATTAAATATGGAATTTCTATTTGACCCAGTGATTCCATTTCTAGTAATATATTCTAAGAAACTCAAGACGCTAATCAAAAAGAATGTACACACCTCTATGTTAAAAGCAGCACAGTTTACAATAGCTAAGATCTGGAAGCAGCCCAGGTGCCCATCAGTAAATGAGTGGATAAAAAAAATCAGTGGTACAGTTACACCATGGAATACTATACAGCAGTAAAAAAGAAGGATCTCTTGAATTTTGAAACAGCATGGAGGGACCTGTAGAATATTATGCCAAGTGAAACAAGCCAGTCAGAGAAAGACAAGTATCACATGATCTCACTCATGTGTGGAATTTAATGAACAAAATAAACTGATGAACAAAATAGATCCAGAGACATAGAAGCATCAAACAGACCATCAAACCTCAGAGGGAAGGCAGAGGAGGGTGGGAGGGAGAGTAAGAGATCAACCAAAAGAGTTATATGCATGCATATAAGCATAACCGATGGACACAGAGGCAGGAGCAGACTGGGAGAGTTCAATGTGGGAAAAAGAAAACATATATAATACTTTCAACAATAAAGATATTTTTTAAGTATGTTAAAGTCAGTTATGACTGATATATAGATGCAATCAAGAATCCTATATAATAAAGATGTAATATGCAAATGGTCGTTATGCTGTGAAGCATAATGACTGACCATGTAACTACTGGATCATGGATCAGCAGGAGGGTGGGGCAGTGACCTACAAGTGGGCAGCGGAGAGCTACAGGACTGGGCAAGGCAGCAAGCAAGCTGGAGGCAGAGAGCTACAGGAGAGGACAGGGCAACAAGCTATAAGGGGGGGCGGGGGGAGCTACAGGAGGGTGGCAGCACGGATTTGTGTGCAGGGCTACTAGTATGCATATAAGTACAGGAGGGCGGAGCAGTGGGCAGAGAGCTACTAGAGGGCGGCAGCGAGCTACTGGAAAACTACTGGCGCACAGATTTGTGTGCAGGGCTACTAGTCTGTTATATTTGACAATATGTGTCAAGGGCTTTAAACATGCATGTGCATTTATTTAAAACAATAATTCTAGTAGGAATTTATAACAAGGAAATAATCAGTCAAAAAATAGTCAAATGGATTTGCGATAGAATTATTTATAATTGATTTTGTTATAGCAAGAACTGAAAGGAGAAAAATGCCAGTAATAAGGGACCAGTTAAATGAATTATGGCACAGTTGAATGGCATGCAACCATGAAAATGCTTTCAACAAAATTTATTGACTTAAAGATATGCTCACAATAAGAGGTTAAAAGTTAAAAGTGGAGTACAAAACCATGCATAAAACTTGTTAATAAAAAAAAAACTATCCATCAGGGGTAGAGATTTAAGAAAATATACCAAATAAAATAGACATAACTGTTGGCAGATTAATGAGGCATTCATTGTTTTGAGCAATTTGTGCTGAGGAGTTGTTGGATGGGATTCAGAAGATCCCCACCTTCCCAGGGCTGAAATTTAGTGACACAGATCTCTTAGACTTTGGGCAGTGTGGTGATCAGAATTCCCAGTGACAGTTTGCTTTCCTTTTGGGGGTGGTGGGCAACTGCTGAGAGTGCCTGGAACAGAGTACAGTACCTATAACTACCTAGGGCAAACCAGATTTTGGAGGCTTTTAAACAGAAGGATTTCTCTTCAGCCTTGAATTATCAGTTTTTAATTCTGGAATTTATATACTGTGTGGTCAAACTAGGTTTTAGAATGTCACAGATCAAAGTCATCATGACTCTGGTGTCTGGTTTTCCAATGGGCCCACCCCAGCCTCAATTGCAGAAAGCCACCAAAGAGTTTACTAATAATGTGGAAGCTAAACAGAGAGTCTGGATTTTCTTTCTTTTACTGGTTTAAAGAATGGGAACTTGGAAGCCTATAACTAATGCCTATCAAGTCAGGGTGTTTACATTGAGATCTAATCCACCTTGAATAGTCCATTTATTTAGGACTTTGTAGATGAGCTTGAATTAAATTATTTCTTAGCAAATAAAACCTCACATCAACCAGTATTTAGCCCTGACTGATGTGCGACATCCTGTACACCAAAAGGTGATGGGTTCAGATTCTGTGTCAGAGCAAAAACCCAGGTTGTGTGTTGGATCCCCAGTTGGGAGGTGGCAATCAGTTAGAGTTTCTCTCTATCTCTGTCTCTATCTCTATCTATGTCTCTATCTCTATCTCTATCTCTATCTCTATCTCTATCTCTATCTCTCTGTCCTCCCCCCCCCGCACTTCTCCTAAGATCAATTTAAAAAACATATCCTTGGGTGATGATTAAAAAATGAACAACCTTCATTTAAAAAGAAGAGCCCTAGCCAGTGTTTCCCAGTAGTTACAGCATTGCCCTGTGAACCAAAGAGGCTCGAGTTTGATTCCTAGTCTAGGGCATGTACCTGGGTTGCTGGTTTGCAGGTTTGCACCCCTGCGTTGGTTAGGGCTAGGATGTGTGTCTCTCTCTCTCTCTCTCTCTCTTTCTCTCTCTCTCTCTCTCTCTCTCTCTCTCTCTCTCTCTCTCTCTCCCTCTTCTTCTCCTTCTCCTCTCTCTCTCTCTCCCTCTTCTTCTCCTTCTCCCCCCCCTCTGTCCATCCCTTCCATTCTCTCTGAAAAATCAATGGAAAAATATCCTCAGGTGAAGATTTTTAAAAAAGGAATCATGAGCCCTGAGTCATTCTTTATTACACAAAATTTTTCCGGAGAAATTTCTGCTTATATGGATGAAATAGAATCAAGAGGAAAATTGTAATTGATTAATTCCATCTGGCTTTGGGAGATCCGATTATCTTGATTTCTGGTTGTTTTTTAAATTTAAATTCTTTATTGTTTAAAGTATTACATAAGTCTCATTTCTCCCCCATTGACCTCTCCCTGGCCGCCCCCACTCCCCAGCACATGCCCTCCCCCCTCCCCCGTCTGTGTCCATTGGTTATGCTCATATCATGCATACAAGTCCTTTGGTTGATATCTTACCCTCTCACCCCCCGTCTTCCCTCATAGGTTGGACAGTCTGTTTGATGCTTCTAAGACTCGGGTTCTATTTTTGTTCATCAGTTTATGTTGTTCATTATATTATACAAATGAATGATATCATGTGATATTTATCTTTCTCTAATTGGCTTATTTCACTTGGCATAATGCTCTCCAGTTCCATCCATGCTGTTGCAAATGGTAAAAGTTCCTTCCTTTTAACAGCAGCATAGTATTCCATCGTGTAGATGTACCACAGTTTTCTTATCCACCCATCTGCTGATGGGCACGTAGGCTGTTTCCAAATTTTAGCTATGGTGAATTGTGCTGCTATGAACATAGGGGTGCATATATCCTTTCTGATTGGTGTTTCTGATTTCTTGGGATATATTCCTAGAAGTGATGAATGTTGGAGATTAAACCCTTATTGGTGATAACATTGGCAAATATTTTCTCCCATGCAGTGGGCTTTCTTGTTGTTTTGTTGATGGTTTCCTTTGCTGTGCAAAAGCTTTTTATTTTGATGTAGTCCCATTTATTTATTTTCTCTTTAGTTTCCATTGCCCTAGGAGCCGTATCAGTGAAGAAATTGCTTCGGTATATGTCTGAGATTTTGTTGCCTGTGGATTCCTCTAGTATTTTTATGGTTTCCCATCTTATGTTTAAGTCCTGTATCCATTTTGAGTTTCTTTTTGTGTATGGTGTAAGTTGGTGGTCTAGTTTCATTTTTTTTGCATGTATCTGTCCAATTTTACCAACACCATTTATTGAAGAGGCTGTCTTAACTCCATTGTTTGCTCTTGCCTCCTTTGTCAAATATTAATTGAGCATAATGGCTTGGGTTTATCTCTGTGTTCTCTGTTCTGTTCCATTGGACTATATGTGTGTTCATGTGCCAGTACCAGGCAGATTTGAGAACAGTGGCATAATAGTACAGCTTGATATCTGGTATTGTGATCCCTCCAACTTTGTTCTTTCTCAAGATTGCTGCAGCTATTCGGGGTCTTTTTTTTATTCCAGATGAATTTTTGGAGAGTTTGTTCTAGTCTTTGAAGTATGCTGTTGGTATTTTAATGGGGATTGCATTGAATCTATAGATTGCTTTGGGGAGTATGGACATTTTAATGAAGTTGATTCTACCAACCCATGAACACGGTATATTCTTCCATTTGTTTATGTCTTCCTCTCTCTCTCTTTTCAGAGTCCTGTAATTTTCTGAGTACAGGTCCTTACCTTCCTTGATTAAACTTATTCCTAGGTATCTTAATTTTTTGTTGCAATGGTAAATGTTTTTTTTTAAGTTTCTCTTTCTGTGAGTTCATTATTGGAGTATAAAAAAGCCATAGGTTTCTGGGTGTTAATTTTGTGTTCTGCTATATTGCCGAATTGATTTATTAGTTCTAGTAGTTTTTTGTAGGAGTGTTTAGGGTTTTCTATTTCTAATATCATGTCATCTGCGAATAATGACAATTTTACTTCTCCTTTTCCAATTTGGATGCCTTTTATTTCTTCTCTTTGATCACTATGGATAGAATTTCCAGTACGATGTCAACCAGGAGTGGTGAAAGTGGGCATCCCTGTCTCATTCCTGTTCTTAGGGGAAATTGTTTTAGCTTTTGTCCATTGAGTATGATGTTGGCTGTCCGTTTGTCCTATAAAGCTTTTATTATTTTGAGGTATGACCCTCTATTCCCATTTTGCTGAGGGTTTTTATCAAGAGGGTTTGTTGGTACTGTCAAATGCTTTCTCTGCATCAACTGATATGATTATGTGATTTTTATCTCTCAATTTGTTTATATGATGTATCACGTTTATTGATTATTGGATGTTGTACCATCCTTGCATCCCCGGGATAAATCCTACTTGGTCATGGTGTATGATCTTTCTGATGTAATGCTGGATCCGATTTGATAGAATTTTGTTGAGGATTTTAGCATCTATGTTCATCAGGGATATTGGCCTGTTATTCTCTTTCTTTGTAGTGTCTTTATCTGGTTTTGAATTTAGGGTAATGCTGACTTCATACAAAGAGCTTGGAAGTGTGCCTTCCTCCTGAATTTTTTGGAATTGTCTGAGAAGGATAGGTTTTAGTTCTTCTTTGAATGTTTGATAAAACTCTCCTGTGAAGCTTTCTGGCCCTGGGCATTTGTTTGCTGGAAGCTTTTTGATGACTGCTTCAATTTCCTCCTTATTTATTTGCCTGTTAAGATTTTTTGATTCTTCTTGATTGAATTTTGGAAGGTCATATATTTCTAGGAATATGTGCATTTCTTCTAGGTTGTTTAGTTTGTTGGAGTAGAGTTGTTCATAGTATTTTTTACAGTCTTTTGTATTTCCATGGGGTCTGTTGTTATTTCAACTCTTTCATTTCTGATTTTGTTTATTTGGGTCCTCTCTCTTTGCTGCTTGGTGAGCCTGGCTAGAGGTTCATCAATCTTGTTTATCCTTTCAAAGAACCAGCTCTTGGTTTCATTGATCTTTCTATTTCATTTATTTCTGCTTTGATCTTTATTATCTCCTTCCTTGTGCTCACTCTGGGCTTTTCTTGTTGCTCTCTTTCTAATTCTTTAAGTTGTAGAGTTCAATAATTTATTACCAGTTTTTCTTGCTTTTTGAGGTAGGCCTGTAATGCTATGAACTTCCCTCTCAGGACTGCTTTCACTGTGTCCCACAGGATTTGGATTGCTGTGTTTCATTGTCATTTGTTTCCAGGATGTTCTTAATTTCTTCTTTGATGTCTTTGGTAACCCAAACATTGTTTAGCAGCATGCTATTCAGCCTCCAAGGTTTGAATTTTTTTGATTGTTTTGATTGTAGTTGGTTTCTAATATTATGCTATTGTGGTGTGAGAAGATGCTTGATATGATTTCAATCTTCTTGAATTTGGATAGAGACTTTGCCTGTGACCCAATATGTGGTCTATTTTTGAAAATGTCCCATGTGCACTTGAGAAGAATGTATATTCTGTAGCTTTGGGGTGAAATGTACTGAAGATATCAATTAAGTCCATCTGATCTAGTGAGTCATTTAAGATTGCTGTTTCTTTGCTGATTTCTTGTCTAGAGGATTTATCCAGTGGTGTCAGTGGGGTATTAAAGTCCCGTACTATCTGCCGAAACTGGTTTGGCTCAGTGGACTAGAAGGTCCCAGGTTCAATTCCGGTCAAGGGCATGTACCTGCGTTGCGGGCACATCCCCAGTAGGAGATGTGCAGGAGGCAGCTGATCGATGTTTCTCTCTCATCGATGTTTCTAACTATCTCTCTCCTTTCCTCTCTGTAAAAAATCAATAAAAAATAT
>NW_005370538.1:997308-999948 GCF_000412655.1 Myotis brandtii
CCCCAGTTTTTTTTCATTTCCATTTGCCTGAAAGATATTTTTCCATCCCTTTACTTTCAGTCTGTGTGAGTCCCTTCTTCTGATGTGGGTCTGTTGTAGACAACAAATTGTATGGGTCGTTTTTTAACCATTCAGCCACTCGATGTCTTTTGATTGGAGCATTTAGTCCATGTACATTTAAAGTTATTATTGATAGGTGCTTGTTTGTAGCCATTTTTCTTTTTTGTGTCTGTGTTCCTTCTTCCTCTTTTTTCCTCTTCTTTTTACAACAGTCCCTTTAGCATTTCTTGCATTGCTGACTTGGTAGTGATAAATTACCTTAGCCTTTTTTTGTCTGTGAAGCTCCTGATTTTTCCTTCAATTTTGAATGATAGCCTTGCTGGATAGAGTATTCTTGGATTTAGTCCCTTGCTTTGCATCACTTTGTATACTTCATTCCATTCCCTTCTGGTCTGATGTATTTCTGTTGAGAAATCATTTGATAATCTAATGGGAGATCCCTTGAAGTTAACTTTCTGTCTCTCTCTTGCTGCTTTTAAGATTCTCTCTTTGTCGTTAATGTTTGCCATTGTAATTATGACATGTCTTCGTGCGGGTCGTGTTGATCTTGTTTAAGACTCTCTTGTGCTTGTTAGCCTTTTTTCTTCCCCAAATCAGGGAATTTTTCTGACATTATTTCTTCAAATAGGTTTTCTAACCCTTGCTCCTTTTCTTGTCATTATGGCACCCCTATTATCCATATGTTGCTTCGTTTCATGTTGTCCCAAAGATCCCTCAGGCTCTCCTCCTGTCTTTTGATTTTTTTTTCTCCAATTGCAGTTCTGATTGGGTGTGTTTTGCTTCCCTGTCTTCTAATTCACTAATTGGGTCCTCTGCTTCTCTTAGTCTACTGTTGTAAGCTTCCATATTGTTTTTTTATTATAGCTATATAATTCTTTATTTCCTCCTGATTCTTACATAGGTTGTAGATTTTCTCATCCATCTGGTTTATGACCTGTATGACCCTTATTCTGAATTCTTTTTGTGACATATTGCATGCCTCCATTTCATTCCATTCATTTTCTGGCAATTCCTCCATTTCCTTCCTTTGGGGGTTTTTCTTCTGTCTCCCCAAAGGATGCAGGTGTCAAGTCATGAGGGGCCTGTGACTGCAACAGCGGGCTTGGTGCTATGTTGTTTGGTCACAAGTGGCAGCTGCTCCCGAGGTGGTTGCAGGTGGTGGCTGCTTGCTGGGTGGCCACTCCTTGTGTGGTCACGGGCAGCTCTTCCTCGTGTGGTCATGGGTGGCATCCACTCCTTGGGCGGTCACAGGCGGTGGCAGCTGCTCCTCAGGTGTGGATCGCAGTGCAGTTGCTCCTTATCTGGCTGCATGCAGTGGCTGCTCCTCTGGCAGTTGTGGGAGAGGGCTGCTTGCTTGGCTGTTGGCATGGCTGCTGGTGCAGTCGCAGAGCTGCATATGCCTCAGCTGTTCACACACATGGTTGCAGAGCACTGGGGTGCTGTGTAAGGCTTGACTATTAGCCCGGGGCTAAAGCATCTGGCTGGTGGGAGGGGAGCACCCTCTGGAACTCACAGGAGCCCTCAGCTGGGGAGACTGGAGTACCGGTGTCCATGGGTTGGCAGCTGAGGCAACAGGTCCCTGGCCAGGGTGGCTTTAGGATCCCGGGTGGTGTCTGAGAGCATCCTGGGTGGAGGTGAGGCTGGGATCCCAGTCATGGCAGCTCTCCCCTTCAAAATGGTACTTCTTCAGCAGAGCTGACACTCAGGGAGAGATTACAGCAGTAGCAGAGGTTGCCCGGCTATGTGAGCCTAGTCCGCCAGCCCCTGAAGGTCCTGCGAGATCTAGCTGTCCCTCACTCAGAAACACACCACACATCCACACACTCCCCTTTCACTCCCTCACTCACTCACACTCCCCTTCTCACTGCCGTCCTCCCAGCCACCATCTTGGAATCCCCTTGATTATTGTTCTTAATCCGTTTTCTAATTTTAAACCTCTATTATGTACTTTCATTGAATAAATATTCATTTGGAAAAATGGATATCTCTAGGTTAAAGCATTATAAATATATTTTATTCTTGTTTTTTTCTTCATTATATTTTATATTATTCATATCTATCCTATCTAATAAAAGAGCAATATGCAAATTAACCATCACTCTGTCACTCCCTCACTCCGTCACAAAGATGGTGGCGGCCATGGAGCTGTAGCGAGCAGGAGGCTTGAGTTGCCCCTGGCGGTGGAGGAAGCCAAGCTTCCCACCTGCTCTGGCCAGCACTGGGCTCCACTCAAAGCTACAAAGTTTCAATTATAGAAGATAAATAAATCCCAGATACCTGCTTCCAGCGGCAGTGGCCTCTGCTCAACAAGGGGCTGGGAGCCTCGGTTGCCAGGGGCAACCCAGGCTTCCAGTGGACCTGGGCTCCACTCAAGGCTACAAAGTTTCAATTATAGAAGATAAATAAATCCCAGATACCTGCTGAAAAAAGAAAAAAAAAGGAAAAAAAGGAGTGGCTGGGAGCTTGGGTCGCTGGGGGACATGGCCAGCCTGAAAACGGCCCTCAACCCTCACCCAGGCTGGCCACACTCCCATGGGGTGAGGGTCCCCACTGGGGGGCTTTACCAGCCTGAAAACAGCC
>NW_005370538.1:1000415-1006066 GCF_000412655.1 Myotis brandtii
AGCTTAGGCCTGCTCCCTGCTGGCAAGTGGACATCCCCCAAGGGCTCCCGGGCTTCCAGAGGGATGTCTGACTGCCAGTTTAGGCCTAATCCCCCAGGGAGCAGGCCTAAGCCAGCAGGTGGACATCCCCCGAGGGGTCCCAGACTGCGAGAGGGCACAGGCCGGGCTGAGGGACCCCGAGTGCACAAATTTTTGTGCACCGGGCCTCTAGTATATATAAAATAGAGAAATATGCTAATTAAGCTGAGACACTGTTAATGGGTCACAACCGAACAGGAGGAGGTTGCACGCGCAGCATTGGGAGCGGGGTGGAACTGGGGACTGGCTTCCTTAGTAGTCCTGCAGGGTCAATCTCAAGAGGACATGCCAGGCACCAATGGACCATTGCTGCCTGCAGGATCCCGTCAGCACTGCCGGCATCCTGGAACTCGGCCTCTCGCACTGAGGGCACTTCCCATCCCTTGGACTGGCTCCCTTAGTAGTCCTGCAGGTTGAATCTGAAGAGGACAGGCCAGGCACAAATAGACCAGTGCTGCCGGCACTTGAATGTGAGCAGACAGAAGGAAAAAGACCTTGAAGGCCTGTCGGAGGCGGGTTTGCATTTAAAACCAAGTGGGGTGGTCCGGAGCTATGTGGCACTGACAACCATGGCAGTCTCTGCATCAGCAGTGCGGCTGTGGCTCGGAGTGTCGGAAGTGAGGGCCATGCAAGCCAGAGGCTTTGGCTGCCAATGGTCAGCTAATTTCAGCTCCAAGGCAGACATGATCAGGGAAGCCAGTCGGACCTTGGCAAAAAAAGAGAAGGCTGAAGAGGAATGATACTTCCAAGAGCGGACTAAAGAACAGCTGGAAGCCTTGAAGAAACAACATGAAGAAGAGATCACTCAACATAAAAAGGAGACTGAGCCTCTGCAGAAAGAAACTGAGCGGCACAAGCAGAACATCAAGAAACTGAAAGATCATGATACTGCGGTGGTGTCAGGGTGAGGGACAGCCATATTTGCCGGTGCGGCCTGAGTTGTCAACAACAAAAAGTGTGCGGGAGCTGGGAGGGCACATATGGGGGAGGGGGGATGTCTTACAAACTGAACTTGACCACACACATGCCCACCGCCTCCCTCAACATGCTGGGAGCATCCACCCACTTTCCACTAACATGGCGACATCCTCCCAGTTCCACCAGCTGCTGAGTGACTATGGACCACCATACCACCATCTCTAGGCTACACGCAGGGAACAGGGAACAGCCAGGTGCCCCAGAGCAAATATACTGAGCTGCTGGACATCATCAAAGAGCTGGGGAAGGAGATCCGACCCATGTACTTGGGCAGCAAGAGTGCGATGGAGAGACTGAAACAAGGCATCATCCACGAGAGAGGGCTGGTTCAGGAGTGCTTGGCCGAAAGGGAGGGGAAGGCCAGGTCCTAGCCTCTGAGTCAGCGCGAAAGGCTCTCCATCTTCTGCCAAGAAGTGACAGCTCATGCCCCCTCCCCTGCCATCTTCATAAGGAACTTAGTTTCAAAATGGTAACAGCTTGGTTTCTCCTCCCCATTTCCCGTGGTTCGTCAGACTCCGAACCTCCCGTCCCTGAGATGGAGAAGAGATTTTTGCAGTTATTAGGTTTACATATTAGTTAGGAACTAACCAAGGTGGTTTTGTGTGTGTGTGTGTGTGTGTGTGTGTGTGTGTAAGCATTGATTTACATGATCCTCCCATCCCCGAGATGGAGAAGAGATTTTTGCAGTTATTAGATTTACATATTAGTTAGGAACTACCCAGGTCGTTTTGTATTTTTTTTTCTTTAAAGCATTGATTTACATGATGCACGTCAGTTACCTATCACAGCAAATGGTAGTTGGCCTCCCAGATACTGGTGTTTCTCTTCTGGATACATTTCTGTCACTCACATGGTTCTTTATGTTTCTCTTCTGAGCTGTCCAACTCTGAGTGTTTGTTTCATCGAGTTCTTTTTTTTATTATTATTGCTTAAAGTATTACAAAGGGTATTACATATGTGTCCTCTTTTTTCTTCCCCGCCCTTGACAATCCTCTGACCCCCCCTACCACCCAGTGTCTTATGTCCATCGGTTATGCTTATATGCATGCATACAAGTCCTTCGGTTGATCTTTTCTGAGCACTTTAGTAGCCCATGCCCGTTCGCCACACAGTATAAATTCTGCTCAATGTAACTATTTTTTTTTGCTTAAGCATTTGAACGACTATTAGTACTTTGAAGTCAATCTTTAAAATGCACAAGTTATAAATACAGAAGAAAGAGTAACTTATTGAACGAACCTGGCCTGACAAGGACCCCTGAAATTTCCCCTAAGGATGTATGTTGATTTCAGTTTCGCCTTTCCCATCAGTGGATCCAAACATCTGGAAGACAGTGACTAATAGTGTTTACATCTTTGTATGTATTTATTACTTGATGTAATAAAGCTTATTTTCATTAACCAAAAAATTAAAATAAAAGAAACTGAAAGATCATGCTGATGATTAAGTGCAAACAGTTCCCCATAGAATGGTTACATACCATCCACTTCTATGAAGACATAGTTCCGGTAACTAATATCTATCTATGCTGCCAACAGATTATAATAAATTGTGATCAGTGGGGAAAAAAACCAAGTGGGGTGACATCGGAATTATCCAAGTGCGTCCCCAACCCCTTCACCTGCCCAGACACCCAGGGTCCCTTTATAGCTGGGCTGAGCCCAGTGCTGCCCAATAGCCTAGACACCAAACCTGACCACCTCTCTGGTTTGACCCAAACATCTGAAGTTCGCATTAGTTGCCAACTTAAGAAATTGGAGCGTCTATGTAAAATCAGGATTCCCCACTTCTCTTTCCAAAGTGGCCGATTGGGCTACCAACCAAGGGTGGTCAGTGTCACTTCAACCCTAAGAGGAACCTCCAGCTTGGGGGTGTGGTGAGGAGGAAGCTATCCTCCAACCCAGTGCACCCCACTCTGCCCCAGTGAGACAGCTTCAGTATTTCAGCTCCAGCAGACATAACACGTCCCAGCAGAAAGGGAAAGTGTAGCCCTGGCCGGTGTTGCTCAGTGGATAGAGCCTCTGCCTGAGGACTGAAGGGCCCGGAGTTCAATTCCCGGTCAGGGTACATGCCTCGGTTGTGGGCTTGATCCCCAGTGTGGGGCATGCAGGAGGCAGCCAATCAATGATTCTCTCTCTCATCATATGTTTCTATCTCCCTCCCTCTCTGAAATCGATCTATACTAATAAAAGGGTAATATGCTAATTAGACCAAACAACTTCTGGACGACTTTCCGGACGACTTTCCGGACATCCTTTCGTACAAAGCCATAGTGGCAGAGCCGAGGCAGAGGCGGTTAGGGGCTATCAGGCTGGCAGGGGAGAGCAGTTAGGGGGATCAGGCCGGCAGGAGAGAGCAGTTAGGGATATCAGGCAGGCAGGCAGGTGAGTGGTTAGGAGCCAGTGGTTCCAGATTACAAGAGGGATGTCCAACTGCCGGTTTAGGCCTGATCCCCCAAGGGGTCCCCGATTGGAGAGGGTACAGGCTGGGCTGAAGGAACACCCCCCTGCACAAATTTTGTGCACCGGGCCACTAGTTTGCTATAATAGTCATGTATAGAGGCAGGATTTGGTGGCAGTATAGTATGCTGGCTCAGTATCTGAAGACCCATGTTCTAATTTTAGCATTATCACTTCCTAGTTGTCAACCTAAATAAGATACTAGATTTCTTTTTATCTCAGTTTCCACCTATTAAAATGGAATTTATTATATTTACATTCAGAAAAATGTTCTGAAGATTATTCAATGCATGAAAAAGACTGAGTCCTGTACTGAGATCTTAGTATGGACTCAAAAGCATAAGTCATTGTTATGCATTACTTTTATAATCAGAAAAGAAATGTTATTTTAAAAATAGCTCTGGACTTCAATACCCTTAGTTGGTCATTGGCCTCAGGCATTTTGTTTGCCTAGCAGTTTATTGGATAGCAAAACATGATTTTTTAAAACATAACACAGAAAACTTGTACTGGGGGGGAAAAAGTAGTTAGTTTCACTCTGAAGTCCCTATGGAAAAAACAAACAAACAAACAAACAGTTTATTTAATTGTGAGGGTAGAGCTAACAAAATCAAACCCCAGCTTCTTGGGATATTTATGGAGGGTTTGTTCTTTTTTAATACACTGAGTGTTTTCACTGTAACATGTTTTTTGATATTTTGTGAGATGTCAATGGTATCAGTTGTCCATCAGTGATCCTTTACAAATAAGCCATGTCAGGCTGTACCACATATATCTATCAGCTTCCTTACATAATCTTGGGGTACCAAAGGGCACTGGGCAAGTGATTGTATGAACTCAACTTTAAGTAGTTCATCAAGCACTCTCCAGAAAACAGGGCAGGGAAAATGATTCCCTTCTCCAGGAAGTAATCAGCCCTAGTTAAGATGACACAGAGTCTTTTTGAGATGCCAATCTGACAACCCAGTGTCAGGTCAGGAAGGAGGAGATGGATTGAGTTCAGACATGGAAGGAAATGTATACAATTCACTAAAGCATCTCACACAGAACAAGCATTGCCCATCATAGATGATGGTCAGATACTGAGTTAAATGACTGAAGACACAAAGCGAGAGCAGATGTAAGGTAGGAAATTAGTCTGAGGATTCAACTTCAGATTGGAGATGATTCAATGCAAAAGAAGGCTGGACAGTGGAACCAAGATATAAATAAATTTACCTGCAAATCTTGGTGGGGTGGGGAACACCTCTGCCTGTTTGATTATTCAGGGACAATCTGGGTACTCTTGACAACTTCAAGAAAGCTCTCTGGGAAGAAAACCACCAAATCCAAATAACTATCCTAGAAAATGACTCAAAAACACTAATTGCAACTCTAAGTGCTCACTAGACTTACTCACTTAGAGGCTATGAGTGCTCACTAATGTCCAAGTTCTCTTTGTCCTGAGCACACAGCTAGAGTATATTACCCAGTCACTCTTGCAGTTAGATATGGCAAATGACTGAGCGCTGGCCAATTGAACATGAGTGGAAGTGACCATATAATTTCTAGTCTATCACTCTAAAACCAATATATGCAACAGCTCCTCCTCCCTGTCTCAGTCCCTGTGGACCTACATTAGATTGTAAGGGGGAAAAAAGAAACTTTTCTTGTTCTTGTTCCCAGCCACTGAAAGGTGGGGGGTGAGTGGGTAAGTGGGTAGAAATTAACAGGGGAACTTATATTCAAATATACATGTCCCATGGACCCAGACAATTGTGTGGTGAAGTTCTGGGATGGGTGGGTGCTGGGTGGAGGAGGTCAATGGGAAAAAAGAGGGAGGAAACATCTGCAATACTTTCAACAATAAAGATAATATTTAAAAAGTTAAATCTCTTGTGCTCAGCTATTGAGTCTTTGTGGTAGATTATTACAGCAGTTAGACTACCCTGATTATGCAATTGGTCTTGTTTTTCCCTTCTCCCTATATAAGCACTATAATTATACTTCTAAGTAACATCTCTTAACAATACCAGGAACTATTTTCTCTTTTTAAAATATTTTTTTATTCTTGTTCAGAATCATCAATCATTATTCAGACATAATCAAGGTTGGCAATTTGGCTCATGAATTGCTAATATATATTCTAGAAGTATA
>NW_005370538.1:1006222-1012247 GCF_000412655.1 Myotis brandtii
AACAACTTAGAAAATATAATCAGAAAATAACCCATTTAAAATAGCAACAGAAATGATTCTTACTAGAACATTTCTATCAAGAATATTTATATTTTTCAAAAATCAAAATTAAATACAAATAGGATTCAATATTGAATCAGCCATACTTATTCTAAAGTTCAAGTGAAAATATAACTTTAAAAAACCCAAGAAAAATTTTGAATATAAATAGTAGTAGTTACAACAAGTGAAATTGAAGCAGTAATCATAAAAATTCCAACAAACAAAATCCTGAACCAAATGACTTCATAGATGAATTTTACCAAACATTCAAAGAACTAACACCTATCCTTCTCAAACTATTATAAAAATTTTAAGAGGAAGAGAGATTCCCAAGCTCATTTTACAAGGCCAGAAATATTCCAATTCCAAAACCAGATAAAGACACTACAAAAAAAATTGCAGGCCAATCCAATATCACTGATGAAAATAGATACTAAAATCCTCAACAAAATATTAGCAAACCAAATCCAGCAATTCATTAAAAAGATCATACATCATGATCAAATCAGATTTATTTCTGAATACATGGTTGGTAAAATATATACAAATCAACGTGATACACCATATAAACAAAATGAAAAAAATATAAATCACATGATCATATCAATAGATGAAGAAAAAGCATTTGACAAAATGCAGCACCAATTTATTATCAAAACTCTCAACAAAGTGGGAATAGAGGGAACACATCTCAAAATAATAATGGCCTTATATAGCAAACCTACAGCTAACATCATACTCAATAGGGAAAAACTGAATTCATGGAAGATGGCAGCGTAGGTAAATGCCTGCACTCGCTGCCTCTCACAACCACATCAAAATCACCACTAAAATACATAACAACCATCATCCAGAACCACTGGAAATCTGGCTGAATGAAAATCCTACAACTAGAGAAGTAAAGAAAAAAGCACACTGAGACTGATAGGAGGTGCAGAGGCTAGGAATGGGCTGGTCCCACACCCACATGTGCCACTTTTTTATTCAGAGGGAGATCTTCTCTGCAGAGGTCTCTGGGAGGAGCAAGGGGTACCAGCCCCATAACAGACCCCCATCCCAGGGTCCTATTATACAAGGCCACTCTACAAACTCAAGGAGACATAGAAGCTCTGCTAAATACATAGAAACAAACACAGGGAAGCAGCCAAAATGTGGAGACAAAGAAACATGTCACAAATGAAAGAAATGGAAGAGAGCAAACTACTAGATATAGAGATCAAAAACTATGGTTATAAAGTTACTTAATAATCTTCTAGAAACCTCCAAAAAATGGAAAAGGACCAGTCAGAAATTAAGCATACACTGACTGAAATAAAGAATAATATACAGGAATTCAACAGTAGAGTCGAGAATTCTGAGAATCAAATCAAGGATTTGAAATATGAGGAAACAAAAAACACCCAACCAGAAGAGCAAAAAGAAAAAAAAGAATCCAAAAACATGAAGGTAGTGTAAGGAGCCTCTGGGACAACTTAAAGAATACCAAGATTCACATTATGGGGGTGCCAGAAAAAGAGAGAGAGCAAGATATTGAAAACCTATTTGAAGAAATTATGACAGAAAACTTCCCCTACCTGGTGAAAGAATTACACTTACAAGTCCAGGAAGTGCAGAGAACCCCAAACAAAAGGAATCCAAAGAGGACCACACCAAGACACATCATAATTAAAATGCCAAGAGCAAAAGACAAAGAGAGAATCCTAAAAGCAGCAAGAGAAAGAAACTCAGTTACTTACAAGGGAGTACCCATACGACTGTCAGCTGATTTCTCAACAGAAACTATGCAGGCCAGAAGGGAGTGGCAAGAAATATTCAAAGTGATGAACTGAACAGCAAGGACCTATAACCAAGATTATTCTACTCAGTAAAGCTATCATTTAAAATTAAAGGTCAGATAAAGAGCTTCACAGATAAGAAAAAGCTAAAGGAGTTAATCACCACCAAACTGTATTATATGAAATGTTGAAGGGTATTCTGTAAGTAGAGGAAGAAGAACAATAAAAAGATAAAAAATATGAACAACAAAATGACAACAAATACATACCTTTCAACAACTGAATCTAAAAATCAAAATAAATGAATAAGAAATTTAATGAACAGAATAAACTGGTGAATAAAATTGAATCAGAGGCATATAAATGGAACAGACTGATGATCCTCAAAGGGAAGAAGGGGTGAGACAACATGAAACAAAGATCTTATATGTGATTTTAAGAGAGGAAAAAAATGGGGGCTGGCAGGAATGGAAGTGAGGAAGAGGATCTGAGTGAGTGAGGGGATGAGAGGAGATTGTGTGGATGTGTGTGGTGTGTGTGTGAGTGAGTGAGTGAGAGACAGTTAAATTCGGGAGGAGGAGCAGGGGTGTCAAATCAGGCTCTCTTGGACAGGGAGGGACTACCACTGCTACGGGCACTCCCTGGACTGTGGTACACTGGCATGGAGCCCATGCCATCTTGAAGGGGAGAGCGGCCTCTTCTAGGAACACATCAGCACCACCACCCAGACAGGCCTTAGACACTGTCTGCAACCCGGCAACCACTCCAGGCAAAATCCTGCTGCCCCACCTGCAGACCCGCAGACCCTGGACCTCCACCTCCAAAGGTGCACCACTCCTACAGCAGTAAGTGCAACTTCCCCCCTCCCCAGCAGCAGACCTCTGGACACCACAATCACGTGTTTCCAGCACACAGGCCTCCTAGGCACACCACTCCACAGGCAGTTCTTGTAAGCTGCTGTGAGCCCCCACTGAGTGTGATTTTGTACAGACACAGGCGTGCTGCCCCGCAGTAGAAATTCTGAATTCCTTCTTCCTGAATAACTTCCCACAGACACCCTAGCTGTGCAACTTCAGCGCCAGGGCCCCTCAGAGTGCATCAGAGCTCTGTGCTGGCAAACGTACTGCCACAGTCATGCATTTCCAGTGAGCAGGCCCCCTGAGCACATCAATTCACAGGGCACATGTAGGAGCTGGGTGAGCCCCCGCTGGTTGTGATCTTGGACAAATAGGGATGCACTCTCCCGGCAGTAGAAATTCTGAGTTCACTCATCCTGGATACCTGCCCACAGACACCTCTATTGTGTGGCTTCAGGGCCAGGGCCCTTCAGAGTGCCTCAGTGTGCCAGGCTGGCAAAAACACTGAGGGTGCCCCTGTGAGCAGCCACTGGGAGTACACGCATATCCAACCACAGGTGCAGCAGCAAAAACTGAGTTTTCCCACCCCACAGCTGTAGAATTCTGGACACTACAGCTGCACGCTTTTCCCGTGCGCAGGCCTCCCAAGCTCACCACTCCATAGGCAGTCCTTGGGTGCCAAAGTGAGCCTCTGCTGGGCATGCACTTATACAAACAGGGATGCACTGCTGGGCTGTAGAAAGTCTGAATTCCCTCTTCTGGGATACCTGCCCACAGACACCTTGATCACGTGGCTTTTGCACTAGGGCCCTTGAGAGTGAGTCAGTACACCCTGCTGGCAAATGCACCGTGGGTGCCCTGTGATTGGCCACTGGGGGCACGTGTATCCAACCAAGGAGGCAGCAGCAAAAGCTAACTCTGCCCACCCCACAGATACAGAACTCTGGACACCACAGTCATGCCTTTCCAGAGCGCAGGCCTTCTGAGCCCCACCATACCAACAGCTGGCTCCTGGGTGCCACTGAAAGTCCTCACTGTGAACGTGCACTTTCAACCAAGGGCGCAAGACAGCAAAAATTGGGACATCCCCGTCCATGGCTACTGACTTCTAGACACCGCAGTTGCGCCTTTCCAGCTCAAAGGCCTATATAAAGACAACCCAAATAGCTCAAGTAGGGAGCTACACTAGATTACCAAGCCCAGGAGACCTGAGAGATCACACCAGTAGCACCATCTCCCAAAGAACCTGGGTAGGAAAGCAATTAGAGCTACAATTAAAATGTTACAGAAAAACATGGGAATACAAAAAAGCAATTCCCAAAGGAAAGAAAAAGAGGAGTCATCAGAAAGTGAGTTAAATGAAATTGAGGCAAGTAACATGTCAGAGAAATAATTCAGAGTAATGGTTAAAAGGATGCTCAAATGGCTGGATGACAAATACACACAACTCAATGATGAATACACACAACTCAAAGGAATTATAAGGAGCTGAATGAGAATATCACCAAAATGAAAAGAAACTAAGACAAAATGAAGAATGACATAGCTGCAATAAAGAACACAATGGAAGGCTTAAACAGTAGACTAGAAGAGACTGAGGACCGCATCAGCGAATTAGAAGACAGGGTAGGAATAAACACACAAACACAGCAGCATCTGGAAAGACAATTTAAAAAGTAAGAGGAGAGCATAAGGGAGCTTTGGGACAACACAAAACGAAACAATATTCATATAATAGGGGTCCCAGAAGGAGAGGAAGAGAAGCAAGGAATAAAAAATCCTGTTTGTAGAAATAATGACAGAAAAATTCCCTGATATTGGCAAGAAAAAACTACACAAGTCCAACAAGCACATAGAGTCCCAAACAAGATGAACCCCAAAATCCTGACACCAAGACATATCATCATTAAATTGTCAAACACCAATGACAGAGTAAGAATCTTAAAGGCTGCCAGGGAGAGAGACAGAAAGTTACCTACAAGGGGTCTCCTATTAGAATATCAACTGATTTCTCATCAGAAACACACAAGGCCAGAAGGGAATGGAGAGAAATACACAAAGTGATGCAAAGCAAGGGAATGAATCCAAGAATACTATACCCAGCAAGGCTATCATTTAAAATTGAAAGTGGAATCAGGAACTTCACAGACAAAAAAAGGGCTAAGAGAGTTTATTACTACCAAGCCACCAATGCAAGAAATGCTAAAGGGACTGCTGTAAAAAGAAGAAACAGAAAGGCAAGAAGAAACACAAGCATTAAGAATAAAAATGACAACAAACAAGAACTTAGCAATAATAATATTAAATGTAAATGGATTAAATGCTCCAATCAAAAGATACAGGGTAGCTGAATGGATAAGAAAACATGACCCATATATTTGCTATCTGCAAGAGACCCACCTCAGAACAAAGGATTCACACAGACTGAGAGTGAAGGGGAAGAAAAAAATTGCTCAGGAAAATGGAAATGAGAAAAAAGCTGGGGTTGTGATATTTATATCTGACAAAATAGACCTCAAAGTAAAGGCCATAACAAGAGATAAGGAAAGCCACTACATAATGCTAAAAAGAGCAAGTCAACAAGAAGATATAACTCTGGTAAACATATATGCACCCAATACAGGAGCACCCAAATACATAAAACAACTTCTGGAAGATAGCAAGGGAGAGATCGATAGCAATACAATCATAATAGGGGACTTTAATACCCCACTGACACCACTGGATAAATCCTCTAAACAAAAAATCAGCATAGAAACAGCAGTCCTAAATGACTCACTAGATCAGATGGACTTAATTGACATCTTCAGAATATTTCATCCCAAAGCCACAGAATATACATTCTTTTCCAGTGCACACAGGACATTTTCAAAGATAGACCACATATTAGGACACAGGCAAAGTCTCTTCAAATTCAAGAGGTAGAAACCATAATAAACATATTCTCAGATCACAATGGCATAAAAATAGAAATCAAGTACAATAAATTCAATGAAGAAAAATCAAACACTTGGAGGCTAAATAGCATGCTATTAAACAATGATTAGGTTATCAAAGACATCAAGGAGGAAATAAAAAGCATCCTGGAAACAAAGGACAATGAAAACACAACAAACCAGAATATATGAGACACAGTGAAAGCAGTCCTGAGAGGGAAGTTCATAGCTCTACAGGCCTACCTCAAAAAAAAAAAAAACTGGTAATAAATTATCTAACCTTGAAATTTAAAGAATTAGAAAGAAAGCAGCAAGAAGAGCCCACAGTATTATGAAGAAAGGAAATAAAGATCAGAGCATAAATAAACGGCATAGAGACCAAAAAAAAAAAAAAAAAGAAAAAAAAAAAAAAAAA
>NW_005370538.1:1012365-1012601 GCF_000412655.1 Myotis brandtii
GTAACAACTGTCACTGATATACAAAGGATTGTAAAAAAAAAAATACTACGAAAAATTCTACTCCAACAAACTGGGCAACCACGATAAAATGGAAATCAGGAAGAATAAAAAAAATCCTGAATAAGTCTATAACTACAGATGAGATTGAAACAGTAATCAAAAAGCTTCCGGCAAACAAAAGCCCTAGACCAGATGGCTTCACAGGGGAGTTTTACCAAACATTCAAAGAACTAAAA
>NW_005370538.1:1013107-1026052 GCF_000412655.1 Myotis brandtii
AGTGCTAGCCAAAGTGATCAGACAAGAAGAAGAAATAAAAGGCATCCCAATTGGAAAAGAAGTAGTAAAATTGTCATTATTCACAGATGACATAACACTGTAAATAGAAAACCCTAAAGACTCCATCAAAAAATGATTAGACTTAAGAAATGAATTCAACAATGTAGTGTGATACAAAATTAATGCCAAGAAATCTATGACATTTTTATACACCCATAGTGAACTTACAGAAAGAGTGATTTAAAAAATCCCATTTACCATTGCACAAAAAATTAAGATACCTAGGAATAAACTTAACTAAGGAGGTAAAAGACCCCTACTCAAAAAACTACAGGATGTTGAAAAAAGAGATAGAGAAAGACATGAACAGATGGAAGAATACTGTGTTCTTGGATTGGTAGAATCAACATCATTAAAATGTCCATACTACCCAAAGCAATCTGTAGATTCAATGCACTCCCCATTAAAATACCAACAGGATATCTTACAGATCTTGAAAGAACTCTCCAAAAATTCATATGGAATAAAAAAAAAAACCCGAATTGCTGCTGCAATCTTGAGAAAGAAGAACAAAGTAGGAGGGATCTCAATACCAGATATCAAGCTGTATTACAAAACCACTGTTCTCAAAACTGCCTGGTACTGGCACAACAGCAGACCTATAGACCAATGGAATAGAATAGAGAACCCAGAAATTGACCCAAACCACTATGCTCAATTAATATTTGACAAAGGAGGTAAGAATGTACAATGGAGTCAAGACAGTCTCTTCAATAAATGGTGCTGGGAAATTTGGTCAGACACATGCAAAAACCTGAAACTAGACCACCAACTTACACCACACACAAAAATAAAGTCAAAATGGATAAAGGTCTTAAACGTAAGACGGGAAACCATAAAAATATTAGAGGAATCCACAGGCAGCAAAATCTCAGATATATGCTGAAGAAATATCTTCACCAACAGGTCCTAGGGCAATGGAAACTAAGGAGAAAATAAACAAATGGGACTACATCAAAATAGAAAGCTTCTGCACAGCAAAAGAAACCATCAACAAAACAAGAAAACCCACTGCATGAGAGAACATATTTGCCAATGATATCTCTGATAAGGGTTTAATCTCCAAAATTTACAGGGAACTCATACAACTTAACAAAAGGAAGACAAACAACCCAATCAAAAAATGGGCAATGGACCTAAATAGATACATCTCCAAAGAAGAAATAAGGAAGGCCAAGAGACATATGAAAACATGCTCAAAGTCACTAATCATCTGAGAGATGCAAATCAAAACGACAATGAGTACCATCTCACACCTGTCAGAGTGGCTATCATTAACAAATCAACAAACGACAAATGCTGGCAAGGATGCGGAGAAAAAGGAACCCTCGTGCACAGCTGGTGGGATTGCAGACTGGTGCAGCCACTGGAGAACTGTATGGAGTTTCCTCAAAAAACTGAAAATGGAACTTCTATTTGACCCAGTGATCCCACTTCTAGGAATATATCTCAAGAAACTAGAAACACCAATCAGAAAGGATATATGCACCTCTATGTTCATAGCAGAGCAATTGACAATAGCTAAGGTTTGGAATCAGCCTAAGTGCCCATCAGCAGATGAGTGGATTAAAAAACTTTGGCACATTTACACAATGGAATACTATGCTGCTGTAAAAAGGAAGGAACTCCTACCATTTGCAACAGCATAGATGGAGCTGGAGAGCATTATGCTAAGTGAAATAAGTCAGTCAGAGAAATATAAATATCACACGATCTCACTCATTTGTGGATTATAATGAACAACATAAATTGATGAACAAAACAGATCTAGAGTCAGAAAAGCATTGATCAGATTCTCATAGCTTAGAGGGAAGGTACGGGAGGGTGGAGGTAAGGGTGAGAGATCAACCAAAGGACTTGTTTGCGTGTATATAAACATAAGCGATGGACACAGACAACATGGAGTGAGGGTGAGGGCAGGACTGGGGGAATGGGGGGACAATGGGGAGATAAGGAAACATTGGTAATACCTTAATAAAGAAAAAAAGATCTTATATGCATATGTGCATTATCTATGAACACAGGCAATAGGGTGGTTAAGGCCTGGGGTGAGAGAGAAACTGGGTGGAAGGGGAAATGGGAGGGGGGAAAGAGGTTACATCTGTAATATTCTCAACAATAAAGATTTAAAAATAATAAAATTATTTTTATACACAGAATTTAAGAAATAGGGAAAAACTAAAAGCATTTCCCTTAAGATCAGGAACAGGATAGGAATGTTTACTTTCACCACTTTTATTCAACACATTACTGGAAGTCCTCACCACACCAATCAGATAAGGAGAAGGAAAAATGGCATCTATATTGGAAAGGAAGTAAAATTGTCATTATTTGCAGATGGCATGACATTGTATATAGAGAAATCTAAAGTTTCAAAACAATGAGCTACTAGAACTGGTAAATTCAGTAAAGTAGCATGATATAAAAGAAATATCCATAAATGGTTTGCATTTTTATACACCAATAAAGAACTATCAGAAAAGGACACACTCCTATTTATAATTGCATCAAAAATAATAAATACCTAGGAATAAATTTAACCAAGTAGGTAAAAGACCTGTACTCAGAAAAATTATAAGACACTGAAGAAAGAAACTAACAATACAAACAAAAGACAATATGTACTGTGCTCATGAATAGGAAGAATTAACATCATTAAAACTTTCATACTACCAACAGCAATCTATAGATTCAACACAACTCCTATCAAAATACCAATGGCATATTTCACAGGACTAAAACAAATAATCCAAAAATGTATATGGAACCACAAAAGACCCTGAATAGCAACAGCAATATAGAGAAAGAACAAAGTTGGAGGAATCATGATGGTATTAACATCAAAAGAGACACAGATCAATGGAATAGAATAGAGATCCCAGAAATTAAACCCACACCTATATGGGCAATTCATATTTGACAAAGGATGCAATGAGGTAAATAAAATCTATTCAATACATGGTGTTGAAATTAGAAAGTAGACCACCTCTTACACCATATACAAGAAAAACTCAAAATGAATTAAAGAATTAAATGTGAGACTTGAAACTATAAAACTCCCCAAAAAATCAGAGGCAGTAAAATCTCTAAAACTTCTCTTAGCAATATTTTTTTCTGACATATCTTCTCTGGCCAAAGAAACAAAAGAAAAAATAAACAAATGGGACTACATCAAACTAAAATGTTTTTATACACAGCAAAGAAAACCATCAACAAAATGAAAAGACAACCCACTTAATGGGAGAACATATTTGCCAATGATACACTTGATAAGGGGTTAATATCCAAAATGTATAAAGAACTCATGCAACTCAACACCAAAAAACCCCAAACATTCCAATTGAAAAATGAACAAAGCACCTGAATAGACATAGGGCATACAGATGGCCAATAGATGTATGAAAAGATGCTCAATGTCACTAATCATGAGAGAAATGCAAATTAAAAGCACAATGAAATATCACTTCACACCTGTCAGAATGGCATCATCAATAAATCTTCAAACAACAAGTGTTGACAAGAATGTGGAGAAAAGGGAAACTCAGGCATGGTTGGTGCGAATACAGATTGGTGAAGACACTATGGAAAGCAATATAGAGGGTCCTCTGAAAACAAAAAATGGAACCATCTTATGACCCTGTGATTCTACTCTGTGTATACCCAAAGAAACCCAAAAGACTGATTATAAAGAATATATGCACCCCTATTTCATTTCAGTATTATTGACAACAGCCAAGATAAGGAAGCCACCCAAGTGTCCATCAATAGATGAGTGTATAAAAAATAGTGGTACATATATACAATGGAATATTACTCAACCATAAAATGAGATCTTACCATTCATGACAGCATGGATGGACCTAGAAGGTATTATGCTAAGCGAAATAAAGCAGTCCGAGAAAGACAAATATGATAGAATTTCACCTGTATCCTATATAATAAAAGCCTAATATGCAAATCGACTGAATGGCGAAATGACTGGTGGAACGACTGGTCGCTATGATGCACACTGACCACCAGGGGGCATACTATAAATGCAGGAGCTGCCCCCAGCCTGCAGGCCCCAGGCCAGCCAAGGCAGATGCCAGTGGGCCCCGCCCCCCGATTGCCCCGCTGATCACCCCACAGATTGGCCCTGATCACTGGCCAGGCCAAGGGACCCTACCCATGCACAAATTTTGTGCATCAGGCCTATAGTATAGAATATAAAGAACAATATAAACAAACAAACAAAATAGAAACAGACTCATAAATATAGAGAACAGACCTATAGTTACCAGAAAGAAAGGAGGTTGGGGGACTTGGTGAAAAAGGTGAAAGGATTGAGAAGTACAGATTGATATTTACAAAATAGTCACAGGGTGTAAAATATAGCATAAGAAATATAGTCTACTAGAGGTCCGATGCACGAAATTTGTGCAAGAGTAGGCCTACCTTCCCCCGGCTGCCGGCACCTGCTTCCCTCCAGCACCCATGATCTGGGCTTCCCTCCAGCCACTGGCAGGCACCCAGAACCCAAGTTTCCCTCGCAGCCTTGGCTTTGTATGGAAGGTCGTCCGGAAAGATGTCCAGAAGGACATCTGGTCTAATTAGCATATTATGCTTTTATTATTATAGATAATATTGCAGAAAAGTAGTGAGAGAATTTTAGCTATGCCACTTAAAATATCATAAAACATGTAATTAATGTAATTTGATATCAATAAATGAATAGAAAAATCAATGGAATGGAACAGAGACTCTAGACTAGATTTCTATATATTTATCTTTATATATAATATTTTGTTTATTATTGAAGAAGCATTTAAAATCAACAGGGAAAATGAATTATTCATTAAATCTACTGGGTCAACTTGCTAGGCATTTGAAAAAAATTAAGTTGGATACCTGCCCTATTTTTATGCTAAAATTAATACCAGATGGATAAAATATGTTAAATATTTTCTTTAAAAATTATACTACTAAATTAATAAAACAGGGAAAACTGATTTATTATATGCTTAGAAATGTATAAGTATGACACATCATCAAAACTCATTAAATAAGAGACAGAAACATTAAAATTTGCAGCATTTCATGTATCAAACTATCATGAATACCATGAATTAAGTCAAAAGATAGGTGGCAGACAAAATACATGGTAAAGAATCAATTTTTAATACATAAAATTAAACTATGATCATATTCCAACTAAGATTGAAAAAGATAAAAACTACATGTACTATGTTCCAGGATGTAATGAAACACCCTCGTTCATTGTAGATGGTAATTAAACTGGAACACCCTCTTTGAAGGACAATTTGGCAATATTTATTACCACTGTAGATGTACATAGATTTTGATCCAGAGATTCCAGTAATAGCCATTTATATTATGACTCTGTGCACATGAGCAATGGTGTGTATATGAAGATAATGCCTTCAAAATTATTTGTAATAGCAAAAGACCATAAACAACTTTGGGACTGTTTAAATAAATTATAGGAATCCATTTGTTTGAATACCATGCAGCCATTAAAAATAATGAGGGAAATCTATTCATACTGAAATAAAAAGATGGCCAAGACACATTGTTAAAAAATAAAAGCAAAGTTAAAACTGTGTGTAGAATATACTATCATGTTTGTGAAAATGAGCAGGGAGATTAAAAAGATATGCTTCCATATGCACAGGTTTTCTCTTGAAAGACACAAAATAATTGCAGCGACTACTTCTGAGAAGGGTGACTGGGGGATTGAGCGTGGTGGAAAAGAGAAATTTATTCTTCAGTGCACAACCTTCAATAGCTTTTGCCTTTCCCCCCCATGTGCATGTATTACTAAAAATATAAAGTAAGAAAAAAAAGGTCAAATTTTTAATTCTCTGTGATGTACAATTTTGGAGAGGTTAATATTTCCATGTAAAACTCCCAGATAACAGAATGTTTGGTTTTTCAGAAAGGGAAAAATCAGGCACAAAATTACTCCAGCTTAATTTTCCCAATTTCTCCAAATCCTAATATAGAAAAAATATATATCACTAATGTGAAAAATAGTTGAGCTAAATTCCAGCCAAGACTACTGCAAAGATGAAGCAGAAACCTGCACAGTCCACAGAAAGGCGGGATCTATAATTATAGGAAAGGGAAGGATAATGAACAGATAAATGCTGGGCTACATCATGTGCGTGCAAGTTTGTGATGTAGGAGTTATCTCCACTGTACAGATAAAGAAACAAACTTTTAGAGAGGAATGAATTTGCCCATGGTGACATGGCTGGTGACTCTGTGAAAACCAAGAGGTAATCTTCTACTTGCTATTATATATCTCAGAGGTCCACTAGGGCCATGCTGGTGTGTCTCAGTGGTTGAGTGTAGACCAATGGACCAGGAGGTCACAGTTGGGTTGCGTGCTTGATCCTCAGTAGGAGGCATGCAGGAGGCAGCCAATCTATGATTCTCTCATCATTGATGTTTCTATCTCTCTCTCCCTCTCTGAAATCAATAAATATATGTTAAAAAAAAAGAACAGGAGGTTTTGCGTTCCTTATCATCTCAGTTAGTGTCTCATGAAATCAATTAGTGTATAGCCCTTGTGCTCCCAAAGGCATTCTTATGATTACCATTCTTACCTATCTTGAAGGACAGGAAGTGGCTACCTAAACTTTATGAACTCCAAATAACTTATCCATAAAATGAAAAGCATCTATTTAGCAGGTTTGTCATGAGAATTCAAAATGAATTTTGTAAAGGGCTCAGCATATCATGGATGCTCAATGTATGGTGGTCTCTAATATTGTTACCATGATCACCTAAAACCGAAAGATGAACGGGCAACAGGGGAATTTGGATTCCAGATTATGGAAATTGCTGGAAGCAAAATAGTGAAGGATTTAAGAATGTGATCTCTGCCTGACTTATCTCACTTAGCATAATGCCCTCAAGGTCCATCCTTGTTGCAAATGGCAGGATCTCCTTATTTCTCATGGCTGAACAATACTCATAAATAGATAGAGATGATAGATAGATAGATAGATAGATAGATAGATAGATAGATAGATAGATACTATCTTTATTTCTTATGTTTCCATATCTTGGCTACCGTGAATAATTCTGCAATAACCTTGGGAGTGCTATATATCACTTAATAGTATATGTGGAATCTAAAAAAGCCAAATTCATGAGTATAATAGTGGTTGCCAGTGGCTTGAGGGTAGGGAGAATGGGGAGATATTAGTCAAAGGGATCAAACTTGCATTAAGAAGGTAAGTTCTGGAGATCTAATGCACAACATTGTGATGATAATCAACAATACTATTTTATACTTTAGAGTTTCTAAGAGACTAGATCTTAAATGTACTCATCACAAAAAATAAATTATAATTATATGATGTGATAAAGTTGTTAGCTAATGCTACATTACTAATCATAATGCAATATGTAAATATATAAAATCAATGTTTTATACCTTAAACTTACATAATTTTATGTCACTATATCTGTTTTTAAAATTGGACTCAGGATGGCTTCTGTCTGAATCTTGACTTTACCACTTCCTACCTGTGTGGCCCTGAAAAAAACACTTCACCCCTTCTAGCTAGCCTTCATTTCCTCTTCTATAGAAAGGAAATGATAGTGTGTAGGCACTATATAAAAGGCTTATAAGGATTCAATTAGACAATACACATGACTTATTTAGCATAGTTCCTGGGGCATAATAACTGATCAAGAAATATTAGTTAATGTTTTTTACTCATACATTTTTGATGTACTTTGATGTCGATCCCTATGTCCTATTAGAGGCCCAGTGCACAAAATTAATGCACTCGGGAAGGTCTCTCAGCCTGGCCTGCACCTTCTCACAGTTCGGGAGCCTTCGGGGCTAAGCCAGCAGTCAGACTTCCTTTGTGCTGCTGCAGAGGCGGGAGAGGCTCCCACTACCGCCACTGTGCTCGCCAGTCCTGAGACCAGCTCAGGGATTCTGGCTGAGCCGCACTCCCTCTGTGGGAGTGCACTGACCACCAGGGGGCAGCTTCTGTGTTGAGCGTCTGCCTCCTAGTGGACAGTGCGCATCATAGTGACCAGTCATTCCGCTGTTCAGTCTATTTGCATATTAGCCTTTTATTATATAGGATATCACAACTCATTGAGTCTGTCTTTGGACAGTCAAGTAGAGAGACTCACATAACAAAGGAAAAGGAAAAACACCAATAATCACCACCTCTAAATCACTTGGTAAGGTATATAAATCACTAATTACTATGTTTATACATGAAACTAATATAATATTGTATCTCAACTGTAATTGAAAAATAAAAATGATTAATTACAAAACAAATGTCAAAAAGTACCTTCTGTTTCAAAAAATAATAATCACTGTCTCTACTGTCAAAATTCTATTTATTCCTCCTCAAATTTCACTTCCTCCATTACCCTCTTCCCTCATCCATGTTCAGGGAGATCTAACTGCTCCTTATTCCAGATTCCCTACGTTCTCTGGTTATAATTCTGTCACAACATATTTGAGAGCCCATGTGGCTTAGTTGGACTGTTCATATAATTTATTATTCAAATCAAGACAGTGTTGAAGGTGAAAATGGTGCTATTAATCATTTCACTGGAACAACAAAAATAAACCAGAACTCTCCCAGTGAAAGCAAAATTCTATGCTTAATTTAATGAGAAGGAGCATTGGTTCAGATGAAGCCCCTGCACATAGCAGGTATTTAGTTAATGATAACTATTATTTATGTGTATTTGTGTTCCCTAATTAATTATGAGTTTCTTGGAGTGAGAGACCAGTTTTAATTACTTTTATACCTCCCTAGAACCTCACACGGTGCCTGGAAAACATTAGGTGCTTGTTAAAACTTTTGAGCACATGACACCTGTTACCACACCCAGGGAAGAAAGCTCACTGTATGGAGGACAGCAAAAAGCTTCACAATGCCTGCCAGTAGAAGCAGCAGTCCCAGAATATCAACCATTGTTTGAAGTCTCCATGAAAGATATGACTCACACAGGCACTGGATGGAACACTGCTTTAATTACATAAAGAAGAGACAGAACAAGATCAGCTTCAATTGTGGTCATCAGTCCCTCATGGCCAGCAGGGACTACAGGGAGATGGTCTGTACCCACCACTCTCCCACTGCAAACAAAGGACTCCATTCCCTCCCCATGGGGAACAGAGCAGTGTAGTTGGCAGGTACCACATGTTGCACATGCTTAAGCAGAATAAAAGAAGCGCACATTAAATCTGAAACAGGGGAATATTCACAAACAAGGTTGATAAACTCAGCACTGGCTGTGAGAACTCTATTGGTAAGAAGTTTCCATACCTAAGGCCGATTCTTATGCAGCCAAGTAGGAGTCAAATAACTATATACACACAGGAATGTTTTTCTCAACAATGCTTAATGAATATTTATTAACTAACTGAATTAGAGGAAATGTTATATTCTCTTGTCTGAAGCTTATATTCCTAACTAGGCCTTACAGGATTGTTTGAGAGGAAGGAGCATACTATAGTATATTACCAAGTAGGTGCATGGAATGGGAACATCAGACAGCACTAAGGGGGTTCATGGTAATCTCTTGATTGATATATTAATTTAAATATTCAAACATTTATCAAGTGCTAACTATGTAGTAGGCACTAGATACATGGTGACTATTACTCAGTCCCTGTCCTCATGGAGCTCAAATATGTGGAGGATATAGGCAAGGTAACTGATAATGATGGCAGAACATAAGTTCTCTGATATAAGTAGACACAGAAGGTGGTACTCCACCCAGACCCAGAAAGCAAGATCTAAATTCTAAGATGATACAATTATAGAACTAAGAAGGACCACAGAGAAGAACAGTTTAATCTGTCACAACAATAATACAAATTGACAGGGTTTGTTGAATGCTTACTATACATTGAGTCATAGGTTAAGAGCTCTACATGCCCTTAACCTCACACTAGTCCCTTTAAATAAGTATAATTTCTATCTTCACTTTACAGATGAGGTAAATGAGGCCTAGAGAGGTAAGGCAGCTTTCCCAAGATCACACAGCTAAATGGTGGCAGAACTGAGCTTTATCTAAGCTTTGCTGCCTGGCTCTCAAAACTAGGCCCTGTTTTACTGTGGAGTATTGTCTTCCTTTGCATCAAAGCCTACTTCTGATAACACCTCTGGGATCCAGTTTCCAAGACCTGTACCTCTTGGTCTTTATCAGTACACTAAGGACAGGCTTCAGTGGATCCTGGGCTTCAGAATCCTTTCCAGAGTCAGAATCCTGGTCCACATGTTGAAATTCCAGTTAGTCTCTTTGATTTGGGTGATGGGATATCATCCTGCTTGAAGCTAAAGAGGCCCAGCCTTCAGTCAAGTCCTTTAGCAGTGGGGAATCAGTGAGGAACCTCAAAAGAACCCAGCCTCTACTCTTACTCAGCAAGGAATGTCTTGAGTCTAAGGCCAGAGGCCCCATGAACTCTCCAGGCCCACACAATTCCTGTGCACATACTGGAGGAGAGACTTATATGCTATATCCTCTCCACTGACTGCAGGATTCAAAGGAGCACCTGAGGACTGGATCAGTCTTCAATGGGCTTCTTTCCTCCATCCAGACAGCCCATGCCATAGATAGCCTAGATGCCTTGATGTCAAGCAGAGAAAGATGGAGCCAACTCAGAGAAATGGGGAGGGGGAACATAATTTTATCTCTGAAGTCTCCCCTTCTTAGCCTGGGAGTCACCGGCTTTGTAAATATTTCTACAGGTGGAGTGAATGTAGTGACAATTTAGGAATCACCCTGTATGGCTCCCTGATAAATTAGTAGGCTCTCTGAGGCAATTCTCATACAGAGTCTGTAAATTAATAATGGTTCCAGAAATTAACTTGTCCAATCCCTGGGCCTCAGAAGAGCCAGGATACACGGCCCTTGTACCCCTCTCGCTACCTTAGTCTCTAAGTATCTTCAACTCATTCTGCCACATTTTTAGTTGATGCTATTATGTTTGTGATGGGGAAGAAAAAAAAACACTAGACAAAACTGTGTAGTGACACAGAGAGGAATTAAAATCCTGCTTTTCCATCCACTCATGTCCCTCTGGACCTCAGTTTCCTTATCTGTTAAGTGGGGGTTAATGATTTTATTTTGATGTGTAACTATTGGTACATGAGGAAATGCACATAAAACAGTTTTGTAAATGTAAAAATGGAGTAGGTAGCCTAGTGCCTGACATATTAACGTGTTCTAGAAATGTATAGCTGTGATAAAATGTAAGTTAGGATGTTTTTCAGTAATGGGTAATTGTATTGTTGAATAGCCACACAAGTACCCAAATAAATCCTCTCCTCAAAGGCAGACAGTGGCTTTCTCTTAAGATCCCACAGCATGTTATTTTCCCTTCTAATTTTTACCATGGTTGAGACTGGCTAATCTGTAACAGCCACTTGTATAATACAATATTTTATTATTAAGTATATATTAGACAAATATAATTTCTCAAGTTTATTCAGGATAAATATAACTTTGCAAATTACTCACTTTACCCCTTCCAGATGATGGTTAGAAATGCTGGCCAAATGCAAGCATTTGTTAGGTGCATTTATTTAGGTGTCAATTTGAGTTCAAAACCCTACTCTCTTTATTTGTGTGCAAATAAATGGAAATTGACTTTGAGAATTTGAACATAAAAATATAACAATAGCTGGTATATGAACAATCAATACCGAAATTATTCTCAGTGTTCACTATCTTTACTGGCATTTTAGAATGTAAGATAAGGTGGATGAATTTCAAGTTTTTTGGGTATATATCCAGGAGTGGAGTTGCTAGGTCGTATGATAGCTCTGTTCTTAATTTTTTGAGCACCAAAGTCAATGTTTCCTGCACCAAGATGATGTACAGTTTATTTCAGTACTCCCATCTGGAACTTGAAATACTTTGATATCCCCATCAATGTGAAAACAATTTTGATTCCATGATACAGTGCTGGGCTTTGCCATATTCTATTCCAAATGCTTTACCGTGAAATTTAGGACCATTCCAATTGAATTATTGGGTAAGCATAGGAATAACTCAAGGAACAATGCAAACTAAAAGATTGTCTCCAGGTGACTAACAAATATCAAATTTCACTTCCTGAGGCAGAGGCTGGAATAAAGACATCTCAAGTTCCCAAGGATAGAAAACACCAAAGCAAATCCGCCTGAGCTGTGAAAAGTGCACACTTAGAAACTCCCCCACACACAGCCAACTTGGCTCCTTGAATGTTGCTAACCCATACCCAGTGAATAAATGTACAGTCCCAGCCCCTCCTAGATCACTGGATAAATAGTATTTATTTATTCAACAATTATTTCTTGAGCACCTATTGTGTATACTGAGCTAGAAACTGGTAGAAGACCCTGCTTTCTTGGAGATTACATTTTTGTGGGAAAGACAACAAACCAGTAAAAAAGCAAATGCATAACTATATATTTTGATAAATGGCAAAAGTAAAAACCTGGGGAGCTATAATATAGAATAATGGAGTTGGGAGGAAACAGTCTTTTCCATATTTTTATTATAATTAATACATTTTATAAATATTTTCTCCAGGCATTTTGCTTGTCTATTCATTTCCTTAATGGTATATTTTGATAAACAGAAGTTCTTCATTCTCATTAAGCCTAGTTGACAACGATATTTGCTTTTATATTTATCTATTTCTGTGTACTACCTACCAAAAAACATTGCCTACACCCAGATTAAAAAGATGTTTATGTTTCCTTCAAGAATCTTTGTAGTTTAAGCATTATATATATATGTATATATATATACTAGAGGCCCGGTGCACAAAAATTTGTGCACTCGGGGGGGAGAGGGGGTCCCTCAGCCCCGCCTGTGCCCTCTTGCAGTCTGGGACCCCTC
>NW_005370538.1:1027372-1030348 GCF_000412655.1 Myotis brandtii
ATATATATGATTTGTCTTTTTACTACATTTTATTGGAGTGACATTGGTCAACATGAACATAGGTTTCAAGTGTGGATTTCTAATTACAAAATCTGTATATAGCACCATGTGCCCACCACCCAAAATCAAATCTCCTGTCACCTCATATTATGACCCCCTTCTCCCTCCACCCTCTTCCCTCTGGCAACCACCACACTGCTGTTTGTGTTCATAAGTTTCAGTTTTATAATCCACATATGAGTGAAATCATATGCTTCTTAGCTTTTATTGTCTGACTTATTTCACTTAGCATAATCTTCTCAAGATCCATCCATGTTGTTGTAAATGACACTATTTCATCCTTTCTAATAGCTGAGTAGTATTCCATTGTGTATATGTACCACATCTTCTTTATCCAGTCTTCTACCACAGGACACTTTGGTTGTTTCCATGTCTTGGCCACCATGAATAATGCTGCAATGAACATAGGGGTGCATATATCTTTACATATAAATGATTTCGAGTTTTTTGGGTATATATCCAGGAGTGGAGTTGCTAGGTCGTATGATAGCTCTATTCTTAATTTTTTGATGAATCGTCAGACTGCTTTCCATAGTGGTTGTACCAGTCTACATTCCCACCAGCAGTGAATGAGGGTTCCCTTTTTTCTACAACCTCTCTGACACTTGTTATTGCTGGTCTTATTGATAATGGCCACTCTAGCAGTTGTAAGGTGGTATCTTGTAGTTTTAATTTGCATTTTCCTAATTGCCAGTGAGGTTGAACATCTTTTAATATATCTATTGGTTGTTTGCATGTCTTCTTGGGAGAGGTTTATTTTCAGGTCCCCTGCCCACATTCTGATTGGATTGTTTATTTATTTGGTATTGAGTTTTATGAGTTCTTTATATATTTTGGATATTAAACCTTTGTCAGAGCTACTGTTTGCAAATATTATTTCCCATCTGGTTGGCTTTCTTTGTCAAAAATTACCTGTCCATATACATGTAGTTTTATAGCTAAGCTCTCTATTCTGTTCCATTGATCTGTGTATCTATTTCTCTGCCAATACCATGCTGTTTTGATTATCATAGCTCTGTAATATAATTTCAAGATATCTCAGCTTTTTTCAGGATTGCTTTGGCTATTCAGGGTCATTTGTAGTTCCATACAAATCTGATGATTTCCCTTTCTATTTTTTTTCTTCCTTGTTTTTATTGCTTAAAGTATTATAAAGAGTATTACATATGTCTCCTTCCCCCCTCCCTTTCTATTTTTTTAAATGACATTGGGATTTTGATGGGGATTGTATTAAATCTGCATATTGCTTTGGGTAATATGGCCATTTTAACTATGTTGATTCTTCCAATCTATGAACATGGGGTCATTTTTCAATTTTGTTGTGTCTTTTTATATCTTTTTTTAAATAATGCTTTGTAATTTTCAGTATGTAGGTCTTTCACATTCTTCGTCAAGTTTATTCCTAGGTATTTTATTCTTTTGGTTGCTATTGTAAAAGGAATTGTTTTTTTCCATTTCTTTTTCTGAAGTTTTGTTGTTGGTATACAGGAAGGCAAAGAATTTTTGCACATTGATTTTGTATCCTGCAACTTGACTATATTTGTTTATTGTTTCTAGTAGTTTTTTTGGTAGTCTTTAGGGTTTTTCTATATACAGCATCATGTTGTCTGCAAAAAGGTGACAGTTTGACTTCTTCCTTCCCTGTTTGGATGCCTTTTATTTATTTCTCTTGCCTTATTGGTCTGGCTAGGACTTCCAGTACTATGTTGAATAAGAGTAGTGAGAGTGGACATCCTTGTCTTGTTCCTGATCTTAAGGGAAAAGCTTTCAGTTTTTCACCATTGAGTATGATTGGCTGAGGGTTTATCATATATGGCCTTTATTATGTTGAGGTTCTTTCCTTCTATTCTCTTCAGATCCCATAAACATTTGCCTTTTATTATGATTTATCTTGAATTAGATTTAGTATGTGTTGTAAGGTAGGGGTTAAGATTCATTTTTCCCCATATGGTTATCCTGTTGTCCTGGTACCATAATTTGAAAAGACTCTAATTTTTATTGAATTTATTGAGGTGATATTGGTTAATAAATCTACATAGGTTCCAGAACTACAATTCTATAATAAATCATTTGTATATTGTATTGTGTGTACACCACCACAAGTCATATATAGGAGTGCATATATCCTTTCAGATTGGTGTTTCTAGTTTCTTGGGATATATTCCTAGATGTGGGATCACTAGATCAAATGGAAGTTCCATTTTTAGTTTTTTGAGGAAACTCCATACAGTTCTCCACAGTGGCTGCACCAGTCTGCAATCCCACGAGTGTTCCTTTTTCTCCACATCCTCGCCAGCATTTGCCATTTGTTGATTTGTTGATGATAGCCATTCTGACAGGTGTGAGATGGTACCTCATTGTCATTTTGATTTGCATCTCTCAGATGACTAGTGACTTTGAGCATGTTTTCATATGTCTCTTGGCCTTCCTTATGTCTTCATTCGAAAAGTATCTATTTAGGTCCATTGCCCATTTTGATTGGGTTGTTTGTCTTCCTTTTGTTAAGTTGTATGAGTTCCCCATAAATTTTGGAGATTAAACCCTTATCTGAGATATCATTGGCAAATATGATCTTCCATGCAGTTGGTTTTCTTGTTGTTTTGTTGATGGTATATATTTTTAAAAAATTTGTTTTATTGCTTAAAGTATTACAAAGAGTAGTACATATGTCTCCCTTCCTTTCGCCCCAGACGTTCCCCCGGCCTCCCCTACTCCCCAGTGTCTTGCGTCCATTGGCCAGGCTTATATGCATGCATATAAGCCCTTCAGTTGATCTCTTACCGCCCCCCAACAACCCTCCCTGGCCTTCCTGCTGTAGTTTGACAGTCTGTTCGATGCTGCTCTGTATCTATTTTGTTCATCAGTTTATAATGGTCTTTATTAACCATAAATGAGTGAGATCATGTGGTATTTTTC
>NW_005370538.1:1031370-1035836 GCF_000412655.1 Myotis brandtii
TATTGAGATCCCTCCTACTTTGTTCTTCTTTCTCAGGATCATTGCAGCTGTTCAAGGTCTTTTTTATTCCAGATGAATTTTTGGAGAGTTCTTTCAAGATCTTTGAAATATGCTGTTGGTATTTTAATGGGGAGTGCATTGAATCTACAGATGGCTTTGGGTAGTATGGAAATTTTAATGATGTTCATTCTACCAAACCAAGAACACAGTATGTTCTTCCATCTGTTTATGTCTTTCTCTATCTCTTTTTTTAACATCCTGTAGTTGTTTGAGTAGGGGTCTTTTACCTCCTTAGTTAAGTTTATTCCTAGGTATTTTAATTTTTTTGTGTGCAATGGTAAATGGGATTGTTTTGTTAATCTCTCTTTCTATAAGTTCACTATGGGTGAATAAAAATGTCATAGATTTACTGGCATTAATTTTGTATGCTGCCACATTGCTGAATTCATTTCTTAAGTCTAATAATTTTTTATGGAGTCTTTAGGGTTTTCTATTTACAGTATCATGTTATCTGTGAATAATGGTAATTTTACTTCTTCTTTTCCAATTTGGATGCCTTTTATTTCTTCTTCTTGTCTGATCACTTTGGCTAGCACTTCCAGTACTATGTTGAACAGGAGTGGTGAAAGCGGGCATCCCTGTCTTGTTCCTGTTCTTAAGGGAAATGGTTTTAGTTTTTGCCCATTGAGTATGATGTTGGCTGTAGGTTTGTCATATAAGGCTTTTATTATGTTGAGGTATGATCCCTCTGTTCCCACTTTGCTGAGCGTGCATTTGCCAGCACGGGACACTGAAGCGCTCTGAAGGGTCCTGGCACTGAAGCCGCGTTATTGAGGTGTCTTTGGGCAGGTATCCAGGATGAGTGGATTCAGAATTTCTACTGCCAGGGGAGTGTGTCCCTGTTTGTCCAAGATCACCCCCAGCAGGGGCTCACCCAGCTCCCAAGAGCACCTTGTGGATCGATGGGCTCAGGGGGCCTGCTCGCTGAAAATGCACGACTGTGGCAGTGCGTTTCCCAGCATAGAGCTGACACACTCTGAGGGGCTCTGGCGCTGAAGTTGGACAGTTAGGGTGTCTGTGGGCATTTATTCAGGAATATGGATTTCAGAATTTCTACTGCGGGGCAGCACACCCTTGTCTGCACAAAATCACACCCAGTGGAGGCTCACAGAGGCATCCAAGAACTGCCTGTGGAGTGGTGTGCCCAGGAGGCCTGCGTACTGGAAACAGGCAACTGTGTGTCCGGCGGTCTGCTGCTAGGAAGGGGGGAAGTTGCACTTACTGCTGCGGGAGTGGTGCACCTTTGGAGGTGAAGGTCCCAGGGTCTGTAGGTCTGTGGGTGGGGCAGCAGGATTTTGGGTGGAGTGGCTGCCAGGTCACGGGCAGTGTCCAAGGCCTGTCTGGGTGGTGGTGCTGATGTGTTCCTAGAAGAGGCCGCTCTCCCCTTCAAGATGACGTGGGCTCCATGCCCCAATCCAGCAGTCCGGGGAGTGCCCGCAGCGGTGGTAGTCTCTCCCTGTCCCAGAGAGCCTGGTCTGCCAGCCCCTGCTGCTCCTGCCGGATTTAACTGTCCCTCACTCACTCGCACACAAAACACACACATCCACACACACTCTCCTTTCATCCCCTCACTCACGCACATCCTCTCCCTCACCACCATCCTGCCAGCCGCTATCTTTTTTTTCTGCAGTTTATATTTTATGTAATATATTCTAGGTTCTATGTATTTTTTAGTGTAAACAAGTAATATAAGCATGTGGCTAAAAAAAGCAAGTCACAGGAAAGGGCTTATTTTGAAAAGTGAAGTCTCCTCCCATGCTAGAATTCCCAGAGGCCACTATTTCAACAGTTTCTGTCTCCTTCTAGCAATTTTTGATGTTGATATACAAATATGTATATGTGCATCCTTTTAAATCATACTGCACAAACTATATGTACCTTGTCTCTTTTAATTGAATAATGCACTGACAAGACCTCCATTATCACCCAAGTCCAATTTTCTCATCCCTTCTCTAGACTTCTGAAGTAGCATGTTTAATGGAAATTCTTTCTAACTGAAGATGTCCATGCAGTTGTAAAAATATAGAAATATTGCTTTTTTTGCTTTGACCAGATAACCCAAATGATAATATTTTACAAAACTGTACTATAATAGAACCAGGATATTGACATTATATAATCCACCAATCTTACTCAAATTTCCCCTATTATCAGTACTCACTTGTGTATTTGTATTTGTGTGTGTGTGTGTGTGTGTGTGTGTGTGTGTGTTGTTTTTAGTTCTATACATTTTTCTCCTGTGTAGGTTCATGTATCTATCATAAAATTCAAAATACTGAACAGTTACAACCACACAAAGATCCCTACTGTTGCCCTTTTAGTATAACCACATCCAATTCCATCCTTCCACCCTCTCTTCTGTTCCTAACTCCTGGCAACTGTTAATCTGCTCTTCATTTATAAAATTTCCTCATTTAAAAATTTTTTTTTAAATGGAATCATGCTTTTTGTAACCTTTTTGGGATTGGCTTTTTCCACTAGCATAATTTCCTGAGGATTTACCCAAGTTGTTGCATGTTTCAATAGTTTCTGTTTTATTGCTGAGTAGCAGTATTCCATGGTATGGATATGCCACAGTCTGTTTCATCATTCACTTGCTGAAGAACATCTGGGCTGTTTCCAGTTTTTACCTCTTAAGAATAAAGATGCTATTAACATTTGTGTACAGATTTTTGTGTGAACCTAAATTTCCATTTCTCTGGGATAAACACACAACAGTGCCCTTTCTGGGTCATATCATAATTGCACGTTTAGTTTTGTAGCACTCTGTGAAACTACTTTCCAAAATGGCTGTACCATGTCAATGATGTTTTTCTGAATCCTTACCTTAATTTGGTGTTTTTTATTTTAACCACTCTAATAGATGTATTATTTCATTGTGCTTTTAATTTACATTTCCTTGATGGTTAATGATGTTGAACATATTTTCATCTTTATTTGCCATCTGTATATCCACTTTGGTGAAATGTCTCTTCATCATATCTCTTGATCATTTAACAATTAAATTTTTTGTTTCTTTACTGATGTCCTGAGAGTTCTTTATATATTCTTTATACCAGTCTTTTGACAGATATGTTGCTTGCAAATATTTTCTCCAAGTCCATAGTTTATTTTTCATCCTCTTCACATGGGCTTATACAGAACAAACATTTTTAATTTTGATGAGGTTAAATTTTATATTTTTTCTTTTATGGATGATGCTTTGTGTCAAGTCTAAAAACCTCTTGCCTAGCCCTAGTTCCCAAAGATTGTCTCCTATGTTTTTTTCTAAAAGTTTTAGGAAGATGGTGGCTGGCAGGACAGAGGTGAGGGATAGGAAGTGAGTGAGTGAGGGGATGAACGGAGAGTGAGTGGATGTGTGTGGTGTGTGAGTGAGTGAGGGACAGTTAAATCCGGCAGGAGCAGCGGAGGCTGACAGACCAGGCTCTCTGGGACACAGAGAGACTACCACCGCTGCTGCACTCCCGGGACTGCTGGACTGGGGCATGGAGCCCACGCCATCTTAAAGGGGAGAGCGGCCTCTTCTAGGAACTCAGCAGCACTACCACCCAGACAGGCCTTGGACACTGCCTGTGACCCTGCTGCCACTCAGGCAAAAATCCTGCAGCCACACCCGCAGACTCTGGGACTCTGCGCCAAAGGAGCAATGCGCTGAAGGCAGTAAGTGCACCCTCCCCAGCAGCAGACCTCCGACACTGCCTGCAGGCACATTCGCTCATCTCTAGCGCTCAGGTCTCCGAGGTACACCACTCCATAGACTCCTCTTAGGAGTCACTGGGAGACTAAACTGGGTGTGATTTTGTACAGACACAGGCTCACTGCCACCCAGTAGAAATTCTGAATTCCCTCTGCCTGAATAACTGCCCCCACACACCCAGCTGCGCAACTTAAGCGCCAGGGTCCCTCAGCGCCAGGGCCCCACAGAGTGCTTCAGAGCTTAGCACCTGGGAACTACACCTGTGAACTGCACCACCACAGTTGCTCACTCCCCCTCACCCCATCTATCCACAGGGCACTTTGGGGAAGTCTTGGTGAGCCTCTGCTGGGTCCAATCTTGGACTAACAGCGACGCATTCCCCTGGGCAGTAGAAATTCAGAATTCACCCATCCTGGATACCTGCCCAAAGCATGCCAGGGCCCTTCAGAGTGCTTCAGTGTGCCTGCACTAGCAAACTCACTGCCTGTGCTCCTGTTTGCCGCTACCGGGAACTCAAGCCTATCCACCACAAGTGAACCAGCAAAATCTGAGGTTCCCTACCCCACAGCTGCAGAACTCTGGACACTACAGGTGCATGCTTTTCCAGCGTGCAGGTCTCCCAAGACCAACGCTCCACAGGCAGCCCTGGGGCCCTGCTGCGAGCCCTGCTGGTCCTGCACTTAAACAAACAGGGGTGCACTGCTGGGCT
>NW_005370538.1:1041214-1061902 GCF_000412655.1 Myotis brandtii
GAGGGTGGGGGAGGGTGGGGGTAAGGGGAAGAGATCAACCAAAGGACTTATATGCAAGCATATAGGCCTAACCAATGGACACGGGCAATGGGGGGGTGAGGGAATGAGCGGGGGGTAAGGGATAATGTGGGGATAAGGACACATATGTAATATCTTAATCAATAAAAATATATTAAAAAATAAAAATAAATAAAAGTTTTATAGTTTTACATTTAAGTCTGTGATACATTTTTTGTTAATTTTTGTATAAAGTATGTGGCTTAGGTGAAAGTTTTTTTGGGGGGGATTGAGGAGATATGTTTTGTTTTGTTTTGTTTTTGCCTTTGGATGTCCAATTGCTCCAGCACTATTTGTTGAGAAGTCTATCCCTCCATTGAATTACTCTTGAAATTTGTTAAAAAGAATTGAGCTTATTTGTGAAGGTTTATTTGTAGATTCATTATTCCATTCCATTGATCAATGTGTCTATCCCTCCACCAAGAATATACTATCTTAATTATACTAGCCTTATTATCAGATAGAGCATTTCCTCCCACTTCATTCTTATCTGTCAATATTATTTTATATATCCTGGGGCCTGTGCCTTTCCATATGCTTGAAAAAATGTTTAGTCTGTTGTATATATTCAATCTTCTATATATACATCAATTCAAACCTGTTGGTTAATAGCATTACTTCTATATTTTTGCTGATGCTCTATGCAGTAGTTCTATCATTTGCTGAGAGGGGAGGCTATAAAGCCCCCAACTGTAATTGTGGTTTTGCCTATTTCTATTTTCAAGCCTATCAGTTTTTGCTTCTTATATTTTGAGATTCTGATTTTGGGTATGCACACCTTTAGGATTGTAATATCTCCCTGGGTGATTGATCCTTTTATAATTATATAATGTCTCTCTTTTTAGTAATTTTTTTAAATCAGAAGTTTATGTTTATCAGATATTAACATAGCCACACTTGCTTTTATAAATTAATATTTGCAATGTATATCTTTTCCTTCCTTTTACTTTCAACTTACTTATGATATTGATTTTAATTACTACATTGAAAATTAATGCTGAGAAAGAAATCAAAAGCACAAAATGCTTGCATTTTTAATATATTTTTGTTATTCTATTATTATTATTATTATTATTATTATTTTATTTGTAGTTTTCATGGTGTATTATAATATAAATATCTGCCTTATAACAATTTATTGGTGTCAACCTTTTACCATTCCAAGTGTGGAAACCTCAATTCCATTTAGGTCCCACTTTTAAATATCATTATTTTTAGTGTTAGATGGTGCTATAATATTTGTTTTAATCATCATGTATCATCTATAAAACTCATGTGGGAATGGATAGGCTATTATATGTATCCATGTTTCTGTTCTTTCCATTGTTCCTTCTTTCTTCTTGATGCTTCAAATTTCATTGATGACCTTTCTGTTTGAAGGATTTACTTTACTCAATATTTAATAGTAAGTCTGCAAGTAAAAAAAAATTCTTATAGTTTTCTTTTGCTTAAAATGTTTTTATTTTTCTTCATTCCTTAGTGCTTATAAATATTTTTATTTTCTCTTCATCCCTCCTAAATGATAGTTTAAACTGATACAGAATTTATTGTTGATAGTTTTTTTTTTCTTTCAGCACTTGAAAAATGTCATGTCACTTTGGACCTCTATATTTTCTGGTAAGAAATATAGATTGGAATTGTTGTCCCCTATAGGTAATATGATATTTCTTTCAGGCTGCTTTCAAGATTTTTCTTTGTCTTAATTTTTCACAATTTAATTATGATGTGTCTTTGTATCTTTCTTTAATTGTCCTATTTATGGTTCATTCAGCTTCTTAGATCTGTAGGTTTGTATCTTTTGCCAAATTAGAACTTTTCAATCATTATTTCTTCATGTACTCTTTCTGCCTCACTATCATCTATCCTTCTGAGGCACTAATTACACAGACATCAGAATATTTTATTACACCATAGTTCCCTTGGGCTCTGTTTCCTTTCATTCTATTTTCTCTCTGTTGTTTAAAATGGATGGCTTCTATTATTCTGTCCTCAAGTTTATGTCCTCTGTCATATCCACACTACTATAAGCCCATTCAGCAAGTAATTTATTTCAGTTTTAATTTTCAGTTATATAATTTCCATTTGGTTCTTTTTTATGACTTCTATTTTCTTGCTGATATTTTCTATTTTTTCATTTGTTTCAAGAGAATTTATAATTGATTGCAGAAGCATTTTTATGAATGCTGCTTTAAAATCATGTCAGAACATTCCAACATCTGATTCATCTCAGTCTTTGTATCAATCAGTTGATTGTTTTTTCTCATTCAAGTTGTGATTTTCTGGTTCTTATTATGATGGGTGGTTTTCAAGTTTATCTTGGATATTTTGTTCATTGTGTTAGAACACTCTGAGAACTATTTAATTCTTTTATTCACCAGGCAGTCATCCCGTTTTAGTTTAGCATGCAGGCCTTGACCTAATTTTGTGTTCTGTGGCTCCAATGGAAGTTTGTTTCTAGCAACTTTGTGGTGTTATTTTGGTTTAATTCATTTATCTGGTGTCACTGAGGCTCCCTGTGTTTCCTGCTAGTGTTGACTGAGGTGTGCAAGAGAGGTCTCATAAGGTCAGGTTGCATAGTATTCTCAGTAGGGAAAGGGAAAGGTGTGTTGGAATCCCTTATTGATGCCACCACTGCTCTGGTGCTTCTCAGTGGAGGATAAAGAATTTTTTAGCTATGAAAATAAAGAAGTTTCCAAGATCTGTCCAGTTGCTATTGACTGGGTTCCTTTGTCTAGTTCCTCCTGTCTGCCCTGGTGTCTCTCTCAAAAAGGGAGGAGAATCTCAGGTTCATTGGGACAAAGATGCTTCCCAGAATGAACCTCTGTCAATCTTTATAAAAATGTTTAACTTATAATATTTTTATTAAGGTAAATTTACATAATACAAAATTCATATATTTCAAGCATTAAAAACTGACTTTTTTGTAAAGGTAGGAAGTTTTGAATGCAGAACCACAATCCAGTTTGAAAACATTTTCATCTGCACAGTTTGCTCACATCCTTTTACAATTAATCCATGCTCCCACCCCCAGCCCTAGGCAGCCACTGATTTGTTTCAGATATATATAAATAGGCCTTTTAATGGTCTTACAATAAAGGGAATCATACAAAATACAGGGATTTTTATGCCTAGCTTCTTCTACTTATCACATTTTTCAGGTTCAGTTATGTTGATGCATGTTCATTCCTATTAATTACAAAGACTATTCTATCATGTCTATATGCCAAATTTTGTTTATGCATTATGTAATTATTAATAGTTCTTTGGATTATTTTCAGTTTTTGGACATTATGAATACTTTTTTTTTAAATCTTTATTGTTCAGATTACATTTGTTCCTCTTCCCCCCCCCCATAACTCCTCTCCTCCCAGTTCCTGCCCCACCCTCCGCCCTCACTCCCCACCCACTGTCCTCACCCATAGGTGCACGATTTTTGTCCAGTCTCTTCCCGCATCTCCCATTCCCCTTTCCCCCCCAAGAATAGTCAGTCCATTCCCTTTCTATGTCCCTGATTCATTATAATCACCAGTTCATTCTGTACATCAGATTATTTATTCACTTGATTCTTAGATTCACTTGTTGATAGATGCATGTTTGTTGTTCACAATTTGTATCTTTACCTTTTTCTTCTTCCTCCTCTTAAAGGATACCTTTCAGCATTTCGTATAATACTGGTTTAGTGGTGATGAACTCCTTTAGCTTTTCCTTATCTGTGAAGCTCTTTATCTGACCTTCAATTCTGAATGATAGCTTTGCTGGATAAAGTATTCTTGGTTGTAGGTTCTTGGTATTCAGCACTTTGAATATTTCTTGCCACTCCCTTCTGGCCTGCAAAGTTTCTGTTGAGAAATCAGCTGACAGTCGTATGGGTATTCCCTTGTAGGTAATTGAGTCTCTTTCTCTTGCTGCTTTTAAGATTCTCTCTTTGTCTTTTGCTCTTGGCATTTTAATTATGATATGTCTTGGTGTGGTCCTCTTTGGATTCCTTTTGTTTGGGGTTCTCTGCGCTTCCTGGACTTGGAAGTCTATTTCTTTCACCAGGTAGGGGAAGTTTTCTGCCATTATTTCTTCAAATAGGTTTTCAATATCTTGCTCTCTCTCTTCTTCTGGCACCCCCATAATTCGGATGTTGGTATGCTTGAAGCTATCCCAGAGGCTCCTTACACTATCTTCATATTTTCGGATTCTTTTTTCATTTTGCTTTTCCGGTTGGGTGTTTTTTGCTTCTTCGCATTTCAAATCTTTGACTTGATTCTTGCGCTCCTCTGGTCTGCTATTGGGTGTCTGTATAATATTCTTTATTTCAGTCCGTGTATGCTTAATTTCTAGTTGGTTCTTTATCATAGCATCGAGGGTCTCATTAGTTTTCGTGACTCTCTCCTCAAGTTTATTGACAGCTTCTAGCACATTTTTGCAAGCCCTCAAAATTGCGATTTTTAGCTCTATATCCTCCATTTCTGTCATGTTTTTTTGTCTCCGCATTTTTTATGCTTTCTTGGTGCACCCCCTAGTGGTCTTTGTGCGCAGTCTTGTTCTAGTTGAGCCTTGATTGTTGTAGTTAATACTAGAGGGATTTGACCACCAGGCCGACTGGCTGTGTGAATCAGCTGTGTCTGCCGCGGAAAACTTCTGTCCTCTGGGGAGGTGCTAATCTAGCCTTTGCCTGAGGCGATCCGGCAAATGGCTCTGCGCAGGGCTTGGGCGGGGCGGGATCAACAGGGCGGGTGGAGGGAGCAGTTATGGCCGCTCTCAGTCCAGTTCCCAGAGGCTCTGCTTCTCAGAACCCCAGGAACCGCTGCAAACCTCGGAGCGAAAGCTACCTTCCAACTGATGCCAGACAATCCCGCTTCTCCCGTTTGAGTCCGAGTCCCCAGCGATTCGCCCAGATCTGGGGCTCAGAGTCTGAGACTCCCTCCTGATTGAAAACAACAACCGCGCCCTCAGCCACCAGCCCGCTTTGCGCGCGCACCTCCGCACCTGAGTATTTTCCACACTGCGCCTCCTCTGAGCCTCGGTGTGCTGTTATTTTTCCTTCTAGTTGAAGAGTCTCTCCTCAGCCAGCCTTCCTGTGGTTCTGGGTGATGTCCGTTCCGTCTTTTAGTTGTATTTTTGAAGTGGTTGTTTGCGGCAGCAGTCTGCGGTGTTTACCTATGCCGCCATCTTGGTGTCTCCTTATGAATACTTTTGAAATGAAAGTTTGAATTCATATGTTTGTGTGTGCACATTTCTTTCTTTTTTTTTTGGTAGATTTCTAGGAGTGGGATTGCTGAGTCATATGTTAAGCAATTGATGAGCTGATTACAAACTGACTGTACCATTTTTATATCCTCACCACCAGTTATGAGGGCTTCTGTTTCTCTGTTTAATGAGTTATTTTGGTCATGTTGTAATTTAATCATTTAAATATCATTTCTTTAGTTCTTTGAAAATATTTATAATAGCGGCTTTGAAGTCTTTTGCACTACATCCAACATCTTGGTCAAGAGACTGCTTCTTTGATCACTCTTTTTCCTAACTACATGTCACACTTTGGTGGTTCTTTGAATGTCACACCATTTTTTGTTGAAAACTTGGTATTTACAATCAATGTAGAGTTTCTGTAAAATTACAGAAACTCTACATTGATTCCTCCAGGGGGTTATAGTTGCTTAGTTAGATAGTTAGTTAGTCAACTTTATCTATACTAATTGTGTAAAGTCTCTATCTATACTCATTGTGTAAAGTCTGTTGTCCCAAAACATGTAGCCACTAATGTCTTTGCTCAGGTTTTAGTATATTTTTTTCATTTTTAAGCCTGTTTTCTTATATGTCATCCTTGTGTGAGCATATTTTTAAGAGCAGCCAATGACTGGTTAGATATTGTGCTCAAACATATTCAGTCAGTAAAACTTCCTTCCACCTTTTGCTAATGGATCTCTGTGTGGGCTGGAGGTTGCATTTCAAATCTAGGTAGTTTGAAGATTCTACTTTTACCAGATTCTACTTTCTACTTGGACTTCTCAGGTCTCTGTCACATGTAAGGTCTCACATTTGGCCAGGGCCTTATGCTTAGCAAGGACTCTTTCTGGTCTCTCAGCATTCATGCAGCCCAGATAATGTGCAAAGCCTTCTGGACTGCCAGAGAATTGTGAGAGCTTATAAAGGCTCACCAGATTGTCTCATTTCCTGGATTTTCCTGTTAAGTTAAAGGTTAGTCTATCAGTTTGTTGCTTGCCAACCAAGATGACATCAGGCAAGCTGTGATGTATTTTTTCCAGTCATTTGTAACCAAGATCATCTCTGTTTCCTACAATTCCAAGGGACATAGGATTTTCTGTGCTGCACTCCAAGTTAATTTAGTGATCTCTTGCAGCAAAGTTGTTGGTTTCACTGCTTGTCATACCCTAGCAGAACTGCTGCACTGATAGATGTAGGGGAGGTAGGAGCAGCCCCAGACTAAACAAACAAACAAACAAAAACATTGAATTCCTACTGTTCTGACATGAGGTTCAGTAGTTTTTATTAAATAAACAATTGTCAATTTAGTCTATGTCCTTAGTAAATTTCTACAGTCAAGAGATTGGTATTTTGTCAATTTTGGTCAGGTCTACAATTGCTTGTAGGGGAGAATATTTGTCCATCTTCTTCTACGGCCATAAACCATAATAGCCGTTATCTATTTTTTCTTGTTGCCCTTCTTGCCTTGCTACTTTTCAGTTCTCAGGAAATAGCTAGATCATATCATATCATACCTTCCCTATATAAAACACACCACTAGATTTTCATAACAATAAAAATAAAATGAAACTCCTTAATGTGACCTAAAGCATCCTAAATCACCTGGTCCCTGCTAGCCTTTCCCACTACATCTCCTACTACTCTCCTCACTGCTTCTACCCAGTCAATTCATATTCCTTGAACCATGGCACCCTTCTTTCTGTCCCTGAAACATACATGTTCTTCCCTTCTCTATGATCTTGTACTTGCTATTCCCCCTGCCTGAAAGGCAGAATGACTGTCTTCTTCTCAGCACTTAGATCTCATCTCCTTAGAGAGGCCTTCCTTCTCTAGCCAAGTTAAAACACCCATAGCTCCATTTAATTTCATTGACAGCAGTTATTGGAGTCAGATATGACATTCGTGTTTATATTTTGTGCCAAATCCTCCTACTACAAGACCCATGAGGGCAGGTTATTGTATTCACTAGCACCTAGAACTGCTGCAGACATATAATAGACTATTCTTGGGCCTTTTAAAATATATAAATAAACTATATATATATATATATAATTTTTGTAGTGGCTATATATTTTCCCACTGTAAAATGTACTATCATTTGGTCCCTTGAATATCTTATTACTATAAAAAATTTAGTGTCACATGAGTGTTCTGGAATGGACTTTGGAATCAGACAGGCTTGGGTTCAAACCCTGGATCAACTACTTACTACCTATGTGATTTCATATTAGTTCTTAATCTCTCTGTGTCAAACCCAGTTCCTTATCTGAAATGTAATGGGCTCAGGATTGTGCCATGATCCTAGGAAATGGCAGTTAAATTGCTTTATTTTGCTTTTGCCTGAAATGGCAGTCACTCCCTAGTGTTTCCCTTCCCTGGCAATCCTTCACAATAAGAACACAACATAGTCCAAACAGACTAACTGAGCCTATCCCTTCTCTTTCATTTGACCTTGTCTTTGCACAGATACTGCTGGAATTTGGGACCCCTGCACTTTATTTCTGAGCAACGGCACGTGCTAGGTGAAGAGGATGAGGCTAAGGATGCTTCAAGGACAACAGTTGAATAGGCTGCAAAATGGAAACTGAAATACCTTCTGCTCCTCCTGCCAGAAGTAGAGGATTTGTAAATTAATGGGACCCCAGGAAACTGTGAAATTAAATGAGCAAAACTAGTTTGATTTTAAAATGTTCATTTGCCTGGCCGGTGTGGCTTAGTGGTTGACAACTGACCTATGAACCAGGAGGTCACGATTAGATTCCTGGTCAGGGTACATGCCCAGGTTGGGGGCTTAATTCCTAGTGGGGTGGCATGCAGGAGGCAGCAGATCAATGATTATCTATCATCACTGATGTTTCTATCTCTCTCCCCTTCTCCCTTCCTCTCTCTGAAATCAATAAAAAAATACTTTAAAAATATTTCCATGTGTAAAGTCAGCCACACTCCAGCCACCAGTGTAGCTTGTTTCTCTTGGAATCTTGCTCTTAAATCAGAAACATTTTGAAGCAACCAAGGACTAGCTCACTTGTCAGGAAGGAAAGAAAAATATTCTCTGGCCTCTGAAAGCTTCTGTTCTAATATATGGGTTTTGTGTCTACATGGAAGAGGGATGGAAGGGTTAGGGGCAAATGTATGTTTATTTGATTTAGGTCTATTTTACAGAAAACTGATGCTGCTGGAAAATGAAATTTCATACCCCAAATTTTTCTTACTCACAATCTTATAAAAAGAGAAAAAATAGATCTATTTTATATGTAGTGTTACTATTAATAGAAGGTTAAATTCAGATAACAAAATCAAAATAAATTTGGTTTCTTATTGTATAACCCAGATGTGTAGAGGGTCTTTCCATTTTTACATAAAAAGCATCCTTGCCAACATAGTGCAGCACTAAGGGATTCAGTTTCTTTGTCTCTTACACCTGGGGACTCCTGTGTGATGTCATCTACTGTGGGTAACCAGTGACAGCTCCCTCTAATAATCCCATTGTCAGAAGGGAACCTTTCTAGCACCATCTTATTTTGAGCAATATCAACACACACTATAACATATGTAGTCCTATGAGCATCCATTCTCTCCAACCTCACCAGAGTACATACCATATTAAAATGGGGGAATGTAAAGTTCTTTACTAAAGAGTGTGAAAGAGTGAGAGAAAGTGAGACTAAATAGAAGTTATGGTCTTTTTTAAACCTAATCACATAAGTAACCTTCTGTCACTTTTGCCATATTCTGTTCATTACAAGTAAGTCCCTAGACCCAGCTCATATATAAGTGAAGGAGATTACATGAGAGTGTGAATACTAACTAAAATGTGGGGATCGTGGGGAGCCATTTTAAAGATAGTCTACTATATATGATATCCAATGAAGGGGGCACTGAATGCCAGTGGAAGAACAATGGTCTTTCTCACATATGGCACTGCATCAATTGCATACCCATATAGCTAACCATGACCCTCAAATTGTATATAAGAAATAACTTCAGATAGATCATAGACCTAAATGTAAAAGGCAAAACAATAGAACTTCTGGAATAAAGAATCAGAAAATACCTTCATGAACTTGGGTTAGACAAAAATTTCTTAAATGGGGTATAAAGAGTACTAACTATAGATCAGCGGTTCTCAACCTGTGGGTCGTGACCCCTTTGGGGGTCAAACGACCCTTTCACAGGGGTCGCCTAAGACCATCGGAAAACACATATATAATTACATATTGTTTTTGTGATTAATCACTATGCTTTAATTATGTTTAATTTGTAACAATGAAAATACATCCTGCATATCAGATATTTGCATTACTATTCATAACAGTAGCAAAATTACAGTTATGAAGTAGCAACGAAAATAATTTTATGGTTGGGGGTCATCACAACATGAGGAACTGTATTAAAGGGTCACGGCATTAGGAAGGTTGAGAACCACTGCTATAGATAAAACGATTGATAAAGTAGACTTCATTACAATTGTGAAATTGAGTTTTAATTAAAATATATTAGCTTAATTAGCACTAGCTACTGAAACAAACAATGCAACTACAGTTTATTTCTTACTCATAGTATAGAAGACTAAGGTTTAACTCTCTTCTAAGCAGTGACTCAAAGACTCAAGTGCTTCCATCTAGTGGCTTCCAGGTCAACCTGGTATTATCCTGATATTAAACAGGTGAAAGAGTTCAGAAAAGGCAAACTGTATATTTACCTCTCTAGGTGCAGAAGTGATACGTCACTTTCATTCAGATTTCACATATTACAACCAGTCTGGTGGCCAATCCAACTACAAAGGGATGCCGGAAAGTGCAGAGTAGGTCAGGGCAATCCATGAGCACTAGCAGACTTGGCCAAGATTAGGAAATGGAAAGCAAAGTACTTAATACTTTTGAACACTATTATTACATCAAGTTGAAAGAATCTTAAAATGGACATAAAAAAAACTATGTGAAGTAAAAACAAACTTAAAGTTTAGATATTCAGCCCTGGCTCGTTTGGTCCAGTGGTTAGAGTGTTGGCCCATGGACCAAAAGGTCATGGGTTTGATTCCCGGTCAAGGGCACGTACCTCAGTTGCAGGTTCCATCCCTAGCCCCTGCGTACGGGAGACAACCAGTCATCAATGTCTCTCTCTCTCTCTCTCTCTCTCTCCCTCCCTCCCTTTCACTCTCTCTCTAAAGATCAATGGAAAAAGTATTCTCAGGTGAGGATTAAAAAAAAAGTTTAGATATTCAAGGGAACCCCTGTACCTCAATCTATAAAGATCCTTTTTTTGCCATCCTAACCACTGAGGCCACTTGAAAGATTTATATTTGATAGAGCAGAAAGTTCCTGGCAAGAAAGAGATTAATAAATCCAGAAAGTGCAAAAAAGACAAGACTCAGCAGCACAGGCTAGGTTTGAGGAAGATTTTTGAGAGATTGAGAAAGAAATAAGTGAGAGGTTTGGGGTATCTCTATTGAATGAATGACACATAGAGGTTTAAGAAAGATCATTATGGAAGTTTGACATACATTGAAGTTTGAATCACCTTTGGTGCATTCTGAGACCACATCTATAGTTCCAATTGCAATTGTTTTTAACATTTTTTCTTGATGTTCAGAATAATGTTTCTTTGAATGTGACCTTGTGCCAAGACTGGGTCTTGATATAGATTAGCTCCATAGAGGTTAACAAACACTTGCATTAAGTTCTCACTTTCAAGTGGTGATGGCAAAGTAGATGTACTTTGTAAGAACTTCTGGAATGACTGCATTTATTTCCTTGTGAATATAAGGGCATATGAACCATGAATGGGGCTCTTATGCCCAGAAACTTTGACCCTCACTGAATGTTATCTCATTGATACCAGCAACTGATATGTTTTAAACAATTATCTTAATGTCAAAATTAGTAGAGCCAAGACACTTCTACTGGGATGTTAATGAACAACAACAAAAAAGGAAAATAGAAGCAGCTTGATTTAGGAAAAAGAGCAGGATATTTGGGGTCAGTCAAATCTGAATTTCTATCTGCACTTATTAATTTAACTATATGACATTGGACCAATTATTCAAGATTTCTGAGTATCAATTTCACCCTCTGTAAGATGGTGGAAAGGGCACCACTTCACAGGGTTATGATGAATGCTTAAAAATCATAAATATAAAGCACTTAGCACTGTGCTTGGTGAATAATAGGTGCTTAATATATATTAGAGCCCTTTCCCTTCACCCCCACTTCTGGATTCTAAAGTTCAGAGCATGATAAGATAACTCTTTGAGTAGGAGATGGATGATGAGAAGGAGGAATGTTCTTAGTGATGGATTTATTCGGGTGGGGGGGGAGGGTGGCGAGGAATGAAAGGGTTGCAACCCACTGCGTGCAGAGGTGGCAAGCCACATGCACACTTTACCTGGTCTGCCAAGATGAAGAGGTATTTAATCAAGGGAAGAGGAAGTTAAGGGATGGGGAAGTTAGGACCATAGAGCTTTATTATAAGCATAGAGCTCTGTAGAGATCTGGCGTACTCTTGCAATCGAATAATAGAGTTTCATGAGCCCTAGTTCCTGCCACAGATCATCCAAACTGATTGCGTTTTCTTAAAGTTTCAGTTAGTCTTTATCACTGGAGACAAGAATAATACAAGTAAAGAACTGAAGTTTTGGGTGGGGGTGATCATGACATTTGCTGAAAAGAATAGAGACTTTGTCAGGGGAAATATAAATGTAAATTTTCTTGTATCTTACCCATAGAGTGCCAGATTCTTAATGGACTTGCCCCTATGACCTCTCCAGCTTCATCTTGTACTGCAACACTCCTCATCTCTGAATCTGGCCCTCTATTGGTTACTTGAACATTTCTTTTTTTCCTATACCTCTCTCCCATAGGGCCTTTGCATATGTTGTTGCTTTCCCCATCTCTAGATCCTCTACTATTAATTTCTATTCATCGATTATGTGTTAACTCAAATGTCAGGCAAGCCTTCCTTGAAACCCTCAACCAAATAAAACCTGTTAGGTACTCTGAAAATAATCTTTAATTTTCTTTTCTATCAGTAATCATGATTTGGAATTATACATTACTTATGTGGTTATTTATTTAATGTCCATTTCCCCCAGTTGGCCTTATCTCTTTTGCTCATCACTGTATACCAAACACCTGGGGCATAAAAGGCTCCCAATACAAAATTTTAAATGGATAACTTGGTACATGTTTTCTGGGGATATTAAAGTCAATCTTCTCATTCAAGTATCTTCCTATTAGGCCCTCTGGAGAAGCAATGAAAGATTGGTGTGGACTACCCATTAATGTTCCAAATCTCCAGCCTGGAGGCAGTGCCCATTGCAATGTTCTTTGCAGGCTGAGGGTTGATAGATACATCCTTAGTGGTCCTTTTTATATCCTCCCCAGTTGTATGTTATATGTGAAACTGTCCTCAAGAACTGGAAGGGAATTAAGGTTCCCTTCCCAAATGCTATACCTAAGGGCTTTATATGAAAGAATCAAAACCTCTGTTTAAATGCATGCTTTTCTAAGCAAGGTCTCTCTCTGCTGACATGAGCCAATAAGAATGACACTATAGAGGTAAAACCAGAAACCTCTACTTTAATCCTTTTGCTGTTTTCCAACTTGTAAAGGATTGGCTTGGAGTCTTATTCTGTTGATCCCACAGGGAAGGCCAAGGACCAGGACCAGTTTACAGAATGGCAGACAGTTATAATTCACATTAAAAAATATCAGAACTGTTCCAAGATTGAATGGGTGGCACTGTAATGCAATGAGTTCTTTGTCACTGGAGGCATTCAAAAGTAGACTGAATAACCCCGACAAAATTATTACATATCATATGAGAAGTAAAAAGAGAAGAGCTCTGAGGAGCTCTAACATTGGAAGATTCTAAAAAGTGTATTCTTTGAGCTGTCTCTCCAATCATGGAGGATGGGTTTACACTGAGTCATATCTTCTCTTCCCTGGATTCCTTTGATCCCAAGAGTTGGGGTATAATGGGGTATAATCTATGCACAGGGTGCATAAGTAAGTTAAGACTCTTATAGAGACTGAACTCGTGACTTAATCCTCATTACCTCTGTCTTCTAACCACCAACACACCCCCCACCAAGTTCACAGGCACATTTCTGATATGCAGCAGTAAAATTAACTCTAGAAAGAACAGTTCACACCATGCAAAGTGATGTAATCCAATGACATCTATTTCAGCATGTTATCTATTTCACAATGGTATCTGTGCTCCATTTAAAAATAAAATTTTCAGGGATAATAAAAATTAAAATGATGGTTTTGAAGTATTTTGAGTAAAAATTGTTCTATCAATGAGGAAATGTTATGCAAATGGATTTGCTGCTTCAACCATGCAGAGATATAAATATTACATATTAATAGATTTGACCTAGTTGCAGTCATCCTCGGCTTCATTCTCATCTTGTCTCCACATGTTTATGCTATATTTGGGTAGCTTACTCTGAAAGTCCACTGTATATCATAGATATGTGAAAAGAATGAGAAATAGGCAGTTAGCATGATAAAAGGCAATAGTGAAAATAAAGTGGGCTTGAATAAATCTTTTATTATTACTAATGTGACTTAAAATTATTGAGGCTTGGAAATTATCATTCCTTATTACTTCTCTGTCTCCAATTTTAAAATTATACATTAGATTATCTCATTACATAGATTTTCAATTATGCTTGACTATGGCAATTATGATTCAGCTTCTACTGGGCTACCTGTTGAATTTCCTATCACCCTCCTCTCAACTAAGCAAGAACATTAATAAATCTGCTTAGCAAATCTCTTTGAACTTTAAAGTTACAAAGGAACTTAGAAAGCATTTTACCCAGAAATTCTTAATTTTCTGGGGTACATTCATTCTGAGGTAATTTTCTGGAGTACACCTGATAACCTAATGAAAGCCAAAGCCTCTTTCCTCAGAACACTGTACATATGCACTTATACACACATGCAAAATTTTGCATAGTTTCCTGGGCCTTAGAGACCCCGATGAAGCCCATCCATGAGAACTGAATTAAGAACCTATGTTCTAATGCAGCATTTCTCTTTTAAAAACAAAGAAGTTAAGGGTAAGGACCAATATAAATTGATCTTCCCAAAGATGTTGGTCCAATTGCAATCTGATTAAAAAATAGAAAACAAAGAAATTGAAAACATAAGGTTTAAGAAAGATGTCACCTGATGTAAAAGCACTATGAATAAACTTTGAAAGTCAAGGGTGATTTTAAAATGTGGGACTTGGATATGTATTTTCTAAATGGAATATTATTTTAATTGCTTTGTCAAGAGAATAATGAAGGCCATTCCACCTGCTAAATTTATTATACATTCTTTTATTTTACACTGTCATGTATATTTTAACAAATAACTCCACACTTACATTTCTGTTAGTTTCTTTGGAAATTGCACAATTTAATTATATTTTCTTCCCATTCTAAGGAAGGCCTATAAATGTTCTATTTGTATGGTTGTCTGTCTATTGTTTTGCTTGAGAAAATAAATTTAGTGTGGACACACTGATACATGAAAAGTTTCTCTTTAATCTTATGGTTAAGCTTCTTGAAGTGCAAAGTCAAGATTTACACATTATTTAAACCCTGATTGTTTCCACATTCTCTGAAAAGGAATGATTTCCCTGGGGTACCCTTTTATTAGGATCAGCCTATAAATGTTATTTGGAGTGGCTGTTTTAAAACAATGTAGTTAGAGACCGAGCTCTTACTGTAAATATATCATCTGTAATTATATCAAATCCCAGTTATCCACAGAGTCATGTGAAGACTAGGACCAAACACTGACACCAGGAATCAAACATAGCATCACCTACTGGCTTCTATAAATCCTCTCTCTCCTTGAGTATAATAAAATCATTTGAACTATGATATGGCTTATAAACTTTAAAGCACATATTGCCATCCTAAAGGCTAAGTATAGATCCTGATGAGAATATAGATGCTAGTAGGTTGCATGCCATCAAAACTGAGCAGACCTAATTTGAGCAGAAACTATTGCTATTTATTTATTTATTTATGATCAGCATTATAAACTGAGAGGAAGAGTTTGTGGGCTGCTAAAAATAACATGCTTGTAATATTTAAAACTACTTGTGTTTTTCTGAATGTAGGTCACCAAATACCAAATTTTCCTTGCCACTTGCTACTTTTTGCAGTGCAATATTGAACTTCAGGACTATGAAATTCTTGAGATTGGGTTTGAAAATTTTTGGAATTGTAAGAAATTGCAAAAATGCTTAGAATTCCAATCTCCACCTGCAGAATCATATACATTTAGTGCTAAAAGTTATTTTGCAACCATTCTAATTCATAAATTGACCACACTACTGATAAACATGCCTGCACACTTTTCTCCAGGGAGAATAGATAACAAGGTGAATGGTATTTTTATATTCACTCATTTGAACAAAAGGCTGATTTGGTCCACAAAAGAATTAACAAAAATGGAATCAGTTGATTAGGAAAAGGGTTCAGTTTTGAGTTTTGCAGGAGATAGGAGATAAATCCAGATGTTTTGTTTCCTGGAAGTTGACCATTCTTGTTCTTTGTCCAATCAGTTATGGCTTATCAGTGTAGCAGCCCTGACTTAGGGACATGGGTTAAATCTCAGTAGTAGTTTTACTCATTTCCATTTCCAGGTATACACCTTTGCAATAAATCACCCTCCCCATGATTTCAGTCTCTTCATTTATAAAATGAGGGGTTAGGGTATAAGATCATCTCTAAGGGCCCTTTCAGTTCTGATACTCTAAGTTATGATTTTATACCTAGAAATATAAACATGTAGAAACATCATATTCTTGAGATTTTTAAAGAAGGAACAAAGACAGGGTTGAGGGAGTGCCTCAATAATGGGGTTAGTGGAGGTAGGGATAAGTTAAACCAGGGGTCCTCAAACTTTTTAAACAGGGGGCCAGTTCACTGTCCCTCAGACCGTTGGAGGGCCGGACTATAGTTTAAAAAAAAACTATGAACAAATTCCTATGCACACTGCACATATCTTATTTTAAAGTGAAAAAAAATGGGAACAAATACAATATTTGTATTTGCATGTGGCCCACGGGCCGTAGTTTGAAGACCCCTGAGTTAAACCCTAGTAATAAAAAGTTAAAGAGAAAAGAGTTCTAAAACTCCCATTGGTAATTCTACGTGAAGAGTATAAAAGGGGGGGGGTATGAGATTTAATAACCTAAACTCAATCAGTTTTTAGTGAAGATAAGAGATGACTGCTGATGATGGGATATTTACCTCTCTCACCCAAAGATAAGGCAGACCCCTGACAACTCAGAGCCATAGGTCAATTCTTCCCTACTGAACACTCACTAACTAGAATCATGGACTAGTGAGCTCTGGCCAAGGCCAAGGATTTATTACAGAAAAAACAATGTTTCATGCACCAAGGCCAATTTGAATACAAGTTTACCCACTGTAATTCTTGACATGATTCAAGAAACAGATTTGTTTGAACAGGGCAGTATTTCCATTTGCAGTCACACTACTGTGTGCTATGATCCTATTAATTATCACAAACAAAGCAGCTCTGTGGGACTGGCAGGTCTTCCTCCATGTGCATACATGCAACCTCCAAGGTTCACTCAAAATGGTGACATGGGGGCAGTAGGTGGAAGTCATCTACTTTCTAATTCAGGAAGAGTTCAGTAATTGGAGGCTGTCTTCTGCTCAAAGCAAAACTATGGACCTAAATACTCCTTGAAAACACTACCTCTTTTAAGATTGAGAGAGAGCATCAGATCTGTTCTCCATAACAGAAGAGAAAATTAAAATGGTGCATTCCTTAATGGGAGGCAATCTCTTATGGTGGATAAAAGCATGACCTCTGGAGCCAGACTGCCTGGGTTTTCCTTCCCAACTCTGCAATTTATTAGCTGTATGACCAAATTATTTAACCTCTCTGCAACTCAGTTTCCTCATATGTAACATAGTTAGTAATATAACTTAGTTCATAGAATTGTTGAGAAAATTGAATGAGTTGATATTTCTAAAGCAGTTTCAACAGTACCAGGCAGAGTAAGTGATTTTTAGTTGTTTATTAAACAAAATAAATCATCTATACATATAAAAGCCAAGCAACCGGAACGACCAGAATGACCAGAATGACCAGAACGACCAGTAGCTATGATGCACACTGCCGGACCTCTAATCTTTATATGTTTGATACTAGCTAAAGTATCTTAAGGTCAATAGTAATTTAGTTGTTTTTTCCTTTATTAAAAATCTTCTGCATACTTGCATAGCAGAAGTACTAATGGCCAAAATCAGTAGAGAGGGTCCTAGATAGCCTCACATTACTTTGAATCTATGACTTCCTTTGACTGAATGTTTGTGTCCCCTCAAATTTTATATGTTGATATTCTAACCCCCACTGTGATGATGTTAAGTGGGACCTTTGGGAGGTAATTAGGTCATGAGGGTGGAACCCTCTAGAATGGGGTTAGTGCCCTTATAAAAGAGAGCCCAGAGAGCTCTCTCTCCCCTTATGCCATGTGAACACACATGAACCAGGTAGCAGGCCCTCACCAGACACCAAATCTGCCAGAGCATCAATCTTAGACTTGACAGCATACTGTAAGAAATAAATTTGTTTTTTATAATCTACCCAGTTTATGATTTTTTTTATAACAGCTCAAATGAACTAAGAGAATGACGAAACTCAGGGAATGTCCTATCTAAATTATAAATTCAGAATGATGCAATTAACATAAGGCATTTGTATTAGAGTAACAAAAAAAAATAGACTCATATATGTGACTAGAGGCCCGGTGCACGAAATTTGTGCGGGGGCGGGGGGGAGGGCATTCCCTCAGCCCAGCTTGCACCCTCTCCAACCCAGGACCCCTTGGGGATATCTGACTGCCAGTTTAGGCCCGATCCCAGGGATCAGGTCTAAACTGGCAGTCAGACATCCCTATCAGAATCCTGGACCACTGGCTCCTAACTGCTCACCTGCCTGCCTGCCTGGTCACCCCTAAGTGCCCCCCCTGCTGGCCTGGTCACCCCCAACTGCCCCCCTGTAGGTGTAGTTGCCCCCAACTGCTCCCCCGCTAGCCTGGTTGCCCCTAAGTGCCCCCACGCCGGCCTGGTCACCCCTTACTGCACCCCCTGCCAGATGCTGTTCAGTCGTTTGGTCATCTCTCACTAACCCCCCTGCCAGCCTGGTCATAGGCAGCCATCTTGTGAGGGTTAATTTGCATATTACCTCTTTATTATACAGTATAGGCTCAAATATAATAAAACTTCTTACTCATTTAAAAGCTGAAATGGTAATAGTGGACATCCCTGTCTTATTCCTGTTCTTAGGGGAAATTGTTTTAGTTTTTGTTCATTGAGTATAATGTTGGCTGTAGGTTTGTCATATATGGCCTCTATTATGTTGAGGTATGATCCCTCTATTCCCACTTGGTTGAGAGCTTTTATTATATTAAAAATTGGTGTTGGATTTTGTCTAATGCTTTTTCTGCATCTATTGATATGATCATGTGATTTTTTTACATATGTCTCCTAGATCATGTGATTTTTGTCTTTCAATTTGTTTCCTTGCCTTGCTGTTCTCTAGATATAATACTCAATCTGCTTGATGAGCCATCTCCTACTTGAGGCCCTGGGTTCACCCCTGCAGACATCTGCACTGCTCTGGGGTTCATCTCTGGTCTCTTGCTCCACTATCTTCCTAATATGGTCCTTCTCCTGTGGCCTAGAGTTCTGAATACTCATGCCTCCTGGAAAAAGCTCTTAGAGACCCTCAGACAAGCTGGACACAAATCTACAGTCTTATTTATGAGCACACTGCATTGCAACCTGAAAGTCAATGGGAGAGCTGCAATCTGGAAATACACACACACACAAATAACTTTCATCTGCTGTTTAAAGTTAAATGGCCCACTTGGTATTAAATCTATCACCTTGGCCTCATCAGTGCTTGGCTCTAGCCATCTGAGATCTGACTAGGCCAGTGTGGGTTTGCTACAAATAATATCCTCAAGGCACTTCTATATTAGCAATAATACAGCTCTTTATAAAAGGGATGATATCAAGAACTCATTGGTAGCCATGTTGTGTATAATAAGGAGTCTGTGCATTCACCTCTCAAAGCCACTTAAAATCTTCCATGTCATCAAGCTGAATAGAGGCCCTTCACAACTCAGTACTCCAGGGTGTCTATTTCCTGCTCACTTAATCCATGGTTTTTTAACAGGAAAAAAATGTCTTATAATCACCAACGCAAAGATTTGTAACTTGAAAGCATTTTAGTTTTTAAATTTGGGGTAACTAAAGTGATTTCAGGAATGGGTTATTTTAAATATTCTTAGACTTGAAGTAACTAAAAATAACCAGTGAAAATGAAGACAAAATCAAAGGTCAAAATGTGGTTTACCTTCTGTTGCTACACAGCTAGTCCCAGATTTAGCCACTCACCTTCCTACGTTGCTGAAGTAGGCATTAGTCCCTGGAAACTCACTCAGCAAGTAAGCAAAATGGGGAATATCTGCTTGTGTGATGGTTGTAAAGCTCTATAAGGACTCCATTTACCCCCCCCCCCTGCTCCTACATAGCCCCGATATCCATATTATTACCTCTTTCTAGCTTTATTCTTCTGAATCCCATTAAGCTTTTCAGCCTTTTATAGTCCTCTATGGAATAAACATAAGAAACTCTGGAAGGTGTCAAAACATGAACTCTTACAATTATCACATATCAGGAAGAGAGTAAATGAGGCTCCCAAGAGAATTTCTGGCACTGTATTCTGGGGATGAGGTATGAGAAGAGAGGCAGGAGAATGCCAAAGACATAATAATTGGGCTGACATGGGTGTGGCTGAGTCAGAAATAAGACTGGTCCTGCTGGTTTTTGCCATTTTCAGAGGGGACCCCTTTCTTCCTTCAGCAGCCTGGGAGTCCAAATTTATAGGTCGGGTGTTGCCAATTCTGTGTACTAAACCCAAAACTTGGACCCCTAACTGTGGCTCCCCAGATTCAGTTAGTTTTTTTCAGACCCTCTACGTGGTTCCTCTGTGCTTATGTCCAATAGCCCCCTCTTCTGGACTGGATTGTAAGGTCACAACCCGGAGTCCATAAGGATTCTGCCAAATTCTGATTCCAAGAATGAAATGAATATCAGGGAAGGGCAAAAAGAGAGCAGCAAAATTTTGCTCACAAAAACAGCATCTATTTCTTCATGCTTGAAATCCCAAGCTTTCCTCTCCTTATTCAGCAAAAATAGTAACTGGGTCAAATATAGAAAATTCACCACCTCTCCCTTTTATTTACTTCTCCATCTGTGTACAGGCTTCATCAATGATGACAGTGGGAACTGGCTTGGCTTTAGAGCTTTGGTTAGCTATTTGATGTGAGGAAGCAGCTGAGAGAGCATACACACATGCC
>NW_005370538.1:1061939-1071690 GCF_000412655.1 Myotis brandtii
GGACTTCTCCCTATTTGCCAAGTGAGAGATTGTTCTGGGAGCTTGTTAAAGGACCCCTAGAAAAGATGCCTCCCTTAATTTGCTTTTTTAGAAAGTCATACAAGAGAGGTATTTTAATATTTGTTGTATATTTTTTCTAAGCAAAAAAATAATAAATGCCCACTCTATATGACTTGAGAAACAGAAAAACACAGTAAAAAGAAGTCATCTATTGTCCAACTACTACAAATTAACCATAATAATTACTCTCATTTATGTCACTTTGGTTTTTCCTGTGCATTCTTATAAAAATAAAGAAAATTATTAATTATTTATAATCCCCACCACACTTTTCAGTATTTTCTAAGTAGGGTGGATGCTGAGGAAAGTTGGGTTACCTCTGACATTTCCTGCATTCAACAAAGCAAAGTTGAAGATCCAGAGGAGATCTAGCTTGTTCTGACTAAGGAAGGACTAGAGCTGTGTTGTCAAATATGGTGACTACTAGCTGCATATGGGTAATTTATTTTAAATTCTATATAATTAAATAAAATTAAAATATATTTTCTCAGTAGCACTAGCCATATTTCAAATGCTTAATAGTCACATATGGTTAATTTAACTTAAATCAATTATAATTAAGTAAAATTTAAATTTTTTTCTCAATTGTGTCAGTCACATTTCAAGTGCTCAATAGCCATGTGGGGCTAGTGACTGCCATATTGGACAGAGAAGCATACAGAACATTTTAATCAGTGTAGAATATCCTATTGAAAAATGCTTAACTAGGGAACCACAGAAGAGGGGGATACATTGACAATAAAAAGGTGAGTTACTGAAGTGATTTGAGAAAAAGGGAAGAGAGAAAAGTAGCTGCACGAGGACATTAAACTTTGGCATAAGATAAATATTTGAAGGTAAAGTGTTGTTTGAAATACTACTCGGCTGTTAAAAAAAAGAAAGAAAGAAAGAAAGAAAGAAAGGAAAGAAAGAAAGAAAGAAAGAAAGAAAGAAAGAAAGAAAGAAAGAAAGAAAGAAAGAAAGAAAGCTTACCTTCTGCAACAGCATGGATGGACCTGGAAAGTATTATACTAAATGAAATAAACTAGTCAGGGAAAAACAAGTATCACATGATCTCACTTATATGTGCAATCTAATGAACAAAATGAACTAACAATCAAATAGAGACAGACTCATAGATACAGAGAACAGAACAGACTGACAGCTAATAGAAGGGAGGGGTGTTGCGGAGTAGGGTGAAAAAGGTAAAGGAATTAAACAAAAACAACAACTCATAGACACAGAAAAAAAAGAAAAAGAAGATGTGATATATACATATATTACTCCACCATAAAAAAAAGAATGAAATCTTGCCATTTGTGATAACATGAATGTCCCTTAATTTTTTAGCACTATAACAAACATGTCTTGTATTCATTCTTCACACACACACACAAATACATACATATATATAAATATATATATTATACTAGTATATGTAATTAAACACACACATTCATTTATTTTTATATATTTTTGGAAGTCAAATATCCTGGGTTAGAGGATATGCACATTTTATTTATTTATTTATTTTTTTAAATTTCTTTATTGGTTAAGGTATTACAAATGTGTCCTCATTTCCCATTAACCCCCAACCTCCCCACCCCCCGCACACACACACACACACACTCATGCTCTCATCCCCCTGTTGTCCTTGTCCATTGGTTTGGCTTATATGCATGCATACAAGTCCTTTGGTTGATCTCTCCCCCTTACCCCTCCCTCCTATACTTTCCCTCTGGGGATTGATAGTCTGATCCCTTTTCTCTGTCTTTGGATCTGTCCCTGTTCATCAGTCTATGTTGTTCTCTATATTCCATAAATGAGTGAGATCATGTGGTATTTATCTTTCTCTGACTGGCTTATTTCACTTAGCATAATGCTCTCCAGTTCCATCCATGCTGTTGCAAATAGTAAGAATTCCTTCTTTTTTACTGCCACATAGTATTCCATTGTCTAGCTGTACCACAGCTTTTTAATGCACATATCTGCTGATGGGCACTTAGGCTGTTTCCAAATCTTAGCTATAGTGAATTGTGCTGCTATAAACATAGGGTTGCATATATCCTTTCTGATTGGTGTTTCTAGTTTCTTGGGATATGTTCCTTGAAGTGGGATCACTGGGTCAAATGGGAGTTCCATTTTTAGTTTTTTGAGGAAACTCCATACTGTTCTCCACAGTGGCTGCACCAGTCTGCATTCCCACCAGCAGTGCAGAAGGGTTCCTTTTTCTCCACATCCAGCACTTGTCGTTTGTTGATTTGTTGATGATAGCCATTCTGACAGGTGTGAGATGGTACCTCATTGTTGTTTTGATTTGCATCTCTCGGATGATTAGCGACTTTGAGCATGTTTTCATATGTCTCTTGGCTTTCTGAATGTCCTCTTTTGAAAGGTGTCTATTTAGGTCCTTTGCCCATTTTTTGATTGGATTGTTTATCTTCTTTTTGTTAAGTTGTATGAGTTCCCTATAAATTTTGGAGATTAGGCCCTTATCAGATATGACGTTGGCAAATATGTTTTCCCACGCAGTGGGTTTTCTTGTTGTTTTGTTGATGGTTTCTTTTGCTGTGCAGAAGCTTTTTATTTTGATGTAGTCCCATTTGTTCATTTTCTCTTTAGTTTCAACTGCCCTAGGAGCTGTATCAGTGAAGAAATTGCTTTGGCATATGTCTGAGATTTTGTTGCCTTTGGATTCTTCTAGTATTTTTATGGTTTCCGGTCGTATATTTAAGTCCTTTATCCATTTTGAGTTTATTTTTGTGTATGGTGTAAGTTGGTGGTCTAGTTTCATTTTCTTGCATGTATCTGTCCAATTTTCCCAGCACCATTTATTGAAGAGACTGTCTTGACTCCATTGTATGTTCTTGCCTCCTTTGTCAAATATTAATTGAGCGTATTGGTTGGGGCTGATTTCTGGGCTCTCTATTCTATTCCATTGATCTATATGTCTGTTCTTGTGCCAGTACCAGGCAGTTTTGAGAACAGTGGCTTTGTAATACAGCTTGATATCTGGTATTGAGATCCCACCTACTTTGTTCTTTCTCAGGATCGCTGCAGCTATTCGGGGTCGTTTTTTGTTCCAGATGAATTTTTGGAGAGTTCGTTCTAGGTCTGTGAAATATGCCGTTGGTATTTTAATGGGAAGTGCGTTGAATTTATAGATTGCTTTGGGCAGTATGGACATTTTAATGATGTTGATTCTACCAATCCAAGAACATGGTATGTTCTTCCATCTCTTTATGTCTTCCTCTATCTCTTTTTTCAACGTCCTGTAGTTTTCTGAGTAGAGGTCTTTTACCTCTTTAGTTAAGTTTATTCCTAGGTAGCTTAATTTTTTTGGTGCGATGGTAAATGGGATTGTTTTTATAATCTCTCTTTCTGAAAGTTCACTATTGGTGTATAGAAATGCCTCAGATTTCTTGGGGTTAATTTTGTATCCTGCTACATTGCCAAATTCATGTATTAAGTCTAGTAGCTTTTTGATGGAGTCTCTAGGGTTTTGTATGTATAATATCATGTCATCTGCAAATAAGGACAGTTTTACTTCCTCTTTTCCAATTTGGATGCCTTTTATTTCTTCTTCTTGTCTAATTGCAATGGCTAATACTTCCAGTACTATGTCGAACAGGAGTGGTGAGAGTGGGCATCCCTGTCTTGTTCCTGTTTTTAGGGGAAATGGTGTTAGTTTTTGTCCATTGAGTATGATGTTGGCTGTGGGTTTGTCATATATGGCTTTTATTATGTTGAGGTATGATCCTTCTATTCCCACCTTGCTGAGAGTTTTTATCAAAAATGGGTGTTGAATTTTGTCAAATGCTTTTTCTGCATCAATTGATATGACTATGTGGTTTTTTTCCTTCAATTTGTTTATGTGATGTATCACGTTGATTGATTTGCGGATATTGTACCATCCTTGCATCCCTGGGATAAATCCTACTTGGTCATGGTGTATGATCTTTCTGATGTACTGCTGGATCCGATTTGCTAAGATTTTGTTGAGGATTTTGGCATCTATGTTCATGAGGGATATTGGCCTGTAATTCTCTTTCATTGTGTTGTCTTTACCTGGTTTTGGTATTAGGGTGATGCTGGCTTCATAGAATGAGCTTGGAAGTGTTCCTTCCTCTTGGATTTTTTGTAGTAGTCTGAGGAGGATAGGTTTTAGTTCTTCCTTGAATGTTTGGTAAAACTCCCCTGTGAAGCCGTCTGGTCCTGGGCTTTTGTTTGCTGGAAGCTTTCTGATGACTGCTTCAATTTCTTCCATAGTTATTGGCCTGTTGAGATTTTTAGATTCTTCCTGATTAAGTTTTGGAATGTTGTATTTTTCTAGAAATATGTCCATTTCCTCCAGGTTGTCTAGTTTGTTGGAGTAGAGTTGTTCATAGTATTTTTTAACAATCATTTGTATTTCTGTGGGGTCTGTTGTTATTTCGCCTCTATCATTTCTGATTTGGTTTATTTGGGTCCTCTCTCTTTGCTTTTTGGTGAGCCTGGCTAGAGGTTTGTCGATCTTGTTTATCCTTTCAAAGAACCAGCTCTTGGTTTCATTGATTTTCTGTATTGTTTTTTTGGTCTCTATGTCATTTATTTCTGCTCTAATCTTTATTATCTCCTTCCTTCTGCTCACTCTGGGCTTTTCTTGTTGCTCTCTTTCTAATTCTTTGAGCTGTAGATTTAGATGATTTACTACCATTTTTTCTTGTTTGTTGAGGTAGGCCTGTAGAGCTATAAACTTCCCTCTCAGGACTGCTTTCATTGTGTCCCAAAGGTTTTGGATTGTTGTGTTTTCATTGTCATTAGTTTCCAGGATGTTTTTAATTTCTTCTTTGATCTCATTGGTAACCCAATCAATATTTAATAACATGCTATTCAGCTTCCAAGTGTTTGAGTATTTTGGGTTGTTTTTATTGTAGTTTATTTCTAATATTATGCCCTTGTGGTCTGAGAAGATGCTTGGTATGATTTCAATCTTCTTGAATTTGGGGAGACTTTGTTTGTGACCCAATATGTGGTCTATTTTTGAAGATGTCCCATGAGCACTTGAGAAGAACGTATATTTTGTTGCTTTGGGGTGAAGTGTTCTGAAGATGTCAATTAAGTCCATCTGATCTAGTGAGTCATTTAGGATTGCTGTTTCTTTGCTGATTTTTTGTCTAGCAGATTTATCCAGTGATGTCAGTGGTGTATTAAAGTCCCCTACTATGATTGTATTGTTGTCGATCTCTCCCCTGATGTCTTCCAGGAGTTTTCTTATGTATGTGGGTGCTCCTGCATTGGGTGCATATATGTTTATCAGGGTTATATCCTCTTGTTGTATTGATCCCTTTAGTATTATGAAGTGGCCTTCCTTATCTCTTGTTATGGCCTTCACTTTGAGGTCTATTTTGTCGGATATAAGTATTGCTACCCCAGCTTTTTTTTCATTTCCATTTGCCTGAAAGATATTTTTCCATCCCTTCACTTTCAGTCTGTGTGAGTCCCTTTTAATGAGGTGGGTCTCTTGTAAACAGCAAATGTATGGGTCATGTTTTTTTATCCATTCAGCCACTCGATGTCTTTTGATTGGACCATTTAGTCCATTTACGTTTAAAGTTATTATTGAAAGGTACTTGTTTGTAGCCATTTCTTTTTTTGTGTGGCTGTTTTCTTTCTGGGCTTTTTATTTCTTCTTTTTACACCAGTCCCTTTAGCATTTCTTGCATTGCTGGCTTGGTGGTGATGAACTCCCTTAGCCTTTTTTTGTCTGTGAAGCTTCTTATTTCCCCTTCAATTTTGAATGATAGCCTTGCTGGATAGAGTATTCTTGGATTCAGTCCTTTGCTTTGCATCACTTTGTAAATTTCTGTCCATTCTTTCCTGGCCTGATGTGTTTCTGTTGAGAAATCGTTTGATAATCTGATGGGGGATCCTTTGTAGGTAACTTTCTGTCTCTCTCTTGCAGCCTTTAATAGTCTCTCTTTGTCATGTACATTTGCCATCGTTATTATGACGTGTCTTCATGTGGGTCTCTTGCGGTTCATCTTGCTTGGGATTCTCTGTACTTGTATAACTTTTTTCTTCCCCATATCTGGGAAGTTTTCTGTCATTATTTCTTCAAATAGATTTTCTAATCCTTGCTGCTCTTCTTGTCCTTCTTGCAGCCCTATTATGCGTATGTTACTTCGTTTCATGTTGTCCTGAAGCTCCCTTAGGCTCTCCTCCTGTTTTTTAATTTTTTTCTCCAGTTGCTGTTCAGATTGAGCTTGTTTCTCTGCCTTATCTTCTAACTCACTAATTCGGTCCTCTGCTTCTTCTAGTCTGCTGTTGAAACTTTCCATGGTGTTTTTGATTGTAGCTATATCACTTTTCATTTCTTCCTGATTCTTGCATAGGTTGTTGATTTTCTCATCCATCCGGTGAATGAATTGTACAACCATTATTCTGAATTCTTTTTCTGTCATGTTGCACGCTTCAACTTGATTATCTCCAGATGGTTCAAACGTCGAGTTGCATGGACCTAGGCCATGTGCCGTGGGAGCTTCGCACCACCCTAGTGTCACTGAAGAGCTCTGACACTAAGATGTGTGCTTGTGGTGGGTTGGTGGGAACCAGGCTTGCTCATAGTCAGCATTACCAGTGCTCAATGTGGCCTTGTGTGCGCACTTAGAATCAGGGACCCCGCCTGCACCATGCTGAAACAGAGACCCCTCTGGAGTGTGTTGAAAATCAGAGCCCCCTAGCGTGCGCCAGGAGTCAGAGTTCCCCAAGAATCCAGTATCAGAGTCTCTGTTGCTTCGCGCAACCTCGCCTTGAGAATCAGGGTCCCTGTGTGCCCTTGCACCAGGAATTGGATTCACTGGCTCTTAGTATGAATGCACAGGGAATCAGGTGTGCACGTGCCCCAAGAATTGGAGTCACTGGCTCTTAGTATGAATGCACAGGGAATCAGGGATCCCAGGCGCAGGTGATAAGAAACACAGTCAAGTCAGTGGTGCTTGGTGTTGCCTCCTGCCCGGAGAATAGGGGTCCTGAGGCCCGTGTTGTGAGGAACAAGTTCCCAGTGTTCGCGCATTAGCTCCCAGGCCAAGGCTCCCCTAGCCTGCGCTGCGCTGGACAAGTTCCAGGTGTTCGCGCACTTCAGGCCAAGGCTCCCTTAGCCTGCGCTGCAAGGGACAAGTTCCAGGTGTTCGTGCACTTCCAGGCTAAGGTCCCTGTAGCAGCACTGAGGCCCGGGCAAGGGGTGGGTCTATCAGTTTCTAGGGCTCTGCCTGCGAGCCTGCCGGGAGGGGGATGGGTTCTGTTACTCATGGATCTGCCGCAGGGATTTCTGGACTCTTGGTGTCCGAGGCTCTGTAGCTGTGGTCGCAGGTCTCTGTCCCCAGTGGCTGCAGGGTCCTGGTTTGCGTCTGAGACCAGACTGGGTGGTGCTGAGGCCAGGATCCTAGTCTCAAGCAGCTCTGTTTCTCAAGATGGCATAGTCTCTGTTCCTGTGCTGGCTGCCCAGGAGTATCCGCACTGGGAGCGGGGCTCCGCCATCTAAGACTGCCCGCTTTAGCAGCCCCTTAGAAGACCTACAGAATCTAACTGTCCCTAGCTCATACACACACACACCACACACGTCCACACACTCCTCTATCACTCCCTCACGCTCTCACACTCTCTCCCTCCCTGCCTTCCTGCCGGTCGCCATCTTCGGATATGCACATTTTAAAGCTCCCAATACATACTGTTAATTTTTTTCATAATTGCCAACAGCAATATATCCATATTCCCATTTCCTTGAACCCTTCCAAAACCTACATATTTTTATTCTTTTTATTATTTTTGTTTTCAGAGATACTATTTATTTTAATTAGAAGTACTTTTGAAGTTTCTCAAAACAAGTTCAGAAGAACACTTCCAATACTAATGCTAATTCTTAGCTTCTTTAAGCATTATAAAAATCCTCTCCATGAAATACAAAAGAAGCAACTTTAATCTCTAAATTACTTGGCACATCTGTGTGAATTCTTAACAATCTGCTTGTATTCAACATATTTGCATACATCTTTATTTATCCCAACTGGATCAGGATTATATTTTACTCCCCTATAAAATACCTCTAGTACATAGCATAATGTTTCATACACAGAGAGCAAATGATGTATATATTGAGTTTAATTGTGTATTTTTGTGCCCTGATGAAAAGTTAAGCTCATGGTGGGCAAATACAGAAACATGGTACTTATGGTACCAGAACTGATTTTTTTTTTAATCCTGGCTCTGCTGTGCACAAACTCTCTTTGAGCCTCGGCTTCCCCATCTATGAAATGAGGGAGTTGGTCTGTGATGTTTCTCAACCATTACAGATCTAACACAATTCTATTCCAAGGTCCTCAGTGTGTGTAGGGATTGGGATGGCATGGTATGGGAGAGTTGTGTGTCTTCATGTGAACACGTGCATGTAAATGTGTGAGGGAAGAGTGATTTATGGATGCTCTCTATTCTCTGCTGGGAGTCCATAGAGATAAGGAAAGAGGTGAAGATGCAGCAACAAGTTTGAACACCAATTAGATAAAGCTTCAAAATACACAAGTCATTCTAATAAATTGTTTTGAGATGCCTGCTCTGCGCCATTGTGGTAAAAGATCCCATGATGCTCTGTGCAGCTGAAGGTCATATTAAAGAACCAACATTTGCATTGTTCTTTCCCCACTAAAATAGCAACTAAAAAAGTCTGTGTAGCTTAGTTCTTGATTAAAATCAGCAAGAGAATTTGTAACATGAGTTAGTAGCCCCCTGAGGCTGACGCTGAATGGGTCTAATATTAAGAGCCTCTATCTAATTAACACTTGGAAAAAAGCTTTATGCCAAGGATAGATCACTTCATTGGTGGCATGTCTTGATACCATGGCCTCATGAATAAATTACTGTCTGGTTTTTAGTTGGAGATTTTGTGTGTGGTAATAAGAGTGAGCAGAAAAGGGGATAGCAAATTAATAGGGTACCACAAGCATCCAACATTCTGGTCACAAAATATATTAGGCACAGACCTGAAACCAGGGCCTCACTATGTACCATCAACCTGTGGGAATCTGCTCCTCTGCCTTCTTTTATTAAATACTAGTGGCCTAGTGCACGAAATTCGTGCACAGGGGGTGGAGGGGTTCCCTCAGCCCAGCCTGCACCTTCTCCAATCGGGGACCCCTTAGGGGATGTCTGACCACCAGGATCGGGCCTAAACCGGTGGTCAGCCATCCCTCTCACAATCTGGGACTGCTGGCTTCTAACCCTAACCCCTCCTGCCTGTCTGATCACCCCTAATCTCTCTGCCTGCCTGCCTGATCGCCCCTAACTGCCTCTGCCTGCCTGCCTGATCACCACCGACTGCCCTCCCCTGTCGGCCTGTTCTTGCCCCCAACTGCCTCTGCCTGTCTGATCACCCCTAATTGCCCTCCCTTGCTGGCCTGATCTTGCCCCAAATTTGTGCACAGGGTGGGGGGATTCCCTCAGCCCAGCCTGCACCCTCTCCAATCGGGGACCCCTTGGGGGATGTCCGACCGGTTGGACATCCATCTCGCAATCTGGGACCACTGGCTCCTAACCGCTCACCTGCCTGCCTGCCTGATTGCCCCTAACTGCCTCTGCCTCCCTGCCTGATCACCCCTAACTAACCTCCCCTGCCAGGCTGATCTCACCCCCAAGTGCCCTCCCCTGCCGGCCTGGTTGCCCCCAACTGCCCTCCCCTTCT
>NW_005370538.1:1072419-1079311 GCF_000412655.1 Myotis brandtii
GGTAAAAAAAAAGAGAGAGGCAACAGCTGATCAACCCCTGCCACAGAGGCTGTGGATCAGACCCTGTCTCTCTCTCTCTCTGCAGGCCTCTCTCTGGGCCTGATCTGCAGCCCCCTCGGCAGTCAGTGCTGGGTGACTGCGCCACACCGGCTGCAGTCAGTGCTGGGTCGCCACAGCAACCCAGCACTGACTTCTGGTTTTCGGTGGAGCCTTGGTCATTGTGGATGTTACAGACCCTGGCTCTTTATATATATATATATATATGAGTTCATTTGAATCAGGGAGTCTTTCCACAGATTCATTGTGAAGAACCACAGTTATCAATACAAACTGCAGTACTTGAGAACACAAAGAAAATTAAAAACCATTTTCTTGCCCCGTCGGCATGGCTCAGTGGTTGAGTGTCTACCTATGAACCAAAAGGTCACTGTTCAATTCCAGGTCAGGACACATGGCCCAGTAGGGGCATGCAGGAGGTAGCTGATAGATGATGTTTCTCTCTCGTCGAAGTTCCTATCTCTCTATCCCTCTCCCTTCACCTCTCTCTAAAAATCAATAAAAACATATTTTAAAAAATCATTTTTTAATGGGTTAACTGATATCTGAGAGCAGAAAATATTTTCCCAGGGTCATACAAGTGTTAAAGTAGCAGAACCGGGACAAGAAGCTAAGTTCAGTAGAAAATATTGAGGAGCACCCCTGCTCCTGTTTCATTCACACAACCAATATTGAGTATCTACTTTGTTCCGGGCATAGTGCTAGGTATTGGGGACATATCTGAGAACAGGCAGATCTGTCTTCCTGGAAGCTTTCTAGGATGGCTGCTTCTTGACTGACTATAAAGCCACATCTGAAGTCCATTTGTACTAGAACCAAAATATCAGTGTTCACTTTACTGTAAAGCAGTGGTTCTCAACCCGTGGGTCGCGACCCCTTTGGGGGTCGAACGGCCCTTTCACAGGGGTCGCCTAAGACCATTGGAAAACACATATATAATTATATATTGTTTTGTGATTAATCACTATGCTTTAATTATGTTCAATTTGTAACAATGAAATGAGGGGTCACCACAACATGAGGAACTGTATTAAAGGGTCGTGGCATTAGAAAGGTTGAGAACCACTGCTGTAAAGAGTCCAAAGGACCTCATTTTGGTGACTGAATGACTTCCAGGTTTCCTTTACTTGCCACATCCTCTCAACAATGTACAAAGGACTAAGAGCCATTTATATTCCTCTTTGTTGTGAAATTTCCAAAAGTGTCCTCTCTTCTCTATCAATTGTATTATGGGGACACTAAAATAGAAGCAGCATCCTGTCAAGGGCATCAATGCCAACCATGGATTTTACCAAATTCACAGTACCTTTGAGCCCACATTTTCATTAGTTTAGAATGTGTAATGTTTGTTTCAGGAGGAAGAAAATAAACTAAAAACATGTTCCATCAAGTCAGACAGCTGTAAGTGACTGAACCTGGACCAGAAACCAGATCTTTTTTACTCTGCAGAGACCAAATGAGAAAATTTTTTTGCACGTGGGATGAAGACAAGCAGACATTTCCAAGATAATCATCAGAACTAATGGGTCATACATCCACAGATATTTATTGAGCCCTTGCTATGTAGCACATTTGTGCAAGGAGATGAATATGGAGTGATGAACCAGATAGACAGAGTCCTGACTCTCAGAATTTAAAAACAGTGACAGCCAATCTTAGGAACTTTACAAGGCTGACATTCTATCACTCCGCCTTCCAGCTGTGTATATTCTAGTGCACTATTTATTTCCAATTAGGGTTTTCAGGGTGCAGGGTAAATGAATCACTATTCTGTTCTGCCCTCTGAGCTAATTCTGAAAGTATCCCATATACCCTCATTTACAGATTTTCTAATTTCTGCCTACATTATTGAATGTTCTCAGAAAGCTAAGGAGAAAAGGAAGACCACAGCTTCCTGCCATCTTGACAGTATATGATTCCCAAAATGTATTCCCAACCTCTTACTGAGTTACAGTTCTAATATCCAGCTTTCTGCTTGCCATCTTCACATGTTTTTCATTTGTTCTCCTTGGTTCTGTGAATGACAGTCATCTATGCCCAAAGACTTGGCATCTTTTATTCTTCCCTTCCCCATGCTCCCCACCTCTAATTACTTGTCAAGTCTTCTCTATTCTACCTTTGAACTCTCTCTCCCATCTGTTTCCTCTTCTCTATCTCCAACATCTGAAGGGACTGTGATGGCTAATTCTGTATATCAACTTACTGGGCTAAGGATGCCCAGAGAGTTGATAAAACATTATTTCTGGACATGTCTATGAGAATGCTTTTGGAAGAGATTAGCATTTGAATCAATAGACTAAGTAAAGATCACCCTAGAAATGTTGATGGGCATTATCCAGTCTATGGAGGGCCTAAATAGAATAAAAAGGCAGAGGAAGGGCAATTTACTCTCTCTGACTAAGCTAAAACATTTATTGTCTTCTGTCCTTGCACATCTGCACTCCTGGTTCTCAGACCTTTGGACTTGGACTTGAACTTACACCATCAGCTTTTCTGGTTCTCAAGCCTACAGACTGTGACTGAATTATACCACTGGCTTTCCTGGATCTCCAGTTTACAGACAGCAGATTGTGGGACTTTTTGGTCTCCATATCACATGAGCCAATTCCTATAATAAATATCCATATATATGTTCTCTTTCTCAAGATAACCCTAATATGGGAACTAAGATTCAGACAGAACCAGTGAACTGTCCAAGATCACACTGTTCATAAACAGCAGAATTGGTGTTACAGCCAATGTATATCTGACATCAAAGTGCATAGTCATGCACTATGGCAAATATGACCCTTATTTACTCTCACTTGCCCAACTCCAATGGTTTTTAAACCTTATTTACTGTCTCTCTTCAGCCTTTACTACAAAATATTTCTGATTAATCTTCCTAAAGCACAGTTTTTACTAAAAGGTTTTATCATTGCTTTCTAAATCTTATCAGTTGCTTGGTATATTCCAAGATCAAAAACAAGATCAACATGGCTTAACCATAGTATTTGCAAGAATGTTTTCATCATCTTGGTGTTTCTTCTTGTGCCTGAGAAGTAATACTTACTTCTGTAGCACTCCTTAAATCATAATTTTTCTCTAGTTCCATAGATGTATATTATCTCTTCAACTAAAATGTAAACTCTTTTAGGTAAGGTACCATGGTTTACTTATTTCTTTTTCATTTAATTTATTGGGGTGACACTGGTTAACAAAATTCTACAGGTTTCGGGTGCACAATTCTATAGCACATCATCTGTACACTGTATTACATGTTCACTACCCCGAGTCAAGTCTCCATCAACATTTATATCCCCTATACCCTCCTCTACCTCCCCACCCCCTCACCCCTACAATCACCACATTTTGTTCATGTCCATGAATTATTTCTCTTTCTTTTCTTTTTTAATCAATGCCCTCCAACAGTCCCCACCCAGGTCCCTTCCCCAGACAGCTTTCAGCCTGCTTTCTATCTATTAGTCGGTCTCTATTTTCATTGTTAGTTCATTTTGTTCATTAGGTTCCTCATATAAGTGAGATCATATGGTACTTTTTTTTCTCTGACTGGCTTATTTCACTTAGCATAATGTTTTCCAGGTCCATCTATGCTAACAAAAAGGGTATGTTTTCCTTCTTTTTTATGGCTGAGTAGTGCCATGGTTTATATGTCTTCGTATGAACCTCCACAGTGTCTTGGCGGGGGGGGGGGGGGAAGAAATTTTAAAACACTGAAGAGAGAGTGATTAAGTAATATACAAAAGAACTACTTTTGTATTCCAGCTGTCCTGAAGGACTCTTGAGTATAGACCACACAGATGCTGCCCAAAACTTTCAAGTTGGAAAGCTTATAAGCACTTATTTAGCCATGCTGAGCATTCTATTTGTTCCTACTGACCCCATCTTTACTTTTTTCCACTGTCTTGTAAATTACCTATAATAAAATAAGTTTGGCATTGTTGTTTCTTGAAGGCAAGCACTAAGATTCACTCATCTCAGTGTTCACCCTCTCCCACAGCACCCAGTGTATTACTTTGCACATACTAGATGAATAAATGATTTTTAAATATATTTTTATTGATTTCAGAAGGAAGGGAGAGGGAGAGATAGAAACATCAATGATGAGAGAATCACTGATTGGCTGTCTCCTGCACGCCCCCTCCTGGGGATCGAGCCTGCAACCTGGGCATGTGCCCCCAACAGGAATCAAACCCTGGACCTTTCAATCCACAGGCCGACGCTCTATCCACTGAGCCAAACCGGCCAGAGCAATAAATGATTTTAAAATAAAGTATAATAACAGTAATAGGTTAAAAGAAGATATACCACAGTCCATGGACCTTCAGTTTGCACTGATTTATCATTCTGATTCTTCCAAATGGATCATATCCCAAATGGAATTCTTCATTGCCCCAAACCAGCCCCTCTGCTATCTCCCTTATCCTGTTTTTGGCATCAATGGCACAAAGAATCTTCCAGTACCCCAGACTGGATACTTTAGGGTCTCGTTAATGAAAGTAAAATGTACATGGCAATACATCAAGTTGAACTGTTCAGTAGACATTTGGAAACTAAGGCAGAGGTGGAATGGCTACTTTTAGCGATGAGGAAGGGTCTTGTCCTTCCTTTGAGACTGGAGAAAAGAATGATAAATATGAACAGAAGCAGATATTAGTTGAAGTGGGGAGAAGAGGATATGTAAGGGACTCGGTCTCATCAATGTAGAAGAGGTCATTGCTAAGGCTGGGAGTAGAGGCTTGAGGAGAGGAGGTCTCGAATAACTGGTTTCTGGAACTCCCTTGGGTATTGACAAGATTGAAATTCTGCAAGGATCCTGAATCAACCTGACATCCTTAAATAAAAGTCCCATTGTTTGCAGTTTTTGAAAAATGACTATAGGGGCTGACTAAATTAAAATTTTATCCTGGGCAATTTATGGGTATAAGATGAATGTGCTTTGGGTAGAGTGGCCCACTTACACAGGTCCCATTTATAGCATAGGTAGCACATAGCTCCTCTTATAAAAACAATAATTCTAGATACAGTGTGAGATTATTCTCCTTTGCAATTCTCCATTGCAGTATTAGGATGGAATAGAAATTCAACTCCAAATTGTTAGTCTTCTTTATCATTATTATTAATTAATTTTACTTGAAGAAATATGTCAGTACCCATATTTTTGTTCTTTTAACCTCTTACAAACTTTAGCTTTCTATAGATCATTTTTCACCTTCTTTTTTTAGGGATTTTATTATTTTTTTATTGGTTAAAGTATTACATATGTGTCCTTATTCCCCCCCCCCACCCCCACTCATGCCCTCACCGCCCTGGTGTCTGTGTCCCATTGGTTAGGCTTATATGCATGCATGCTTATTTTAAAGTAAAGACGCAGGGCTCTGGTGCGATTCCATCCTGCACAGATGCCATTTATCTCCATCTGCCTTCTCTCTCACTTAAGTGCATGCTACCACCCCATGGAAGATTCTATGGACATGGACATGAGCCTTCTGAGGCCCCAGAACTATCTTTTTGGTTGTGAACTAAAGGCCGACAAAGATTACAACTTTAAGGTGGATAATGATGAAAATAAGCACCAATTATCTTTACAAACAGTCAGTTTAGGGGCTGGTGCAAAGGATGAACTGCACATTGTTGAAGCAGAGGCAATGAATTACAAAGGCAGTCCAATTAAAGTAACACTGGCAACTTTGAAAACGTCTGTACAGCCAATGTTGTCCCTTGGTGGCTTTGAAATAACACCACCTGTAGTCTTACAGTTGAAGTGTGGTTCAGGGCCTGTGCATATTAGTAGACAGCACTTTGTAGCTGTGAAGGGAGTTGCAGAATCAGAAGATGAAGAGAAGGATGTGAAACTCCTAAGTATGTCTGGAAAGCATTCTACCCCTGGAGGTGGTAGCAAGGTTCCACAGAAAAAAGTAAAACTTGCTGCTGATGAAAATGATGAGGACGATGAGAAAGGATGATGATGACGATGATGATTTTGATGATGAGGAAGCCAAAGAAAAAGCTCCAGGAAAGAAATCCATATGAGATAGTCCAGCCAAAAATGCACAAAAATCAAACCAGAATGAAAAAAGACTCAAAACCATCAACACCAAGATCAAGAATCCTTAAAAAAAAAAAAAAAACAGGAAAAAAACCTAAAACACACTTTAGGACCTAGTTCTGTAGAAAACATTAAAGCAAAAATGCAAACAAATATAGAAAAGGATGGTTCTCTTCCCAAAGTGGAAGCCAAGTTCATTAATCATGACTGATGTGGAGGCTATTCAAGATCTCTGGCAGTGGAGGAAGTCTCTTTAAGAAAATAGTTTAAACAGTTTGTTAAAATTTTCCGTCTTATTTCATTTCTGTAACAGTTGCTATCTGGCTGTCCTTTTTATAATGCCAAGTGAGAACTTTCCCTACCATGTCTGATAAATGTTGTCCAGGTTCCATTGCCAAGTTGTATTGTCCAAAATTCCTGTTTAGTTTTTAAAGATGGAACTCCACCCTTTGCTTGGTTTTAAGTATGTATGGAATGTTATGATAGGACATAGTAGTAGTAGTGTTCAGATAAATGGGAATGGTGTGGAGACAACAATAAACATGTGAAATGAAACTCAGTATTTAAAAAAATAAAAATAAAGATGCAGAAAACCATACAAAACAAATGTAGAGCTTAGTGAATTATACGAATAATATCATTGTAACCACCATCCAGGCTAAAAAAAATAGCCACCCCAGAAGCTCTTCCAAATGCCCCCTCACTTCATCCAAATATAACCACTATCTTAACTTTTAGAGTAATTATTATTATTATTATTATTATTATTATTTCATCACCCAAGGG
>NW_005370538.1:1079525-1085635 GCF_000412655.1 Myotis brandtii
TTTTTTTTTCTCCCCTTGACCTTCCCCTAGCCTCCCATACCCCCCAGTGTCTTGTGTCCATTGGTTATGCTTATATGCATGCATACAAGTCCTTCGTTGATCTCTTACCCACCCCCCCAATTCTCCCTGGCCTTCCCGCTGTAGTTTGACAGTCTGTTCGATGTTGCTCTGCCTCTGTATCTATTTTTGTTCATCAGTTTATAATGGTCTTAATTATCCATAAATGAGTGAGATCATGTGGTATTTTTCTTTCATTGACTGGCTTATTTCACTTAGCATAATGCTCTCCAGTGTTCTTTAGCTAATCCCTTCACCTTCTTTATCCAGTCACCTCCAACCCATCCCTTCGGGCACCTGCCAGTTTGTTCCATGTATCCATGCCTCTGGTTCCATTTTGTTTGTCAGTTTATTTTGTTCATTTAATTCCACATATTAGTGAGATCATATGGTATCTGTCTTTCTATGACTGGCTTAATTCACTTACTTTACTCTATAGGCTCTCCCTCCATCCATTTATATGCTCTACTATATATGTGCCAAAGAATTCATGCTGTTTTGCCTGCAGAGTTCTGTATTGTCTGCATGTTGCTGACTGCATACTCATAGTACATTTCAACATGTTCCTCTGCATATCCTGGTAGATTCAGGTCATGATCTGTCTCCAGTTTTCTTTTTTTCTCTTGTTAGCATCCACTAATTTCAAACTGATCATATTCTATCATCTTGCTTTAATTTATGGACTGGAATGATTTTTTAATTTATTTTAATTTTTTATTTATCTTTATTGTTGAAAGTATTACAGATGTCCCCTTTTTTCCCCAATGACCCCCTTCACCCTATACCCCCCAGGCCTTCACCACACTATTGTCTCTGTCCATGGGCTATACTTATCCTATATAATAAAAGCATAATATGCTAATTAGACCAGATGTCCTTCCAGACGACCTTCTGGATGAAGCCAGGGCTGTGAGGTCTGAGTCAGAGGCGGCCGCCACAGCGGGCAGGGGCCGAGGAAGGGGTGGCTACCTCAGTGACAGGGGCCAAGCCCCTTGCACGAATTTTGTGCATTGGGCCTCTAGTATGCACATAAAATCCCTGGTTAATCTCTTCCCCTCCACCCCACCCACCTTCCCTCTGAGATTCATCAGTCTGTTCCATGCTTCTATGCCTCTGGATCTATTTTGTCCATCAGCTTATTTGCTTCATTAGATTCCACATATGAGTGTAATGATTTTTTATATAATTCACATATCATAAAATTAATCATTTTAAAGTATGGCATTCAGTGATTTTTTTAGTATATCCACAAAGCTTTGCAATCATCACCACAGTTTATTGTTGTTATTGCCCTTTGTTTGGTGCAATTTCTGAACTAATTCTGCAGTCTGTGTTCTTTGTTATGTATAGTCACTGCAGTCTCTGCTAGGTTAGCATATGATCAGTTAATGAGTAGACAAAAATTTCCTTAAATGCCTGGAACCAGTTAGTATCTCAGTATTTACCAGGAGGCTCTTTGTGCCTGTTGGAGAATTCTTTCAACACTCAGCCAAGTAGTTTGCAACTACACCTTAACCTTCATTTCTTCCTTGTCAAATAATGAATGCCAGTCTGCAATGACAGTTTAGGGACTTTTCATGTCTTTACTGAGTGTGCACAGCCCTACAAATGAGTGTGTCCTTCTAGATGTTCAGGAATATGTTGGGAGCTTTTCAAAGTCCCTACTGACATCCCATTCCATAAATTTTCTTTTTTGGCTTTTGTATTAGTGAATCATTTGGCCCATTTTACTACCTCAGTCAGAATAAAAGTTAAACAGTTGTCCGCAAACATTTTCAACAAACACCCTCAGGGAAGAGGCTTTTTGCACTAGGTGAACTCTGTCAGATTTTCACTGGACAATAATGATTTTTTGTTCTCTTGGGGGCAATATTAGCTCTATTATGAATACATGACTTACAATATTCCAAAATTATTTGTTTGCTTTTTCCATATAACACACATAGTAATATCAGCATAACACTACAATTACTGCCTCCACCAATCTATAATAATAAAAGGGTAATATGCTAATTAGACTGGCTGTCTTTCTGACGTCATTCCAGACATCCTTCCTGATGAAGCCGGGCCAGAGGGAAGACAGACTGTGTCCCAGGTGCCTGCAGGTGGCTGGAGGAGGGAAGGAGCCCAGGTCCTGGGTGCCTGCCAGTGGCTGGAGGAGGGAAGCCCAAGTCCGGGTGCCAGAGGGAAGCCGGTGCCGGCAGCCAGGGGAAGGAAGGCCTACTCTTGCACAATTTTTTGTGCATCAGGCCTCTAGTATTATTGAATAGTTTAAACATTTTGGATGTACTAACCCCTTTCTTCTCCCATGTGTTTAATGGCTGTACTATATCTACAATGCCTCATCATATAGCCATTCCATATTCTCTCCCTTTTAACTCTCACTTAGACTTAATTCTTGGAGTATCTATATATTTTATGCTCACAACTCATCCTTATGTTGTTATATTTATAGATATATAGAGAGATCTTTTGGCTATCTAAAGATAATTCTCCATTATTTCCTCAAGATGTGCTTATATCAATATTATTTTAGATCTTAGATGTTAATAATTTATCTGTGCCCTCTATACTGGAAAGTTGGTGTTCCTGGATATAAATTTCTTGGCTCACATTTTCTTTCCTTGAGTATCTTAAAAATATTACTCAATTCTGTTGTGGCTTAAAACTTTGTTGTTAAAAAGTCAGATTACATCTGATTCAATTTTTTCTTATAAGCCTTGCTCTCTTTATCAAAGATGCCTAAAAAATTATTTTACTTTAAAGTTCAGTGATTTTATTAGAACCTATTCCTAGTGTTTGTCGTTCTGGGTCAATATTCTTAGGTACACAGTGAGTTGTTCTTTCTTTCTTTCTTTCTTTCTTTCTTTCTTTCTTTCTTATCCTCACCCAATAATATTTTTCCATTGATTTTTAGAGAGTGGACGAGAGAGGGAAAGACAGAGAGAAACATCGATGTGAGAGAAACACATTGATTCGTTGCCTCCTGCAAGAGCCCTGACCAGGGCCCAGACCTGGGAGGAACCTGCAACCAAGGTATGTGCCTTTGACCGGAATCTAACCTGGGACCCTTTGGTCTGCAGGCTGACGCTCTATCCACTGAGTCAAACTGGCTAGGTCATGTCTTTTCAATGTACATGTCTGTGTGTGTGTGTGTGTGTGTGTGTGTGTGTGTGTTCTGTTCCCTTGCTCGGTATTCTTCAGGTATGTTGGATCTTCCTTTCTTGCCTTCCATATGTACTATTTTCACTAAAGTTATTTCATCTCTTCATTTATTTATTTTTTTTTAATTTGCTTAGAGGGTACATCTTATATTAAGTGTTTTTATCACAAAGTATAATAAATAAAGATGGTGACAGGAAACTTTTTATAATGTTTACAACTGCCGAGGTAAAAATAAAATTAAAATAACATTTTTCTTTTAATCTTCTCTTTCTCTTAAGGCATTATTTGTTATGTTTATTCACCCTTGTATTTCATTTAGTTTATTCTTCATTTCTAAAATTCATTTTTTCTGCTATCTCTAATTCTTTTGTGAGTTGGGACCCTTATTCATGAGTTTTTCTAAATCTGATTTATACTATTATTTCATATCTTCTATCATATTCATAATACATTTTGATTTTTTTAATGCATAACAATTTTTATCTGTCTTTAAGCTATGTCTTCTGATGTGTTTTCATGGTATAAAGAATATTATTTTGCTCCTTATTATCTTTTTCTATAGTAACTTTAAATGAGATTTTGCCTTGATACATTCCTGTAGCTCATTTTAATGTGAATTTAGTTTGACTCAACTTTTAGAAAGAGGCATAAAGCAGATAGACTTTCTAACTTCACAGGGCCCTCTCCTCTGTTATTTTTGTGTAGTATTAATCAATATGGCTGTTCTCTTTCTGAGATTTCTTATATCTGTTTCCCTCCTCAACTTTTATTGAATGTTCTATTTCCATCATCTCTATTGTTCCTAACATGCTCAACTACCAAGAGACTCTCTTAAATATGAGGCTCCATCATGGTAAGGGAGTCCTAGTGAGTCAATTTTAATATGTTATATGAATAAACAGCTCTAGCCCTTTCAGATCTTCTTAACACCAGCTCTTATAATTTGTTTTTATTTAACTTAAAATATTTTATTTAATATTTTGTATATAATTTTTCATGTATCTCAATAACCATATTTATCATTTTCATTGGTTGCAAGCAATACTATTAAAGTACCATAATTTTATAACTATCTCTCTATTAATGGCTGTTTTGGGATATATCCAGTTTTCTATGATAATAAATAACATGTAATACTTTCCTTCTGAATTATATCCTTAAGACAAATACCCTGGAGTGAGACTATTTAGTAAAAAGGTATGAATATTTCTATGCCTCTCACTAAAAACTACAAGATTGTTCATCAATTTGACTGAGGTAATTTGTAATGCCGCTAGGAATGTATAAATGTTTCAGTTTCTTCAAATAGTCTCATCACTAGTTTTAATAATGTTCCTTTACTGTTGCTAATTTTAGAAGTATAGTATAATGTAACATTTCATCATTGTTTTAATTTGCACTTCTTTTACTGTTGGCAAGACTGCACACTCTTTTCTATGTTAATTTACTAATAGTGTTTCATCTTATATAATGATTCTTAATATTTTTTTAGCAATGTCCACAGTGAACTTAATGCAAATGTTTTAAAAACTCAATATATTTTGGAAATGTCACTATATGCATTAAATATAATTGTGTATTTTGTTGCTTAACTTTTATCTTGGTTTTATGTTTCAGTTGTATTAACATTTTGTGCAATCACACTGCCTATCTTCCCTTTTGTAATTTATTTCCTCCTTTAATCAAACATTATCTCCCTCAGTACCTGAATAAGTGCTCTATTTTCTCCCTTTATTCCCCAATAATTAATTTTTTCTAAATACTTGACACTTTAATTTCTGTTATTGATTGTGATATATTATTATATGAGATGTAGATTTGTTAATTTTCCCCATGGTGATGCCATTACCTAAATAGCATTTATAAAAATGAACCCTTTCCCTATTGATTTGTTAAATTTAGTTGGATGTGTTTTGAACCCTTTTATATGTTGATTAAAGCCTATATTCATATTGGCTAGAGGGTACCTAATTTTATTCAAACAGTCTGTGTTTACAATGCTGCTGTTTGAGAAACAAAGTCAATGCTGCAGCATCATATCATCAAATGTTATAATGGAAAGTCCTCAAAAGTAGCCTTTATCTTTTCCTTCTCTCCCTTCCCTTCCTTCCTTCTATAGAGAGAGTGCCATTTACTCCTTGTCTCTATTCCAACAAAAGACATCCAAGTTGCCAGCTGAAGAAAAGTATCTGGCTCTTTTATGCTTTATGGATGGAGAATGTGGAGAACCAATGTATGTACCCAAAAGCCTTTTCTAGAAATCTCCTTCCCTTGTGCTTTCATTACTCTCCAGCATCTAATTCTTCTCTGACAGAAGTAAAGAAATGGTACTGACATATGTCTGAGATTTTGCTGCCTGTGGATTCCTCTAGTATTTTTATGGTTTCCCGTCTTACGTTTAAGTCCTTTATCCATTTTGAGTTTATTTTTGTGTATGGTGTAAGTTGCTGGTCTAGTTTCATTTTTTTTTTTTTGCATGTATCTGTCCAATTTTCCCAACACCATTTATTTTTTTGAGTCATTCAATAACTATTTATTGAGTACCTATTCTTTTTTTATTATTATTACTTAATATATTACAAAGTGCCTTAACCGGTTTGGCTCAGTGGATAGAGCATCGGCCTGCGGACTGAAGGGTCCCTGGTTCAATTCTGGCAGGGGGCATGTACCTTGGTTGTGGGCACATCCCCAGTTGGGGGTGTGCAGGAGGCAGCTGATCGATGTTTCTCTCTCATCTATGTTTCTAACTCTCTATTCTTCCCCATTCCTCTCTGTAAAAAAAAAATCAATAAAAAATATTTTTAAAATTTTTTTTAAAATATTACAAAGAGTAGTACATATGTCTCCTTCCCCCCCCCCCCCTACCTTCCCCCCCCCCCCCCCCCACC
>NW_005370538.1:1086814-1097013 GCF_000412655.1 Myotis brandtii
CTTTGTAATACAGCTTGATATCTGGTATTGAGATCCCACCTACTTTATTTTTTCTCAGGATTTCTGCAGCTATTCGGGGTCTTTTTTTATTCCAGATGAATTTTTGGAAATTTCGTTCTATGTCTGTGAAATATGCCATTGGTGAGGGTGGGGGTAAGGGAGAGAGATCAACCAAAGGATGTGTATGCATGCATATAGGCCTAACCAATGGACACAGGCAATAGGGGGGTGAGGGTATGAGTTAGGGGTGGGGGGATGGAGGGTAATGGGGGGATAAGGACACATATGTAATACCTTAATCAATAAAGAAATTTAACAAAAAAGAAATGGTACTGACTGAAAGGTAGAATTCTTTGGATATCTTGGACATCACATCCACACATTCCTCATATTAGGCAGTAGATGTGTTTCTAGAGTATGAATTGAGTCACAGTAAATTTAGCTGTATTTTCCCAATGAGTGGAGTTATAATGTATACTTTCCCTATGGCATTGTTGACAAGTAATTTTGTAAACCAAAACTTTGGTAGAGCAAACATATTAGGCATGCTTCAGAATCACTGTGATTTTTTGAATTTTTAAGCTACTTATGCCTCTCTCTGAGGATCTGTATGCCTTACTGCCAGAATTTTTAGAGTAAAAATGGAGTAGAGGAATGTGGGAATATGTGTAGTTTGACAAAGCCCCACAGGATAATCTTATACCTATCCTCTACACACACACACACACACACACACACACACACACACACACACACAATCCCTAAAGCAAGGTACACTGATTATGTTCTATAAGTTCATATATTTTTCTTTAGTAGGTTTTCTTAAATTGGAACCTATTTGTGGAGTATACAATCAGACAGCTGCTCTTATATGCCAAAGAATATAGACAGATACAAAGAGAGTCATCAATAATTTTTAAATTAAATTGAGTCTTCAAAAATATATTTCCAAAAGAAAAGTTTTATGCATTTGGCAATCTGTGCTCTGTCACTTAACTAAGCTGGCACACTTTTGACTTTAGGTGGCAATAAAATGAATAATCAAAAAAAAAAACTGTTTCACAGCTCAAGTGTCCATCAGTAGATGAGCGAGTAAAAAATCTGTGGTACATTTACACAATGGAGTACCACTTAGCCGTAAAAAAAAAAAAGAAGAAGAAGGAAACCTTACCCTTTGCAACAGCATAGATAGAGCTGGAGAGCATTCTGATAACTATAATAAACCAGTCAGAGAAAGACAGGTACCATATGATTTCACTTATATGTGGAATCTAATGAACAAAATAAATTAACAAACAAAAACAGATTCATAGACACAGAGATCAGACTGACAGCTATCAGAGGGGAAGGTGTTGTGGAGCTGGGTAAAAACGGTAAAGGGTTTAAGCAAAAAACAACCCTCATAGACACAAACAACAGTATAGTGATTACCAGAGGGAAAGGGGGGTGGGGTAGGTTGAAGTGGATAAAGGGAAGATAAATGGTGTTGAGAGGAAACTCAACTTGGTGTGGTGAACACACAATACAATATATAGATAATGTGTTACAGAATTGTACAGCTGAAGCCTATATAATTTTAATACCAATGTCACCACAATAAATTCAAAAAAGAAAAAGGAAAATAAAAAAACTGCTTCAGAGGCAACTTTTAAGCTCCAGATATTCAGTCTAGGACTCATGAGACATAATTTCCTACTAGGCATTGGGCCTGCAATGAAGGCAAACAGCAGCTATGTGAACAAAATATCATCTGTTAAGGATTAAATATGCAGAGATACTTAAGACAGGGGAATCTATAATTCCAGAGGTCCTACCATAGGTCAGACACTATTCTAGAGGTTTTTAAAATATTCCCCCTAAATTTTAAATTAACTTGGGGAAGTATGGAATCTGTTAATAGATTATGAAACTGAGGCTTGGAGCAGTTTAGAAACTAAGTTCATATAAATAGTTGGTGTGAAGACCTGGGATCCAGGTCTTTCTGACTCAAGGACCCTACTTTTACCCACTAAATTTCAATGTAGAAGAAGCAATTTAGCAACATTATCAGCTAGATAGACAGCAGATAATTAGCAGCAAATGTCACCAGGGTTGGTTGTAGGGATGGTGACGTTCAGGCTTCCTACTACCTTCTATTTACCAGTGACAGTGGAATGCTGGTGTCAGGGGCAGGCTAACAATTAATGTAACAAAGCAGAAAGCAATCACAATCCATGGTGTAGTTTTCCATATGTCTATAATGAACTGAAGAACAAGGAGGCCACTGTCAACCAGTGCTGAATTTGTGAAAAGCCTTTCTCTTGAGAGACAGGAGAGGAGTAAAATAAAATTTAAGTAAATCAGCCTTCTAGGCATTATTTCTTGTCATATGCCATTTGCCTTATATCATCCCATCATTTGCCACATGCCCATCTCTTTCATTCTCCCATTAAGCATTGAGGAAAACACCTTAGTTGCTCTGTCTTCTTTTGACACTCACAGCTAAATTTCAGCTTTAATCTTCGTGACAGTCTTTTCTTAATTCATCCCCAACACTTGGTATACACTTGGTTAGATACCTTCATTGTTTATGAAGGTTTTCTTAAATCCAAGTTCTTCAGAAATGTATTTCATAGCCACAGTTAAGTGTTTTTAAATATTTAATTGTGGTAAAATACACATAACATAAAACTTACCATGTTAACCATTTTAAAGTGTTCAGTGTATAAAGTATATTCACATTGTTGTGCAACAGATCTCCAGGACTTACGTTGCAAAACTTAAACTCTTCCTGTTAAACAACTCTAACTTTCCCATTTAACCAGGCCCTGAAAACTACCATTCTGCTTTCTATCTATGAGTGTGACTACTTTAGATACCTCATAAAAGTCAGTCAGAGAAAGACAAGTATCACATGATCTCACTCATATATGGAATCTAATGAACAAAATGAACTAATGAACAAAATAGATCCAGAGACATAGAAGCACACAATAGAGTGCCAAACCTTAGAGGGGAGGCTGTGGAGGGTGTGTGGGTGGGAAGAGATCAACCAAAGGACTTGTATGCATATATGCATTACCCCATGGACACAGACAATAGTGTGGAGAAGGCCTGGGGTGGGAGACAGATGCAGGCTAGAAGAGGTCAATGGGGGTAAAAGGGGACATCTGTAATACTTTCAACAATAAATATTTTTTAAAAGAAGATGTACAGATGGCAAATAAGCATATAAAAAGATGCTTCACACTGTATGTTCTCAGGGAAATGCAAATTAAGACAATGAGATACCACTACACATCCATTAGAATGGCCAAAATCAGGAACACTGACAAAGCCAAATGTTGGACAAGATGTGAAGCAACAGGAATTCTCATCTATACTAATAAAAGGGTAATATGCTAATTAGGCCAGGAGACCTTCCAGTAGTCCTTCCGGACAAAGCCATGGTGGCATGGCCGAGGCAGAGGTGGTTAGGGGCAATCAGGCCAGCAGGCGGGGACAGTTGGGGGTGATCAGGCCAGCAGGGGGGGCTGTTGGAGATGAGCAGGCCGGCAGGGGGAGGGGTGATCAGGCAGGCAGGCAGGTGAGCAGTTAGGAGCCAGTGGTCCCAGATTGCAAGAGGGATGTCCAACTGCCGGTTTAGACAGACATCTCCCAAGGGGTCCCAGATTGGAGAGAGTGCAGGCCGGGCTGAGGGACACACACACACACACACCTGTGCATGAATTTTGTGCACTGAGCCACTAGTTCAATGATATTGGGAATATAAAATGGCACAGACACTTTGAGAGATAGCTTTGCAGTTTCCTACAGAATTAAATACACTCTTATCCTAAATCCAATAATCATGCCCCTTGGTATTTACCCAAATGAACTGAAATATTATGCCCACACAAAAACCTGTACATGGATGTTCATAGCAGCTTTATTCATAATTGCCAAAATTTGGAAGCAGCCAATATGTCCTTCAGTAGGTGAATGGATAAATAAACAGTGGTATATCCACACAATGAACTATTATTCAGTGCTAACATGAAATGAGCTATCAATCCATGAAAAGACATGGAGGTACCTTAAATGTATATTACTAAGTGAAAGAAGCTAATCTGAAAAAGTACATACTGTATTATTCCAACTATATGACATTTTGGAAAAGGTAAAATTATGGAGAGAATAAAAAGATCAGTGGTTGCCAGTGGTTGGGGGAGAGAAGGAGGGATGACTGGGCACAACACAGAGGATTTCAGAGCACTGAAAAAATTGTGTATGATACTTTAATGATGATATATATCATTTCACATTGTCCAAACTCACAGAATATGCAACACCAAGACTGAACCATAATACAAACTATGGACTTTTTATGTTTATGATGTATCAATGGAGGCTCCATTGCTTGTAACAAATGTACTGCTCTGGTGGGGGATGCTGATAATGGGGTAGGCCATGCATGTGTGGGGGCAAGGGGTATATGGGAAACCTCTGTACCTACTCCTCACTTTTGCTGTGAATTTAAAACTATTCAATAAATAAAGTCTTAATTTTTAAAAAGTTAAGCTGAATACTTCACAGTGTCTTTATAAATGCATGTCACTATAAAATTATATATGAAAATACATCTGTAAAATAATGGGGAGAAGCCTAAGGATTCTAGAAGGAAAATTCTATATCCAGAAAAGTATAAAGTGAAATTAAAAGGGCACTAAGTGAAATAAGTCAAAGCAAGACAAATTGTGTATGATCTCACTTATATATGGAATCTAAAAAAAAAAAAGACTCACCAAACTTATAGATCCAGAGAACAGATTAGTGGCTGACAGAAGCAGTGGGGTGGATGGGGTGGGAAAAATGAATGAAAGTGTTCAAAAGTTATAAACTTCCAGTTATAAAAAAAATTGGTTTCTGGAATGTAATGTACAGCATGGTGAATATAGTTTATAACATTGTATTGTATATTTGGAAATTGTTAAGAGATTAGATCTTTAAAGTTCTCATCACACCCAAAAATTATAACTATGAATAGTGATGGATGTTAACTAAACTTATTGTGGTGATCATTTCACAATATAAACACATCGCAAATCATTATGTTGAATACCTGAAACTAATACAATGCTATATGCCTATATATCAATAAAATTTTTTTAATGTTAAAAAGAAAAAAGTGAAGGTAAAATAAAGACATTTTCATATACATATATTTTTAAGCTGAGAATATATGTCACCAATAGACATACAAAAATGCTTTTCAGGCTGAAGGAAAAAGACAACAGATATTAATTCACATTTAGAGGATGTAATTAAGAGCATTTGAATTAGTAAATATGTGGATAAACATAAAAACTATATATTTTTCTTCTTTTAAATCTTTGATTATTTTTAGTATATATAACATAGATTATATATATGCACGTGTGTGTGTCTGTGTGTGTGTGTGTGTGTGTGTGTGTGAAAACTATAGGACAAAAGTGATGAGGTTAAATGGAACTGTGCAATTATAAAATTCATATATGTTATGTGAAATAATGCAGTATTAATTCTGTTTAGACCCCCATAAGTTAAGGATGCATATTGTAATCTGTAGAGTAATAATTGCCAACTAATGAAAAGAGGCAAAATTTAAAAAGTCAATAGAAAAATTAAAATGGAATACTGAAAATATTCGATTAACCTCCCAAAATAATGAAAAGAGCAGTAATATATGGGGAAAGATATGAGATAAATAGAAAACAAAAATGAAAAATGGAAGACCTAAATCCAAATAGATAAGTAATTGCACTAAACCAACTACATTAATAAACACTTAAATGCAAATTATCTAAACCTAGCAAATAATAGTCAGAGGTTGACCGATTGTATAAAAAAAAACAAGATTCAACAATATGCTATGAGAAACCCAGTTTGAATATAAAAACATAATTGAGTTAAAAGTAAAGTTATGGAACAAGATATACATGCAAACACTAATCAAAAAGATGAGTGCCCATATTAGTATCAGTCAAGGTATGCTTCAGAATAAGGAATGTTATATTGTGTGTGTGTGTGTGTGTGTGTGTGTGTGTGTGTGTGTGTGTGTGTGATGCAGCTAAACAGATAGATATAGATATTGAGAGCTATAGATATATCTAAAGAGAGCTATCTATACTCCCTATATTGAGAGAGAGAGAGAGAGAGAGAGAGAGAGAGAGAGAGAGAGAGAAAGAATATACAGGCATCCATGTGGGTAAGCACAAATGAAGCAAAATGTAAACAGTTGATGGATCTTGGAAAGGATATATGGCACACAGTAGTTCCTTGCAATATTGTTGCAATGTTTTTGAGTTTTAATAATTTTATCAAAATAAAAATTTCAATGAAAGAATTGGTCCAACTGCACAACCCCAATACATTGGAGAAGAGTGCTTCTTCTGGGAGAGGTAAAGCACTAATAGGAACATGAGTCATCATTTGACAGTTATATTTTCACTACAAATCAATGGATTGATTTTCAAATTCATAGTCTGAACTTTGGTGCCATAAACAAGCTTTCCTAGAGCTAAATTGTTAAAGAATGAGCTGCTCAGAGAGGTTTTGGATCTCATTTTTTACTCAAACATTTCCCAAACACATCTATGGAATATCCTGTACTACTTTTCTCTGAAGACAAGTAATTCACCTAGGAGGCAGGGCTGATGGTGCTTGCTATAATACATCCTACCACTCTCAACCATCTTTACAGAATCCAGTTCCTCACTCAGTTTGTTTGGCAAAAGACAAAGTGATATCTTGTCATTTGGGTTTCTCACTTCTTCAAGTGGTGGCAAAAACAGGATCTCCCAATTGACACTTTTACAGTATAAATTGCCAAAATATTTTCCCCACATGCTCTGTATTCCAATACATTGCTGCAAATTTGTTGATGCATTGAGTGATTTCTCCCTTAACACTTACAAGCCATGGGATTATTTTTGAGATCTCAAAACCCTCAGAGGAATGTCACTCTATAAACCCTGAATTTCTTCCTTATGAACTAATAATTACTAGACAGAGCCCCTGCCATGGCAGATTTTAATTATTGAAAAGTGTGTGTGAGCTTCCTTACCCATCTATACTACCTATGTCCTCAATACTTAGAATGCCATATGTAGCACATTACCAGAGCTTAATAATTATTGGCTAAAAATGAGTAGGAACATTACTAAGCAGGTATTTGAGGTAATTTAAAATCTCCAGAATCTTTCAATACTTCTTTTCCCATGATCCTTCTTCCTATTTCCAAACCCAGTAAGTCACCTCTGCAAAATTTGCCCTAATGATAGCAGTTACATCAATCACGTCTCTTTTGTTTCAAGTACCTTAGTACAAATCTTCAAAGTACCATTTAAATTTACTACTTTGTTCCCCTTAGCCACACTTCTGAAAATATTGTTTTGCAAACATCATTCTCATGCTTAGCATTTTCATACAAGTACAATTGCTTTAAAAAAAAAAACCCAAAACCTAGGAATAAATTTAATGAAGAATGTAAAAGACCTGTACTCAAAAATTATAAGACACTGAATAAATAAATTGAAGAACATATAAAGAAGTGGAAGCATATACCATGTTCATGGCTAGGAAGAAATAACATTAAAATGTCCATACTACCCAAAACAATCTGTAAGTTCAATGCAATTCCTATCAAGATACCAATGGTGTATTTCAAAGAACTAGAACAATATTCAAAAATTAAATGGAACCCCAAAAGACCCCAAATAGTCACAGCAATCATAAGAAAAAAGGACAAAGTGGGAGGAATCATGATACCAGATATCAAACTATACTACAAGGCCATAGTGATCAAAAAAGCAGGGCACTGGCATAAAAACAAACATATAGATCAGTGGAACAGAATAGAGAACCCACACTTCCACACTTTTATAGTCAATTAATATTTGACAAAGGAGGCAAAAACATGCAATGAGATAAAGATATTCTATTCAGCTCAGCCGGTATGGCTCAGTGGTTGAGCGTCAACTATGAACCAGGAGGTCACAGTTTGATTCTGAGTCAGGGCACATGCCCAGGTTGCTGGCTTAATCCCTGGTGCAGGAGGCATCCAATCAATGATTATCTTTCATCATTGATGTTTCTATCTCTCTCTCCCTCTCCCTTTTTTATGAAATCAGTAAAATTATATTTAAAAAAGATATTCTAATCAATAAATGGTGTTGGGAAAACTGGAAAGATATGTGCAAAAAAATGAAAATAGACCACCTTCTTACACCTACACAAGAATAAACTTAAAATAGATTAATGAATTAAATGTTAGACTTGAAACTATAAAAATCCTAGAAGAAATCATAGACAGTAAAATCTCAGACATTTCTTGTAGTAATATTTTTCTGATATATCATCTCAGCAAGGTAAACAAAAGAAAAAAATAAACAAATGGGACCACATCAAATTAAAATGTGTTTGCACAGCAAAGGAAAGTATCAACAAAATGAAAAGACAACACAGTGAATGGGAAAACATATTCTCCAATACATATGATAAGGGCTTAATATTAAAATTTTATAAGGAACTTATAAAACTCAACCCACAAAAAAAGCAACCAACAAACAATCCAATTAAGAAACGGGTAAAGGACCAGAATAGACACTTCTCCAAAGAGGACATATGGATGGTCAAGAGACATAAGAAAGGATGCTCAAAATCATTAATCATCAGAAAAATGCAAATAAAAACCACAGTGAGCTACCACCTCACACCTGACAGAATGGCTACTAACAAGTGTTGGCCAGGATGTGGAGAAAATGGAACCCTCGTGCACTACTAGTGGGAATGCAGACTGATGCAGCCACTGTGGAAAACAGTATGGAGTTTCCTCAAAAAATTAAAAATGGAATTCCCATTTGACCCAGTAATTCCATTTCTAGGAATATATTCCAAGAAACCAGAAACACCAATCAGAAAGGACATATGCACCCCTATGTTCATAGCAGCACAACTCACCATATCTAAGATTTGGAAACAGCCTAAGTGCCCATCAGCAGATGAGTGGAGTAAAAAACTGTGTTACATCTACACAATGGAATGCTATGCCATTGTAAAAAAAAAACAAAAAAAAAAACTTACCATTTGCAACAGCATAAATAGAACTGGAGAGCATTATGCTAAGTGACATAAGCCAGTCAGAGAAAGATAAATATCAATAAATATCACATGATCTCACTCATTTGTGGATTATAATGAACAACATAAACTGATGAACAAAAATAGATTCAGAGACAGAGAAGCATTGAACAGACCATTGGACTTCAGAGGGGAGGCAGGGGTTGGGGGGGGAGCTGGGTAAGAGATCAACCAAAGGACTTGTATGCATGCATATAGGCATGGCCAGTGGACGCAGACACTAGGGGGGTTGAGAGCATGTGCTGGGGGGTAGGGATGGCTGGGGAGATGTAAATGGGTGAAAAAGGAGACATATGTAATACTATATGTAATTCTTTAAACAATAAAGAATTTTTAAAAATAAGCAAGTGCGTTATTAGCATTTCTTCCTATGGTACTTTGTCAGGAAGACAGGCAACAGAAGGCAAATGTTCATTATACAATTGATTATACTAAGCAGAGTTTCAGGATATTCCTGGGTAGGGACTGAAAAGTGTATTTATGTTTCTTTGACTCCCAAAATGCTGTACTCAGAGGGCTGCCACAGCCAGCAAGAATATAATCATCTAGGAAACCAAGAATGTCAGAGATTTGAGGCTATAAAAGATGACTAGCAATTTATCAAAACATCACCTTAATCCAATTGTTCAAGCAAAGATGTATTAGAACAGCTGCCTTGGGCCTGTTGGAGATTGGCTGACACAGCCCTTCAGACCCTGACAAAAGGAGGCCATGGGGCTGTATATCATCAGCCTTAATATTTGCAACCACATGTAAGAACTGCATTGCCTCTGTTAGAACTCCTACTACCAGTTTGCATCCTGTGCCTTTGTGCTGACAGTGCTGGTGGCTTACTTCACATTCAGAAATCAAAACATGAATGAGACAAATGAACAGCTAAAAGAAGTATACTATACTAGTAAATATTTTAATTACTTTTATTGGGGTGACATCTACACTAATAAAAGAGAAACATGGTAATTAGCGTACGACCGCTACCCTTTTCATTGGCTAATCAGTGAGTATATGCAAATTAACTGTCAGCCAAGATGGCGGCCAGCAGCCAGGCACTGAAGCGAGCA
>NW_005370538.1:1098177-1103105 GCF_000412655.1 Myotis brandtii
GAGCCTGACCAGGGGCTGCACTTAGGGATTGGGCCTGCCCTCTGCCACCCGGGAGCAGGCCTAAGCCAGCAGGTCATTATCTCCCGAGAGGTCCCAGACTGCGAGAGGGCACAGGCCGGGCTGGGGGACCCCCTCCCCCGCCCCCCGAGTGCACAAATTTTTGTGCACCGGGCCTCTAGTTGTTTAATAAAGTTATATAGGTTTCAAGTGTACAATTCTATGATTCATCATCTATATATCGCATTGTATGCCCACCACCCAAAGTCAAGTATCCTTCATCATCATTATCCTATTTTATCCTTTACTACTTCCCCTAACCCCTTCCCTCTGGTAACTACCATACTGTTGTCCATGTCGATGAGTTATTGTTTGTTATAAATATTTTTAATTTTCTATATATTATGATGCTTTGATATCCTAAAAAAAACTTTCTGTCTGGAAAAAGTCTGTCCATCCTGGGGCTATCTCAATTCTTAGAAAGGGCCCAGCCAGAAGTATGCCTTTGCTATATAAACCAACTAATCCAGAGCCCTATCTCCACTGCCTGACCCTTTATACACATAGGAGTCAATATCCCATTGACTTTATTATCGCAGGTTCTGGTGCCAGACCACTAGGGATCACCTCTATAGTCCAAAGCCCTTGGAAACTATTCAAATTAGCCAATCCAAAACTCTTTACCCTACCTTGCCCCTTCCACAGATACTCCAATGAAGGCTGAGGCCTAAACCTTTCCTCCTCCCTCCTGTCTTCTGCCTCCTGAACACCTTGGTGCTTTCCCAAGGCTTGTCATACCTCTTGTCTCTAGCACTTGTGAGTATAATAAACTTTGTTTTCCTGAACCTCTCCCTTTTCTTCTCATGTGGCCACACTTGACCAACCCTCTCATAAAAGAATACAAGCAAGGAAACTATATCATTTAAAAGCCCAAATGAAAAAAAGTTAAAAATGGAACTCCCATTTGACCCAGTGATCCCACTTCTAGGAATATATCCCAAGAAATCAGAAACACCAATCAGAAAGGATATATGCACCCCTATGTTCATAGCAGCACAATTTACAATAGCTAAGATTTGGAAACAACCTAAAGTGCCCATCAGCAAATGAGTGGATTAAAAAAAACAAACAAACTGTGGCACATCTATACAATGGAATACTATACTGCTATGAAAAAGAAGGAACTTTTACCATTTGCAACAGCATGGATGGAACTGGAGAGCATTATGCTAAGTGAAATAAGCCAGTCAGAGAAAGATAAATACCACATGATCCCATTCATATGTGGGATATAATGATCAACATAAACTGATGAACAAAAATAGATCCAGAGACAAGGTAGCACGGAACAGACCATCCAACCTCAGAGAGAAGGCAGGGGAGGGGGGTTAGAGATCAATCAAGGAACTTGTACGCATGCATATTAGCATAACCAATGGACACAGACACTTGGGGCGGTGGGGGCTTGCCCTCGGGGGTGGGAGTGGCTGGGGTGGTCAATTGGGAATAAAGGAGACATATAATACTTTAAACTATATATATATTAAAAGCCCACTTCCTCTAGAATACTATCCTACCACCTCTCTCTCACAACTACCTTGATCAACTACCTTGATGCGTATGAGCTCTTGGAATGCATCCAGTATGTATTATGTGTATTGTAGTGACTTAAATATATATTTAATCTCCCATCCTACAGGTTGCTTTAGAGGAAGAAATGTGTATTTTTATTCACCACCCATCCCCACTCACCTTCTCATTTCAGGGCCTAGAAAAGGGCCACAAAAGTCCTCTATACTAATTTATTGAATTTGAAATAGATTTACAAATACCCAAATAGACAATACATTTCAAATACAGAATGTTGTCACTTTAGTAAACCAATAATCTAAAGATGCTGGTATGTTGGTAAACCCAAAGTTATTCATTTGTTTTGATTTAGGTGAGTTTTTCACACAAATATCTCTCTTAATTAGGCTGACTATATTGACCTTTCTAATAAATTAGTTATGTTTTTTGTATTTAATACCAAATAGATTATTCTACTGATTTTCTTTCCTAGGGAGGTAACTAACTTTAGATATAATTAGTTGTTTAGCCCTACCTGCTGCCTCATATGAATATAATTTAAAAATTCTTCTTTATTGGACCTTTTATAGCTTAGATAGCCTGTTAAGTGTTGCTAAACTTTCAACTCATGTAGTTTTCATAAAATTCTGACATATAGATATTATGCCTATTTAACAGATAGAAAAACTCAGGCTCAGAGACATTAATTGATTTTTCCTATGCCATGTAAAAAGTAAATGACAATACCAGGATCTGAACTCAATTCTATCTGAGTCCAAAATCCAGAGCCAAGATGTATCCAAGGAGGAAAAAACAACTAGTGCTGTTTTCTCTGTGTTGAACAGGTCCTCTCTTTTAAATGGAGCACCTAGAATATTGGGAAACAGGCTGGGATTACCATGGGGCATTAAGTCGGATGGAGGGGTAATTGAGTATATGGGGAAGGGACCTGATCACTCCACAGGAGGGGCTAAAATTAGTGTATGTTGGGAACCTTCCAATTATGGGGAATAGAACCAATCAGGGTTATATCCATTTCCTTCCCAAACACCATAAAATGAGGGTAAAGAAAAGGAATATTCAGAAAATGAGATACACTCTCATGGATTAAGAATGTATAATAGAAGAATTTCTTTTAAAGACCACAGAAATGTTGGAAGATAAAATTGAGACAATTTGATCTCATTAACATGTAAAGCACCCAGCCTGTTTTGTTTTCCGGACAGTAAGTATAGTGTCAGTCACCGGTGACTGACTGGGCACTTAACGTGTTAATTGTAGACTGGCTGGCTAGGTAGGCTGAAGAGGAGGCTTGAAATGGTCCACCTTTAAAAACAGCAGAAGCGATATGTGAGGAGATCAAATGATGGCAGGACAGAGGTGAGGGACAGGAAGTGAGTGAGTGAGTGAGTGAGTGAGTGAGTGAGTGAATGAGTGAATGAAAGGAGAGTGTGTGGATATGTGTGTTGTGTGTGTGAGTGAGTGAAGGACAGTTAAATCCGGCAGGAGCAGCAGAGGCTGGCAGACCTAGCTCTCTGGGACAGGGAGAGACTACCACCACTGCAGACACTCCCCAGTCTGCCGGACTCCAGCACAGAGCCCACGCCATCCTAAAGGGGAGAGCTGCCTCTTCTAGGAACTCATCAGCACCACCACCCAGACAGGCCTTGGACACTGCCCATGACCCTGCAGCCACTCCAGCCAAAATCCTGCTGCCCCACCAGCAGACTGGAAGACCCTGGGATCTCCACCTCCAAAGGAGCACCGTGCCCGCAGCAGTAAGTGCAGCCTCCCCTTCCCCAGAGGAAGACCTCCGCATTCCCCTGTCTCCAGCGTGTAGGTCTCCAAGGCACACCACTCCATAGACTTCTCTTAGGAGTCACTGTGAACCCAAACTGGGTGTGATTTTGTGCAGACACAGGCGCACTGCCCCCCAGTAGAAATTCTGTATTCCCTCCGCCTGAATAACTGCCCACACACACCCAGCTGCGCAATTTCAGCGCCAGGGCCCTTCAGCACCAGGGCCCCTCAGGGTGTGTCAGAGCTCAGCGCCAGGGAACTGCACTGCCACAGTTGCTCACTCCCCCTGAGCACATCTATCCACAGGGCACTTTGGGAAGCCGCAGTGAGCCTCTGCTGGGTCCGATCTTGGACTAATAGGGACGCACTCCCCTGGGCAGTAGAAATTCTGAATTCACCCATCCTGGATACCTGCCCAAAGACGCCTCAATTAAGCATTTCCGGGCCCTTCAGAGTGCTTCAGTGCACCTGCGCTAGCAAACTCACTGTGGGTGCTCCTGTGTACCACCACTGGGAAAGCGCGCCTATTCACCACAGGTGCATCAGCAAAAACTGAGGTTCCCCACCCCACAGCTACAGAACTCTGGACACTACAGTTGCATTCTTTTTCAGTGTGCAGGTCTCCCAAGACCACCGCTCCACAGGCAGCCCTGGGGCGCTGCTGTGAGCACCGCTGGACACGCACTTAAACAAACAGGGGTGCATTGCTGGGCTGTAGAAACGCTGAATTCCCTCTTCTGGGATACCTTCCCACAAATACTGCAATCCAGTGGCTTCAGTGCCAGGGCTCTTCAGAGTGTGTCAGTACATCGTGCTGGCAAACACACTACAGGTGCCCCTGTGAACTGACTCTGGGATCGTGTGTATCCAACCACGGAGGCAGCAGCAAAAGCTGAGTCTGCCCACCCCACAACTAAAGACCTCTGCACACCACAGTCATGCGTCTCCAGAACGCAGGCCTCCGGAGCCCCACCACCCCAAGAGACGGTTCCTGGGTGGCATTGTGAGTCCCCGCTGCGCACACATGATTTCAATCAAGGGCACAAGACAGCAAAAATTGAGACACCGCCTCCACGGCTGCTGACTTCTAGACACCTCAGTTGTGCCTTTCCAGTTCGCAGGCCTACATCAAGAGAACCCAAATAGCTCAAGTAGGGAGCTACACTAGACTACCAAGCCCAGGAGACCTGAGAGGTCACACCAGTAGCACCACACCCTAAAGAAACTGGGTAGCAAAGCAATCGGAACTACAATTAAAACATTACAGCAAAACATGGGAAGACAAAAAAGCGACCCACAAAGGAAAGAAAAAGAGGATTCACCAGAAAGGGAGTTAAATGAAATTGAGGCCACTAACTTATCAGAGAAAAAATTCAGAGTAATGGTTATAAGGATGCTCAAACGACTGGATGACAAATGCACACAACTAATTGAGAATTATAAGGAGCTGAATGAGACTGTCACCAACATGAAAAGGAACCAAGAGGAAATGAAGAACGACATAGCTGTAATAAAGAACACAATGGAAGGCTTAAACAGCAGACTAGAAGAGGCTGAGGACC
>NW_005370538.1:1106237-1121954 GCF_000412655.1 Myotis brandtii
CAACTATAATTTAAAAAGTAAAAATACATAAATAAAAAGCTAAAGATAAAATAAGTAAAGTTGAAAAGAAAGCCCGACCAGCAGGGCTCAGTGTTTGAGTGTTGACCTGTGAACCAGGAGGTCACAGTTTGATTCCGGGTCAGGTCACATGCCCGGGTTGCGGGCTCAATCCCCAATGTGGGGCCTGCAGGAGGCCACCAACCAATGATTCTCTCTCATCATTGATGTTTCTATCTCTCCCTCCATCTCCCTTCCTCTCTGAAATCAATAAAAACATTTTAAAATTAAAAAAAAAGAAACCCAAAGATTTTCAAGTAATGAAATCAAGGTCAGAGAGTGTGTTCAGAGCTGTCATTGCTTCAGTTTTACTTGATGGAACTTAGAAACTGTCATTAAGCCAATTTTTAAATTAAGATTATTTGGCATCTTCAACTATCAAATTTTCTTGTTTAAACATTATCATTGGCATTTGGAACAGTTAGCCAGCTATTTATGGACATGAGAATTACTTTGTATTTGGTCTAGTTAAGCAATGAGACTTAAAAGCTGATAATATATGGAACAAAAAATAAACACTTTTTAAAAATAGCAATATCAAGATCAATTTCAAGAAGATCTTCATTAATTAAGAATAAATATCCATCATCAAAATGCTAAGTTATGGATAAATTAGTGAATAAAATATGAATAAAAGAAATACAAATTAAGTTCTAGAAAAATGTATATTAAAAGATCAAAAAAATTATTTAATCGAAATTAAGAAGTATCAGGGGGAAAGTATATTCATTCTTAATTACTGGCATGTCATAGAAGCATGATAAAAATTAATTGCATGTTGTTATTGAATACTTGAATTCATAGCATATTGGTTTCAAGAAGTATTAATCTACTTTTTACATTGAAGAAATCTGATACATGAGGAAATAAGTAACTCAAACTCTCTCCCCTACAACAAAATACATGTTGGGTTTACTTCTAGAATGTTCTAGGAGAAATCAAGGAAAACAATAATTGGAACTGTCCTGGTCACATATATACATCACCTTCAGGTAAGACTTGCTAACCATTATGCTAAGTGAAATCAGTCAGTCAGAGAAAGATAAATATCACATGCTCTCACTCATTTGTGGATTATAATGAACAACATAAACCGATGAACAAAAACAGATGTAGAGACAGAGAAGCATCAATGAGATGCTCAAAACTCAGAGGGAGGATAGGGGAAGGTGGTGGTGAGGGGGAGAGATCAACCAAAGGACTTGTATGCATGCATATAAGCATAAGCGATGGATGTGGACAACAGGGGGTGAGGGTGAGGGTGAGCGCAGGATTCAAGGGATGAGGGGATATTGGGAGGATAAGGACACATTTGTAATATCTTAATAAAGGGGGGAAAAACAGCAGAAGCTTGTTAGTTCAGTTTGTTCATTATATTCCACAAATGAGTGAAATCACATGGTACTTGTCTTTCTCTAACTGGTTTATTTCATGTAACATAATGTTTTCCAGGTCCATCCATGCTGTCAAAAAGGGTAAGATTTCCTTCTGTTTTAAATATATTTTTATTGAGTTCAGATAGGAAGGGAGAGGGAGAGAGAAACATCAATGATGAGAGAAAATCATTGATTGGCTGCCTCCTGCATACCCCCTCCTGGGGATCAAGCCAGCAACCTTGACATGTGCCCTGACCAGGAATTGAGCCGTGATGTCATGATTCATAGGTCAATGCTCATTCACTCAGCCACACTGGCTGGGTAAGATTTCCTTCTTTTTTTACAGTAAAGTAGTAGTCCATTGTGAAAATATACCATAGCTGTTTTATCCACTCACCTATTGATGGGCACTTGGGCTGATTCCAAGTATTGGCTGTTATAAATACCACCATGAACATAGAGGTGCATATATTCTTTCAAATTAGTGTTTTGGGTTTCTTTGGATGAACTAATAAGCAAAATAGAGATAGACTCAGAGAGCAGGAAGACAGCTTTGGTGATTGGGTGTGGAGAGATTCATCAGAAAATAAAAAGAGAGAAAGAACTCATGAACATGGATAACAGTGTAGTGGTTGCAGGGGAAGGGGATCGGTGGAGGTGGAAGTGTGTATAGCAGGGATAAATGGTGATGGTAAAAAATAAAGAAAAAATGCAAACACACACACACACACACACACACACCTTCAAATGCTAAATCATCTAACAAACCAGAAGCCCTCAAGTAGTTTTCAAAATGAATGAATACTCTCATGGGCCTCTCATGGCTGCTAGCACATGAGACTCTAGAGAGCAATACCATACTAATTCTATGCCCACAGTCTCTAACATTGTTGTTAACTCCCCAGACAAAAACAAAGATGCTCAAAAGGTTGATATCTCTTCTTCCACCCCCAATACCTGGTTGACCTTGACAAACATAGTCCAACCACTGTCCAAATGCTTTGATCTTAGTGAAGAACTTCTCAAGGCATAGACCAGCAATCTTTGGCATCACTGGCCCAGGTAAAATACAAAATGGCATTCCTACAAGAAATTTATCCCTCCAAAAGGACACCTAAAGTCATGATATAATGCTAGTCTTAAAGGAGAATATTGATATCAGTTTCAATAAAGAGTCGTTATATCCAGGGTGCTTTGGCCAGCAATATAACTGAATCTATATTATAGAAAAGTTGTTGTCATGGAGTTTCTTTATCTTAGTCAGTTCAGGCTGCTGTAACAAAATACCATAGACTGAGTGGCTTAAGCAAGGAGAGGACTCCCTTCCTGGCTTGCAGATAGCCACCTTCTCCTTGTGCTCATATGGCAGAGAGTGGTATCGCTAGTGTCTCTTCCTCTGTGTTTCTTTTTTAAATCTTTACCCAAAGGTATGTTTTTATTGACTTTTAGAGAGAGAGGAAAGGAGGGAGGGGAGGGGAGGGGGAGGGGGAGAGAGAGAGAGAGAGAGAGAGAGAGAGAGAGAGAGAGAGAGAGATCGTGGGATTGCTCCCATATGAACCCTGACTGGGAATCAAATCTGCAACTTTTTGGTGCACAGGACAACACTCCAATCAATCAGTCCACCGGCCAGGGCTCTCCCCCTTCTTATAAGAGTAATCCTATAATGGGGGTTTCACCCTCATGACCTCATCTAATCCTAGCTACCACTCAAAGACCCTATCACTTAATACTGTGACATTGGGGGTTAGGGCCTCAACACATGAATATTATGTAACATTTGAATATTGCATCTGATTCTAGCCAAATAAAGACTAATGGGAGTAATTTATTTCCTGTGTTACACTTCATTTAGCCTTTACAGAGGCAAGGAAAACTCATCCTCTACTGTCTTTCTAGAATTGAGATCAGAAGACAAATTTATAGCTAAGATACTTTAATTCTAAGTACTTAGATTAGGCTAAAATTATTTTTGGAAAATATTCCATACTATATCTCACACAGATCATCTAATTTAAGGACGATTTATATCTCTCCCTTCTTGATGCAATTATAACCAAGCTCTCAAGTTAAAATGCATAAGAATAAAGATGATAGTCCCAGAACTGAATGCTTGAGTTAGATTATCTTCATTGATCTTGCTTTGCAATGTAATAGTGGAGTCAAGTCATGTACATAAGTGACTACACAGAATGTTCATCAGTCTGGCTTCTCTACTAAAATCCCAACCACAGAAGAGGCAGTTGAGAAGACTATGGAAGTTATTCTTTTTTTGTTTGTTTTTAGGGGTTTTGTTGTTTTTCTTTGTTTTTGGTGAGATGCATTTTGCATCTCTTAGTAAATGAAAAGGAAAAACACCTCTGTTAGTGTGAATGATGTCTTTCTCTATAAAGATGCTTCCCAAGGACACAGTAGCTACACTCACCAATACTCTCCTGAACAATGAGCCATTTGAGAGACTCACAAAGTGAAAAGAGGGATGATAAAGACGCTCTATCAATTTACATTTACTGGAAATCTCCCACTTTTCAAAGCTTCAATTTTTGAACACAGTTGGCCATTATGGTATTTTATCCTGTAACACAGGAAATAAATTACTCCCATTAGTCTTTATTTGACTACAATCAGATGTAATATTCAAAATATTTAACAATCAAAATCCCACAGGCATTGAACAATTAGAAAATATGCATACATGAGCTAGTTAGTGAATGTCCCTTATTTCACTAGAACTTAACTCCTTAATTGCTAGATTTGAGAGGGTCAGGTGCAGGTTGAGAAGGCTTGTCCTGCCCTTGAAAAACAGCTGGAACTGGAACTGACTGGAACTGGAAGTTAGGCTACAGCAGTCTCCAAGTCACATAGCTAGCACAAAACTGATCCAAGGTTAGAGCCGCAAACTCCCAAAACTATGCTAATACTGGTCCCTCCTATGAAAAAAAGGAAATAAAAGGCTAATGCTATCCACTCAATGGTTCACATTTCATGACTTAATTATGACACATGCTTATACAACTTATAATTCTATAATACGTTTATGCATTGGAAAAGAAAGATTGCAGTGCACATGGAAAGGTTTATCTGAAAGGACTATAAGTTTCACCAGTAAAATTTTGGAATAAGAAAAAATGATATAACCATTGTTTTGGATACTCTACTTTTTCATTATTTAAAGATAGAGGACTCAACCACTTAAAGACAGCCAAAGTTCCCCTTTCCACTAGCCCCTAGTAATTTTTCCAAGAATGATTAGGAGTGGACTTGATTGACAGGCTAGTGACTAACCTTCTTCTCATAAGTACTTCATGCTCATTTTTAAACCATGGAAAACACACAAAAATATAAAGACTATAAGTCACCCACTATCCTACTGCCCAGGGATATAACCACAGTTAAAATTTTGATATATTTTCTTTCAATCTTTTTATTACACACACACACACACACACACACACACACACACACACAAATTGAAATCACCTATATTTACTTTAAAAACTAAATATTATGGGAATTTTATAATGGTCATTAAAATTTGTGAGAAACAAAATTTAAAGTTTTCTTAATACTCTAACATATGGATGCAGCATAATTTATTTAACCATTCCCCTATCTTTAGAGAACAGCAGGGCTTGGACAGGAAATATATGGTTATGTAAATAACAGGACCTGAATTAACTACAGAAGATTAAGAACCCCAGGTTATTCCTTGGTCTCTGCAATTTAATAGAATCCAGGAAGGCAGGACAATCAAACACAGTATTTTTAGTCTCTAGAAGGATCCATCCATATTCAAATATATTTAGCCATTTTTGCTGAAGGTGTGCCCAGAGCAAAATGTTTAAGAGAGGGGCTCCTTATCACAATGGTGAGAGTCCCATTGCCAGAGAACACCACTCAGGAAACTCACCGAGGTCAATCAAAACCCAGATTTGGTCTAAAAAAGTGAATCAAAGTTTCTATTTATGAAATTTATGATATTGAAAAATATCTAAACTTGAGTTGAAATTAGTCGATTATTGCATTTTTTAATCCTCTAAGTGATGGTCAAATTTAATGAGGGGATTTATGTCTCCAGAAAACATAAATTGTAAAGTGTTGTAGCTAGGCACATAAAGAGGTGCTCAGTCTTCTCCAGATAAATCATTTACATATTTAAAAAGAATTACAGCCCTAACCGGTTTGGCTCAGTGGATAGAGCGTCGGCCTGGGGACTGAGGGGTCCCAGGTTCGATTCCGGTCAAGGGCATGTACCTTGGTTGTGGGCACATCCCCAGTGGGAGGTGTGCAGGAGGCAGCTGATCGATGTTTCTCTCTCATTGATGTTTCTAACTCTCTATCCCTCTCCCTTCCTCTCTGTAAAAAATCAATAAAATATATTTTTTTAAAAAAAGAATTTCATTTCTTACTGGTATCTTTGACTTAAGGAGGATTGTGTGATTGCATGTAGTTCATCTGCAATATGAAACAGAGCAGGTCATTTAGGGATGGATGAGAGAGCTGAGGTACTTTCATAGAACAATGCTTTCAAAGGATGGTGAAAAAGGAAATGGCCAGCAGTACATCAAAGTGTATTGCTGACATTAGGAAGTGACTGTTCATCCAGGGGACATGTTTCCCAGCCCCTCTTTCATCTCATGGGGCCATGTGACTAGTTCTGGTCAAGGAAATAAAAGAAGAAGTGGAGTATTTACCACTTCTGGACCAAGGATCAAGTATTCCATCCTTGTACTATTTTCTTTCCCTTCTGAAGTTACCAGGGAGGCTCATACTGAACACAACAGCAACACAAGATGGAAGGAGGTTGCATTCTTGGTTCACCATTTAGAGTAGCTGCTCAGGACAACTGACTACCCAGGAACATCAGCAATGGATTTTGTGTAACTGAGAAAGAAATATTTATTATGTTAACCCATTGACATTTGAAAGTTGTTTGTTAAATTACTCAGCCTATCTCAACAGAGACTCACTAAAAAGGCCTCTGCAGCAGAGAAGCATTGAACAGACTGTCAAATTACAGTGGGAAGGCTGGGGAGTGTCGGAGGGGGGTAAGAGATCAATTGAAGGGCTTATATGCATGCATATAAGCATAACCAATGGACACAAGACACTGGGGGGGTGAGGTAAGGGCGGGATAGGGGAGGCCGGGGGAAGGTCAATGGGGGAAAAAAAGGAGACATGTACTGCTATTTGTAATATGTTAAACAAGAAATAAAATTTAAAAAATAAAAATAAATAAAAAGGCCTCGGCTATCTGACAACTTGGAGTACTTCTTCAAGATAGATATCATTGTTTCTCAATAAAACTAGGTGGGGGGAAGATGGAGAACAACACAAATGGGGGAAATACATGGCAAAAAGAGAACAAAGAACCAAGGTTTATAGTCACAGGGAATCAAACTTAAAGTTCCAGAAAATCAAGGCAGTGGAGGGAAGTCTAAAATCAAATTTATTTTTTATATGAGTGAGTTCTTGATTTGTTCCCTGGCCTACATGACCAATGAAACAAGTTACAGACATATTTCTGTCAACAAGCAGTGTTTCTTTGGTATCTAAATAATTTCTGTTCCCAAAATAATCTCCCTTTTTGATTGATGACTCTTTGCTCTTGATTTTAGGTCACATTCTAATTCATTGAGTTCTCTTGATATTTTGGTTACTGGTTGAAGCAACAATAAAGGCATGAAAAATAGATCAAGATTTCATTACACAAATTAAAGATGTTAATGAAAACTTTTTTATCCTGAACAAGATCACTCAAGGTTTTGTAGTCAACTATAGATTTATTTTAAACTATAAAAACATTCACAGGGACATGAACCCACACATCTGGTTACTAATATCTTGAGTGGTAAATGCTCCTTGTTTTATTCTCAAGGATAAAGGAGTGTTAAATTGTTATAATGTGTTAGCCCTTGCCTTCTGCAACCCCCTCTGCTGGAATTGCTGACCTTCATTTCTATTTATCAATCTATCTATCTATCTATCTATCTATCTATCTATCTATCTATTCATCCATCTATCTATCTCTATATCTCTCTATCTAGTTTAAGATAGCTAGTTAACTAATTTAAGCCCTAATAATTTAGTGGGCAAGGAATATATTAACTGCTAAAACCAAACCTAACTATGGCAGAGAGTCTTATGGGTGCCCCAACCACACCCAAAAATGGGCTCTACACTGTCTTGCTGCTCTAGTATAGATTGGGGCAAAAGTAGGTTTAGAGTTGTTCATATGGAAAATAATACAATAATACATAATAATATAAGAATAAACTCTATTTCACATACTCACAACTGTAAACCTACATTTTCCCCAATCTGTATGATCCTAGGATGACCTAGTGTGTACTATTTCCACTGGACTCTCAGTTCCTTACAGTATGGGCATTATATACTCAATACCCAGCCCAGAATCTGGCCCATAGAAAGTACTTGATAAATGTACACTGAGAAGAACTAAGTTCTGGAATGCTCAGAGTCGTGATTTTCTTACAATACTTTCTGAATTGGTAAAGTCTGTTTGCATGGGCTTCCACCTCAGTTTCTTTTTTTTCTTTTTTTTAAATATATTTTATTGATTTTTTACAGAAAGGAAGGGAGAGAGATAGAGAGTTAGAAACATCGATGAGAGAGAAACATCGATCAGCTGCCTCCTGCACACCTCTACTGGGGATGTGCCTGCAACCAAGGTACATGCCCTTGACCGGAATCAAACCTGGGACCTTTCAGTCCGCAGGCCGACGCTCTATCCACCGAGCCAAACTGGTTAGGGCACCTCAGTTTCTTATTAGGGTTGAATACCATCCTTGCAAATCAGCCCTAGCAATCCCAGGACTACTCAGGACCCTATTATAAGATTTTGGACCCTGTTCTCAGTAGATCCATCTATTGTCTGAGGGTCTTCTCCAAAAGAATCAAAAGTCACTCTCAACTTGATTTAAGAGCACTCCAGCCAAATGTACCCCTCCCACCCACGTACACACATATAAACTTTGGTAAAGAGATAACTCATCCCACTCTACTGGATACTGCATTTTCCATTGTTGGACAGCCATGCCTTAGGAACACAGCCTGTTACTCCTCTGCTTTGTCTCTTAACTTGTCCCACTATTCCGACTGCATCTCCCTCAACACCTGGTCACAGCAGAGGCTCTAGTAAGTCCCTCAATGGAGTTTCCTAACTCCCCTAACCCCAATGTATGGCCCAAAGCAAGCTGCAGGAACTTTTCAAATGACTTCTGCTACTTATCATATCTGAAGTTTGCTACGTGCAATTAACAGAATTAGCAATTCATAGAATATGTTGTATTCTACCAATAACTCATTTGATCCAGGATTTATTGAAGGCAGAAGAACTCTACCTACTTACAAAATGAATTGAAGTGACATATACCTGTGACTAATCTATCTCTCTATATAAAAGGCTAATATGCAAAGTATCCCCGCAGGAGTTTGACCAAGAGACTGAGTTATATCGCTCGCCATGATGTGTGCTGACCACCAGGGGGCGGCGTGGAATGAAGGAAGGCCCTGACTGGAAGCCGGCAGCCAGGGAAGGGAGGCCCTGGCCAGCAGCCAGAAGGCCCCGATCAGCCCTGATCGCCAGCCAGGCCTAAGGATCCTACTAATGCACGAATTTTACACACCAGGCCTCTAGGTATATATAAAATGAATGGGGGATAGAAGTAGGCATCATTATAAAACAGTAACATGAGGGGTCTTTGTGGGGTTATAACTGCTCTGTATGTTGACTGTACCAATGTCAGTATCCTGGATTTAATATTATATTATTGTTTTTGCAAGATGTCACCTTTGGGGAAAGTGGGTATATAGTCTGTATTATTTCTTGCAACTGCAAGTGAATCTACAATTATGTTAAAATAAAAGGTTTACTTAAAATAAATGAATGGGAGTAAAAAATATATTAGGCACTTTTGGAGTTTGCCCTTAAAAGTTTTGTGTACAGAAGCAGAAAGTCCATTAAGCTTTAGCTAACTGGCTGAATTGATTTTCTGATAAAAAATTTCAGATAAGTTATAGATTAGTTAGGCAATTCTCAGTAAGAAAAATAAAGGGTCAATAGAAGCATCGTATCAAAACCTTCTTAAACTTACCAGGATATGAACCATTCAACTTCTGGCAATAATATGAAGAAAACTTCTCAGAGCAAAACATTTAATTATTTCATTTCCCAAACTGTGTATGCCATAGTGATAGCTATGTGAAACAGCAAAATGAATATCTCATTCTCTGTTATAAGTCATATGAGATAATATGTGATTAAAAGTCAAGATGCCTCTTGACCAGAGAAATAAGTATTAGAATGCAATCAAAAGTCAACTACACATATGTCCTTTCTGATTGGTGTTTCTGGTTTCTTGGGATATATTCATAGAAGTGGGATTACTGGGTCAAATAGGAGTTCCATTTTTAACTTTTTGAGGAAACTTCATACTGTTTTCCACAGTGGCTGCACCAGTCTGCATTCCCACCAGCGCTGTACAAGGGTTCCTTTTTCTCCACATCCTCACTAGCACTTGTTTGTTGATTTGTTGATGATAGCCATTCTGACAGATGTGAGATGGTTTCTCACTGTCGTTTTGATTTTCATCTCTCAGATGATTAGTGACTTAGAGCATGTTTTCATATGTCTCTTGGCCTTCTGTATGTCTACTTTCAAAAGGTGTCTATTTAAGTGCTTTGCCTATTTTTTTCTTGGATTGTTTATCTTTTTTTTGTTAAGATGTATGAGTACCCTATAAATTTTGGAGATTAGGCCCTTATCAGTTATAACATTAACAAATATGTTCTCCCATGCAGTGGGCTTTCTTGTTGTTTTTTGATGGTTTCTTTTGCTGTGCAGCTTTTTATTTTGATGTAGTCCCATTTGTTTATATGCACCCCTATGTTCATAGCAGCACTATTTACCATAGATAAGATTTGGAAAAAACCTAAATGCCCATAAGCAGATGAGTGGATTAAAAAACTGTGGTACATCTATACAATGGAATACTATGCTGCTGTAAAAAAGAAAGAACTGTTACCATTTGCAACAGCATGGATGGATCTGGAACTCATTATGCTAAGTGAAGTTAGCCAACCAGAGAAAGATAACTATCACATGTTCTCACTTGTTTGTAGAATATAATGAACAACATAAACTGATGAACAAAAATAGATACAAAGAAAAAGAAGCATCAAACAGACTGTCAAACTTCAGTGGGAAGGTGGGGGTGGGGGGTGAGAGATCAACCAAAGGACTTGTGTGCATGCATATAAGCATAACCAATAGACACAGACACTGGGGGGAGGTGAAGGCATGTGCTGAGGGTTGGGGGTGCACCAGGGGAGGTCAGTAGGGGAAAAAGGAGACATATGTAATACTATACGTAATACTTTAAACAATAAAAAAAAGAAAAGTCAATTACACATAACAACCCAAAATCTATGGGGCACAGTGAAAGCAGTACTGAGAGGGAAGTTCATAGCATTACAGGCCTACCTCAAGAAGCAAGAATAATCTTATGTAATGAAAGCCTAATATGCTAAGTATCTGGTCATCTGGTCATTTGTTCAACCAATTAAAGCATAATATGTTAATGATATGCTAAGGCCACTCAACCGCTCGCTATGACATGCACTGACCACCAGGGGTCAGAGAGTCAATCAGCTGACCAGTCGCTATGATGTGCACTGACCACCAGGGGGCAGACACTCCGACCGGTAGGTTAGCTTGCTGCTGGGGTCTGGCTAATCGATTGGGACTGAGCAAGAAAGTCTGGACATGCCCTGGAGCCCTCCTGCGGTCCCTCCCTGGCTGGCCAACATCCCTCATCCCTCCCCGTCCCCAATTGTGCACTGATGGGGTCCCTCAGCCTGGCCTGTGCCCTTTTGCTATCTGGGGCCTCACAGGGGGTGTTGGAGAGCCAGTTTTGGCCTGATCCCACAGGCCAGTCAGAGGGACCCCACTGGTGCATGAATTCGTTCACCGGGCATCGAGTCTCAAATAAAATATCTAACCATACACCTAAAGTAATTATAAAAATTATAATAAACCAGCCCAGAGTAAGTAGAAAGAAAGAAATAATAAAGATTAGAGTGGAAAAAAAGAAATAGAGATTTTAAAACAATACAAAGGATCAATAAAACCAAGAGCTGATTCTCTGAAAAGATAAATAAGATTGACAAACCTTTAACCAAATTCATCAAGAAAAATAGAGGACCCAAATAAATAAAATCAGAAATGAAGAAGAAGTACCAAGTGACACCACAGAAGTACAAAGTATTCTAAGAAAATACTATACCAACAAATTAAACAACCTGGGCAAAATGGATAAGTTCCTAAAAACATATAATCTTCCACGACTGAGTCAGGAAGAATCAGAAAACCTGAATAAACTAATTATAACCAATGAAATCAAAGTAGTAATAACAAACAATTCCCAAAAAACAAAAGTTCTGGACCAGATGACTTGAGAGGCGACTTTCATCAAACATTCAAGGAAGAATTAACACATATCCTTCTCAAATTATTCCAAAAATTTCAAGAGAAAGGAAAATTTCTAAACTATTTTTTATGAGGCCAGGATTATCCTAATTTCAAAACCAGATAAAGGCACTACAAAATAAAGAAAATTATAGGCCAATATCCCTGATGAAGATAGATGCTAAAATCCTCAACAAAGTATTAGTGAACCAGATCCACTAATACATTAAAAAGATTATACACCATTATCAAATGGGATTTATTCCAGGAATACAAGGTTGGTACAATATCTGCAAATCAATAAACGTGGTACATCACATAAACAAAATGAAAGATAAAAACTCACATGATTACATCAATGCATGCAGAAAAAACACTTGATAAAATCCAACACCCATTTATGATAAAAACTGTTAGCAAAGAGGGAATAGAGGGGTCACACTGTGACATAATAAAATCCATATATAACAAATACACAGCCAATATCATACTCAGTGGGCAAAAATGAAAAGCACTTCACTTAAGATCGGGAACAAGACAGGGATGTCCACTTTCAGCACTCTTATTCAACATAGTACTATAAGTGCTAGCCACAGCAATCAGACAAGAAGAAGAAATAAAAGGGATCCAAAATGAAAAGAAGGAAGTAAAACTGTCATTATTCACAGATGACATTATATTCTATATAGAAAACTCTAAAGATGCCACCAAAAAACTACTAGATGTAATAAATAAATTCAGTGAAATAGCAGGATACAAAATTAATATTCAGAAATCAGTGGCATTTTTATACATCAATAATAAAACTATCAGAAAGAGAAATTAATGAAACAATCCTATTTACTATTGCAAGGAAAAATATAATGTACCTAGGAATAAATTTAACCAAGGATGTAAAAGACCTGTACTTGGAAGATTATAAGATACTGAAGAAAGAAATTGAAGAAACAAATAAGTGGAAGCATATGCCATGCTCATAGATAGGAAAAATTAACCTCACTAAAATGTCCATACTACTCAAAGCAATCTACAGATTCAACACAAATCCTATTAAAATATCAATGGCATACTTCAAAATCTAGAACAAATATTCCAAAAATTCATATGGAAACACAAAAGACCCCAAATAGCCACAGCAATATTGAGGGGGAAAAGTTGAAGTTATCACACTACATGATATCAAAACTATACTACAAAGCAATCAAAGCAGCATGGCATTGGCACAAGAACAGGCATATAGATCAGAGGAACAGAATAGAGAACACAGAAATAAAACCATGCATTTGTAGTCAATTAATATTTGACAAAGGAGTCAAGAACATACAATGGGGAAAGACAGTCTCTTTAAGAACTGGTATTGGGAAAATTGGACAGAGAACTGAGAAAAAATGAAACTAGACCACCTTCTTACACCATACACAAGAATAAACTCAAAATGGATTAAAGACTTTGTCAGACTGGAAACCATAAAAATCCTAAAAGAAAACATAGGCAGTAAAATATCAGAAATTTCTCATAGCAATACGTTTGTAAATATATATCCTTGGGCAAGAAAAACATTTTTTAAAAAATTTAAAGGGGACTACATCAAACTAAAAAGATTTGCAGAGCAAAAATAAACCATCAACAAAATAAAAGGAGAACCCACTGAATGGGAGAACATATCTGCCAATGATAACATCTAATAAGAGGTTAATTTCCAAAATGCCTAAAGAACTCATACTACTCAACACCAAGAAGTCAAACAACCAAATTAAAAAATGGGCAAAGGATCACAATAGACACTTTTCCAAAAAACATGCAGATGAACAATAGACATGAAAATATGCTCAAATTCACTAATCATCAGAGAGATGCAAATTAAAACCATAGTGAGATATCACCTCATGCCTGTCAAAATGGCTATCATCAGTAAATCAACAAACAAGTGCTGGCGAGGATGTGGAGAAAAGGGAATCCTTGTGTACTGTTGATGGGAATACAGACTGGTGTAGCCACTGTGGAAAACAATTCATAGCCCTAGCCGGTTTGGCTCAGTGAGTAGAGTGTCGGCCTATGGACTGAAGGGTCCCGGGTTTGATTCTGGTCAAGGGCACATGCCTGGGTTGTGGGCTTGATCCCCAGTAGGGGGCATGCAGGAGGCAGCCAATCAATGATTCTCTCTCATCACTGATGTTCCTATCTCTCTCTCGCTCTCCCTTCCTCTCTGAAATCAATACAAATATATTTTTTTTAAAAAGAAAACAATTCATAGTTCCCACAAAATATTAAAAATGTAACTGTCTTTTGACCAAGCAATCCCAGTTCTGGGAATATCCTATATAATAAAAGCCCAGTGACCAAAACAGCAGAATGACCAGAATGACCAGAGATCAGAATGACCGTGGCCACACCCCCCAGTAGGGACCAACACCGCAATTAGGGTGTGGCCAGCCAGCAAACCACCCCTGGCCCCTGGCCCCAGCCAGCCCTGCCCCCCAGCAGGGACCCCCACCCTGATCCGGGGCCCCCATCAGGCCAGGCCAGCCAGCCCCCATCTGTGCACTGAGCCTCTATCCTATATAATAAAAGGGTAATATGCAAATTGACCCTAAAGGCGAATCAACCAGAATGACTGCTCGACCAGTTACTATGAGGTGCACTGACCACCTCTCGGTCCCTTTCCCTGGCTGGCAGGCTCCCATTGCTCAATGGCAAACAGGGAACTAGGGATGGGTGGTGGGGGATGTGGGTGGCTCCAGGCCAAGGCCCTTGCCCCACCAGTCGCCCCACACACAGAGGGCAACCTGCAGCGGGGGTGGGGCTAGCGAGCGGGAGGGAGCAGCCGACCTCTTGGTCCCTTCCCCTGGCCATCAGGCTCAGTCACCTGATGGCAAATGGGGAACCAGGGTTGGGTGGTGCCGGGGGGGAAGGGCTGGCTGCAGGCAGCCAGGGAAGATGGCTCTGATCACAGGCCAGGCCTAGGAACTGTACTCACACACGGATTTCATTTGCCAGGCCTCTAGTATCTAAAGAAATATGAAACACTAATTCAAAAGAATAAATACACTCTTATGCTCATTGCAGCATTATTTACAATAGCCAAGATCTGGAAACAGCCCAAGTCCCCATGAGTAAATGAGTGGATAAAAAAGCTGTGGTACACTTACACAATATAATACTACAGGACTGTAAAAAAAAAAAAAGGAACTATTATCCTTTGAAACAGCATGGGTGAACCTGGAGAGTATTATGCTAAGTAAAATAGGCCAGTCAGAGAAAGATAAAATACCATATGATCTCACTTATCTGTGGAATCTGATGAACAAAATAAACTGACAAAATAGAAACACAGGCATGGATACATGGAACAGATTGACAGCTATAAGAGGGGAGGTGGGTCAGGGGGCTGGATGAAAGAGGTGAAAGGATTAAGCAAAAAGACGTGTGTGTGTGTGTGTGTGTGTGTGTGTGTGTGTGTGTGTATGAAGGTGAGCAAAGCAAGGGAAAACGAGGACTGAAAGGGACTTTGCTTGGGGTGATGGGTGCAAGATACAGTGTGTACATGATGTTTTGTTGAGTTGTGCACTTGAAACCTGTATGACTTTGTGAACCAATGTCACCTCAATAAATCAAGAATATATAAGGGAAAAAAACAAGATGGCGACATAGGTAAACACCGAAAATCGCTGCCTCGCACAACAACTTCAAAAAAACAACTAAAAGACAAAACGGACATCATCCAGAACCACAGGAAGGCTGGCTGAGTGGAATTTCTACAACTAGAAGGAAAGAGAAATGCACACTGAGACTCAGAGG
>NW_005370538.1:1121990-1129614 GCF_000412655.1 Myotis brandtii
GGTGAACACCGCAGACTGCTGCCGCAAACAACCACTTCAAAAATACAACTAAAAGACGGAACGGACATCACCCAGAACCACAGGAAGGCTGGCTGAGGAGAGACTCTTCAACTAGAAGGAAAAATAACAGCACACCGAGGCTCAGAGGAGGCGCAGTGTGGAAAATACTCAGGTGCGGAGGTGCGCGCGCAAAGCGGGCTGGTGGCTGAGAGCGCGGTTGTCGTTTTCGGTCAGGGGGGAGTCTCAGACTCTGAGCTCCAGATACGGGCGAATCGCTGGGGACTCGGACTCAAACGGGAGAAGCGGGAGTGTCTGGCATCAGTTGGAAGGCAGCTTTCTCTCCGAGGTTTGCAGCGGTTCCTGGGGTTCTGAGAAGCAGAGCCTCTGGGAACGGGACTGAGAGGGGCCATTACCGCTCCCTCCGCCCGCCCTGTTGAGCCCGCCCCGCCCAAGCCCTGCGCAGAGCCATTTGCCGGATCGCCTCAGGCAAAGGCTAGATTAGCACCTCCCCAGAGGACAGAAGTTTTCCGCGGCAGACACAGCTGATTCACACAGCCAGTCGGCCTGGTGGTCAAATCCCTCTAGTATTAACTACAACAATCAAGGCTCAACTAGAACAAGACTGCGCACAAAGACCACTAGGGGGTGCACCAAGAAAGCATAAAAAATGCGGAGACAAAAAAACATGACAGAAATGGAGGATATAGAGCTAAAAAACGCAATTTTGAGGGCTTGCAATAAACTTTTGGAGAGCTTCACGAAAACTAATGAGACCCTCGATGCTATGATAAAGAAACAACTAGAAATTAAGCATACACGCTCTGAAATAAAGAATATTACACCCAATAGCAGACCAGAGGAGCGCAAGAATCAAGTCAAAGATTTGAAATGCGAAGAAGCAAAAAACACCCAACCGGAAAAGCAAAATGAAAAAAGAATCCGAAAATACGAAGATAGTGTAAGGAGCCTCTGGGACAGCTTCAAGCGTACCAACATCCGAATTATAGGGGTGCCAGAAGAAGAGAGAGAGCAAGATATTGAAAACCTATTTGAAGAAATAATGACAGAAAACTTCCCCTACCTGGTGAAAGAAATAGACTTACAAGTCCAGGAAGCGCAGAGAACCCCAAACAAAAGGAATCCAAAGAGGACCACACCAAGACACATCATAATTAAAATGCCAAGAGCAAAAGACAAAGAGAGAATCTTAAAAGCAGCAAGAGAAAAAAAGTCAGTTACCTATAAGGGAGTACCCATACGACTGTCAGCTGATTTCTCAACAGAAACTTTGCAGGCCAGAAGGGAGTGGCAAGAAATATTCAAAGTGATGAATAGCAAGAACCTACAACCAAGATTACTTTATCCAGCAAAGCTATCATTCAGAATTGAAGGTCAGATAAAGAGCTTCACAGATAAGGAAAAGCTAAAGGAGTTCATCACCACCAAACCAGTATTATATGAAATGCTGAAAGGTATCCTTTAAGAAGAGGAAGAAGAAGAAAAAGGTAAAGATACAAATTATGAACAACAAATACACATCTATCAACAAGTGAATCTAAAAATCAAGTGAATAAATAATCTGATGAACAGAATAAACTGGTGAATATAATAGAATCAGGGGCATAGAAAGGGAGTGGACTGACAATTCTCGGGGGGAAAGGGGTGTGGGGGGTGCGGGAAAAGACTGGAAAAAAATCATACACCTATGGATGAGGACAGTGGCAGGGGTAAGGGCAGAAGGTGGGGTGGGAACTGGGTGGAGGGAAGCTATGTGGGGGGGGAAGAGGAACAACTGTAATAATCTGAACAATAAAGATTTAATTTAAAAAAAACAGCCAACTAAAGAGTGTCGCAAAATTTACGCAAGAAGTAATTTTGATATAAAACACAGGTTTATCAGTTGGAAATTGTAAATTTTTTATTGATTCATAAAGTGCACAGTATGGGGTTGTGTATGGAATAGCATATCAGGTAAATGGCCTCCACGGCTTTGCTGGCACATACGCACTCTTTTGTTGAAATTTTCCATGGCCGTTTTGCATAAATGTGGCTGAATTTCGATGAGGCTCATTTTCATCTTGATGGCTTGGTTAATCGACAAAATTGTCGCATTTGGGGTTCAGAAAATCCAGGAGTAATTGTTGAGTAACAAATGCATCCACAACATGTCACTGGTGTGGATTTTGGGCTGGAGTCATCATCGGACCATTCTTCGAAAATGCGGCTACTCAGGCAATGACAGTTAATGGTGCTCACTATCGTGACATGACAATCCAGTTTGCCTGATATGCTATTCCATACATAGCCCTATACTGTGTACTTTATGAATCAATAAAAAAATTTACAATTTTTAATTATAAAAAGAATATATAAGAAACTTATACAACTTAACAAAAATAAGATAATCCAATTAAAAATGGTTGAAGTACCTAAATAGACACTTCTCCAAAGTGGACATACAGATGGCCAAGAGACATATGAAAAAATGCTCAAAGTCACTGATCATCAGAGAGATGCAAATTAAAACGACAATGAGGTATCGCCTCACACCTGTCAGAATGGCTACCATCAACAAATCAACAAATGACAAGTGCTGGCAAGGATGTGGAGAAAAGCAAACCCTAGTACACTGCTGGTGGGAATGTAGACTGGTGCAGCCACTGTGGAAAACAGTATGGAGTTTCCTCAAAAAATTCAATATGGAAATGCCATTTGACCCAGTGATTCCACTTCTAGGAATATATCCTCAGAAACCCAAAACACCAGTCAGAAAGAATATACAGTGGGGCCTTGACTTACGAGTGTCCTGACTAACGAGTTTTTTGATATACCAGCTGTCTCTCGGCTGATTTTTTGCATTGAGTTGATAGAGTAATTTGAGTTAATGAGCTCCTTAACGAGCTCCTTAACGAGCTCGGTCTCTGAACGAATTAAACTCGTAAGTCAAGGCCCCACTGTATGCATCCCTATGTTCATAGCAGCACAATTTACAATAGCTAAGATCTGGAAACAGCCCAAGTGCCGATCAGTAGATGAGTGGATAAAAAAACCTGTAGTACATTTACACATGGAATACTATGCAGCAGTAAAAAAAAAAGGAACTGTTACCCTTTGAGACAGCATGCAGGGACCTGAGAGTAGTATGCTAAGTGAAATAATCCAGTCAGAGAAAGATAAGTATCACATAATCTCACTCATATGTGGAATCTAATGAACAAAATTAACTGTTAAACAAAATAGATCCAGAAACATAGAAGCATGGAAGAGACTATCAAATCTCAGAGGGAAGGTGGGGGTAGGAAGAGATCAACCAAAGAACTTGTATGCATATATGCATAACCTATGGACACAGACAATAGGGTGGTGGAGGCCTGTGGTGGGGGTGGGGGCAGGCTAGAAGGGGTCAATGGGAGAAAAAAGGGACATATGTAATATTTTTTACTATAAAGATTTTTAAATTCAATTTTAAAAAGTCAACTAATTAAATTCATAGCATTAACTTGGAATGTTTCTTGACAATGGCAACGTAAACCAAATTATTGATGAGACAATTGCTGATATGCTGCAGTCTTCTGGGTAGTGATCCTAAGTTACACCCCTCACATGTACATTCACTAGGAAATAATCATAATTACTTTTAATATAGCCCTGAGCTATCATTAGTGATAAATAATGATGATGATTACATTCAATGTTATTGACTACATGACTGATAATACTATTAACAAATTAGACTAGAGGTCTGTTCTGAAACAAATGCTCTAATGGGCAGAAGTAAAATCCTTTCAGGGAGAGGCCCAGAGCTACTCAAAGGTTGCCAGTACTGTCTCATATAAATTCTGATGGTATAAGATAGATAACCTAAGAGGTGATAAATCTCCCATTCAACAAACACTCGGGCCCCTGCTCTGAGTGAGAATGAAGGATATTCTTGTACTTACCACTTGCATTTATTAGCCAAGACTTCCAGCTTCCTGGAGAGTGGCAATGGAGGTGCCCAATAAACTGGGAAAGATCCAGTTCAGGTCAATGATATTAGAATAGAAATCTTGCCAGAAATGCCAAGTTGCAGGGTAAGAACAGGAAGAGCCTTGTGCTCACCCAACTCAAATCAGCCATGAGAGTCAGGCAGGTGCCAGGTTCAGAATGCATATTCAAGCTCACAGGACACAGGCAAGGTTGGGCATGTGCTCATTTTCCTTTCTCCATCTTCATCCCCAAAACCTTCACTTAATTTTTATCTTGAACTGTCTATTTGATTGCAGGTCATCTCAAATCCTTTTTTATATAAAGTATAAAGGAAAAAATAAAATAACAGTCAATAATACACTGGCCTTGCTTGATTTCCTAAAGATCTATATCAGCCTTCCTTTGTGGTTATCTAAAAGCAACTTAACTTGTGAGGTTGTGAGTAACAATTAATCAATCAATGATTTGGACATGGGAATTTCTGGAGAACTATCCTGATTAACCTTTTGTCCCCAGCTAGCAGCAATCTCTGAAAATAGAGTTGTACTACTTAGAGAACTAACTCTGTGCCCCCAAAGGTTGTGTCAGATTATAGGAATTGAAATGGGCAAAGTAGCAACCCTATCATTAAATGCCTAGGTAGAGTTTTAAAAATTCAATGATTTTACCTTTTCAAGTAATCTGATCTAAAATCATTGAATATTTTAACTACACCTATATCCAAAAGGATTAAACATGTTTAACACCTGTGACTAATTGTAGATAAATAAGTGGGTGGGGGGTATAAAGGCTGGTCATTTGTGAAATTTTCTCTTAAAGCCCTGTTAACACATGCAGAAATGTGAAGAAACTTCAGCTGAAAATGACTGAATTGATTTAATGAGAAAGAAAAAGTAGTCAAAGCATAGGCTACTCAGTCAATTTTCAGTTGGGTAAATGGGAGCTGGAGAACAAGAAGAAACCTTTTTTTTTTAATATATTTTATTGATTTTTTACAGAGAGGAAGGGAGAGAGACAGAGAGCCAGAAACATCGATGAGAGAGAAACATCGATCAGCCGCCTCCTGCACATCTCCCACTGGGGATGTGCCCGCAACCAAGGCACATGCCCCTGACCGGAATCGAACCTGGGACCCCCCAGTCCACAGGCCGACGCTCTATCCACTGAGCCAAACTGGCTTCGGCAAGAAGAAACCTTAAGAGCAGTGGGAAAGAATAGATCAGGTCTACCTCTTCAGTGTCTTTGTATGTGCCATTCTTCCCACCTGGAAAACCCTTCCTACAATGTTCACACCCACAGTGGATCTGTCTCTATTGATCATTAACCCTTCCCTATTTTTAATTGAATTTATTGGGGTTACAATGGTTAATAAAATTATATAGGTTTCAGGTGTACAATTCTATAATACATCATCTGTATATTGCATTTTGTGTTCACCACCCTAAGTCATGTCTCCTTCTATCACCATTTATCCCCCCTTTACTCTCTCCTACCTCCCCTATTCCCATTTCCCTCTGGTAATAATCATACTGTTGTCAGTCTATAAGGTTTTAGAACAAGCAATTCCACTTTTGGGAATTTATATGAAGAAACCCAAAACACCAATTCAAAATAATATGTTCACCCCTATGTTCATTGCAGCATTGTTTACAATAACCAAGATTTGGAATAACCCAAGTGTCCATCAGTAGATGAGTGCATAAAAAAGCTATGGTTCAATGAAATACTATGCAGCAGTAAAAAGAAGGATCTCTTTCCCTTTGAGACAGCATGGAGGTACCTGGAGAGTATTATGCTAAGTGAAATAAGCCAGTTAGAGAAAGACAAGTACCATATGATCTCACTTATATGTAGAATCTAAGGAACAAAATAAACTAACAAACAAATTGGAGACAGACTCATGGATACAGTTAACTGACAGCTGTCAGAGGGGAAGGGGAGGGGGCTGGGTGAAAAGGGTGAAGGAATTAAGAAAAAAAAACCTACCTCATACACAAACTCTTTCCTATTTCATTCCTCATTTTCCTAGTGGTGTCCACTCCTTTTGTGATTAAAAGGAAATCAAGGCAGCCCTGCCCAGTGTTCTCAGTAGTTAGAGCGCCGGTGGCCTACACACTGGAAGGTTGCAGGTTCGATTCCCAGTTAAGGGCACATACCTCGGTTGCAAGTTCGATCCCCAGCCCTGGTCGGGGTGCATGTGGGAAGCAACCAATCTATGTGTCTCTCTCACATTGATGTTTCTTTCTGTCTGTCTTTCTCTCTTTTCCCTTCCCACTCTCTCTAAAAAATCAATTGAGAAAATATCCTTGGGTGAGGATTAACAAAACAAAACAAAAGAAGACAAAAAAGGAACAAAGAAATCAAGACAAAGAAGATGCAGTGTTGGGAATAAGGAAATGGAGGTCAAGTGCAATTGAGCCTTGACATGGTTTTCCCTGGCTGGTGATGGGTTATACTGAGATGTGTAAGGAGGTCTTCAGTCCAGTCTGGCCCCTACAGTGGAGGAGCAGACGAAGGGATGGCAGAGGTAAATGAGGTGAAATTATCTTGCCTGGCTCCAGAAGCATTTGGTGTGGCCCAAGGGCTCAAGCATAATGTCATTATGGGAGAAGAGAGCCAGGATTAGACCAAAAAAATCTAAACTCTGTGTATGTGAGTGAGAGAAGAGACAGAGATGGCACTCAGAGGTTAACTCTTCCCATTATGTCCCCATAAATAGTTTGCCAGATTTTGCAAATAAACATATAGGACCCTCAATTAAATTTTAATTTCAGATAAACAATAACTGATTTTAGCATAAGTATACCCCAAATGTAGAATGGGACATACTTTTACTAAAATAATTGCTGTTTATCTGAAATTTAAATTTATCTGGACAACCCTACCAAGGAGTGTTTAAGAACTTGAGTATTGGAGTCAGACAGAATTGGGTTTGAAAACAGTTCCACTGGGCAAGTCACTTAATTTTGTGTGTATTTGCCTCAGTTTCCTCAGATGTAAATTGGGAATAATAATGGTGCCTACTGCACAGGCCTACTGGGAAGACAGTAGTTACTCAGAGAACATTAGTTTGTTATTATCCAGAAGCCTATCAAGGGATACAATAACTGGATCAGAAAGGTGGTAGTAAACAACTTGCTCAGCTTTGATTGTGACCTTTATACAAATGAGGCCCAGAAGCAATATCTCTAACAAACTCTTCCTCTACTGACTGCTGATAGACCAACTTCTGCAGCATCTCAGACTGTCCAAGGCAAATACAATATCTACAATATCTTCTCAGACTATAAATCCTCAAGACAACCTGTGTCTGTTCACAGAATCACCCTTCTCCCAGGCTCAAAATCTATGAGTCATCTCTGCCACTTCCTCTTCCATGACCCCACATCTACACTAATAAAAGACAAACATGCAAATTGACCATACCTTCGCTACACCTTAAGCCATGCCCACCAGCCAATCAGAGCAACTGTATGCAAATTAACCCAACCAAGATGGCAGCTGGTAGCCACGGAGCTGAAGAGAGCAGGAGGCTTGGTTGCCCCAATGATAGAGGAAGCCAAGCTTCCCGGCTGGCTGCTGCCTCCTCTCAAGGCAACAAAGTTTCAATTATAGAAGGTAAATAAACCCCAGATACCTGCTTTCAGCTGGCCAT
>NW_005370538.1:1130331-1142002 GCF_000412655.1 Myotis brandtii
CAAGGGATCCCAGACTGCAAGAGGGCATAGGCCGGGCTGAGGGACCCCCCCGAGTGCACAAATTTTTGTGCACCGGGCCTCTAGCCTAATATATTTGGTTGAATTAACTATTTTCAGTTTTCATGTTAATTTCCTTTCAATACTGTAAAACTATGAAATTCTGACTTGGTGTTATAACCATGCTCTTCTTGGTACACACACCTGCTGCTTATTTGATCAATACTCCTTTCAGAAGAAGGAAATATTTTTATTGATTTTGGTATAAATGCCATAGCCATGGCTTCCTTCATATAAGAAAACAATAATGTGAACCTTGGTTATTGGGAAGGTCCTAGACCTTGGATCTGAACTAAAGGCCTCCATTTTATTTGGTTGTTCCTCTTTAAGATAGATAGATAGATAGATAGATAGATAGATAGATAAAATAAAATAAAATAAATGACTATTTAGAAAACAATTTTAGGTCTTTTTTCCATGCCATGGAATCAGTTACATTTAAATATTTTAATTTAATATGGAAAACCATGTAAGTATTAAAAGAGAATATAAGTGCATATTTCTATAATCTGGTATGAGGAAATCAAAGATAGAAACCAGGTTCACAGTTCTATTAGAGATAGAGATAGATAGAGATAGATATAGATCTCACAGACTTAAAACCTCTTCCACATTCTTAACCACATCAGGCATGTTTCTACACAACCTGATCCAACTGCTTTTGCAACTGTACCCTATGCCAACACAGAATATCCACCAGTTCATAGACATACCTTTCATTTTCTACCTCTATGTTTCTTTGATTTTTGTTACCCTTCAAATTCACATTTTGGAGCTCTACATAAAGTGATATAACATACCTTAGATCATCTCACTTATTGCTTATACACAATCTGTGAAGTGATTGGTATCACCATCTTCATGTTATACATGAGGAAACAGGCTGAGAAGATTAGTGATTTACTCAAAGACACATGCTACTGAATTGCAGGGTTTGGATCTGAACTCAAATTTCCTGACCTAAATCCCATATTCTTTCCACTACATCACACAGCTTTCCTTTGATATAAAGTGCCTTCTTCAACTGTACCCCATTTCAAATTTTCATCTGTGAAAATGCCTTTTTATAGTCGCCTTCAAATACTATCTGCATAAAGTCTTCACTGATAACCCAATCCAAAAATGAGCTCTTCTTATACTGATTTCTTTAGCATGTCCTCTGTCCATTCAGTCATTCAATGAACAACTGAGTAACTACTGTGTGCTAGCTTCCACAGTAAATTACACAGAAGAGACACTAACTTCTCATGGGCCATATATTTTTATGGTTTATATCATAAAATCATAGAATGATAGTTTTAAATTTCATGTTACTTAAAATCCTTATTTTATAGATCAGTAAACTCATACACATGAAGTTCAGTGTCAGGCCTTCATAAGCAAAGCCCAGACTGGAGGGCTCCATCCACACTTCTCATCAACATTTTATTCATGACTTCTTTTTTACTAATAGGCTGTTAGCAACTTGAGGGCAGTAACTGTGTGTGAATCATCTTTGTACATCCTTTAGCATTAGCACAGCCATTCCAAAAGCAAGTAGAATGTATGATAATGATGGCAAATAGGACAGATGGATTATCTACACCCTTAGATCCCAAATGGACAAAAGAGCTAGATATTTAACATTTATAAAACATGTTACAACTCAAAGTACTCCCCACATTTCTCAGCAAGGGAGTTTTCACAAATAATGGATGTATACTGCAGAACTAAGCGTGTGGAAAGAATTACATATTTAAAAAATAGAAAATGTTGTTTTCTATAACCTATAATTGTTCATTGTTTCTCCATTAATTCAATTACCAGAATTACAAATAACATATTATTACCTAAACGTATCTGAAAGCTACATACCTATTAACTTCAACCATGAAGAAGTCACCTTAAATGAAAAAGGAAACAGAAAACTCCTCTGAGTAGCCAAAATAGATTTTATGAAGTATAGGCACTAAAGAAATATATTGCATTGAATCTTTAATGTTTGTTCATTCCACAGTGACTCAATGTTCATGGTTTCCCTGTGCAATGAACTCACTCTGGGACTCTTAAGTCTTAGTTTGGGCACTTTTCAGACATATAATTTTCATATACTGTAGGCAATGAAAAGCAGCAAACAGAAGGTATAAAAGATTGGCCTGAAGCAGGCTATTTCATCCCACTCTCATAGTTCACTGTAATTCCAACAGCCACAGGAATATGCCATAAATGCTAAAGAATGGACACAATGCAATGTCAATCTATCGATTATGGTACTTCATAACATCTGTGAAATTTGTTATATATAAACACACTGTGCTAGAGAATTTGGGTTCCTTCTGAGCAGCAGCCAGACGACAGTGGCCAAAGTCAGAAATTATTCATTTATCTTTCTGTATTTAAAATAAAAAATCATTACCTTTGTGTAAGTGAGGGCACTAAATTGTTACCCCCCCCCCTTTTAATTTTTCAGCTTGTGAACAATCTCTATGTGGATTTTTTTTTTTTTTACCAGCAGGGGGAGGTTAAAACAAGGAAGTAGTAAAAATGTCCAAGTCTTCACTAGAGGGGCTGAGCCTTTTAGAATGTGACTTTAGTGGCAAGGTCTCATTTAGAAAGGTCTGGAAATAGTGTCTAACATTTAGGAAAATGTTAAACTTAGGAAACACAAGTGACAAAAAGAAAACACACTCTGCGGGACTGGCCCTTGCACGGTGGCTTCAAGAAGAGCTGAGAGAGAAACTCAGCAATGTCTGTACCACTGCACACTGACAACAAATATTTTTTGCCATGAAATCATACACAGCATATGTTTATAATAAGAAGACATCTACAGATCAACTCAGAGAGAGCTGAGTGCTTACTCTTTGTTGCAATGAAACTGATGTCTTAAAAGCATTTGTTGTTTTTGTGTGGAAATCATCATAGGTAAATCTAAGTCTTTGGCCAGATCGGGGAATGGGCAGAGGACAGTCAACTCCCCGCTGCAGCTGCCACTGAGATCCAGAAAAGATGGGTGTGAGGGCTTGAAGGAACATACCATACCACTTAGGATTCTCCCAGGAAGCTGAATAAGCAACAAACTATGAAGCTCACCTTTTTCACCCATCCCCCAAACCCCCTCCCCTCTGATAGCTATCAATCTGTTCTCTGTATCCATGAGTCTGTCTCCACCTTGTTAGTTTATTTTGTCTACATATAAGTGAAATCATATAGTACTTGTCTTTGACACTTTGTATTTTAATTTCAAATGAACAAGGCATAATTTTTAGTATTCATATGTCCCAAATAGTTTTATCTTTCTGTATTTATCTTTCTGTATTTAGAAGACAAAATCATTACCTTTTTGGACATGGTTATACTAAAAAAAATATATTCATGGTTTATCTGAAATTTAAATTCAACTGGGTGTCCTATATTGTTATTTGCTAAATCTGGCAATCCTACTGGGGCAGAAATGACAAATATTTTAAGAATTTCACTCTGAGGTTGTTTAGCTGTACTTATGTGGTTAGCAGTTAGACAGACTTGAGCAAAGCAAGGATAATGAGCCAGGTACAGAAGGTCACCAGGGCAGAAAGTCTTGGGTGCCTAGCAAAGGACAATTGTTGGGTGGAACCTCGCCACCAGGGTGACCTTTCCTCCCCTAGTATATCACTGGTCATGTGGCTTAGACCCCCTGACCTTTTTCTCCCTAAAGATACCATCTAGGCCTCAGTTGTATTTCAGCTCCTGGCCCAGAAAAGCAGCAAAACCAGACAAGTGACACCAAGGCTGGCCTCAGGACCAGCTGCATTGAATAATGGCCCCCTGCCCTGGCACCAACCAATCAATCAGTGGACACCACAACTCTGAAAAGGACACACCTGGAAAGCTGCTGAATGTTCTATTGAGATTATAGAATATAATTGTCCCTAAAACCCCCACTCTTAAAACCCTTAGCACAGGGGACCCTGCATGCTCTCCCTCCTGGGAGAATGCCAGTGCCTTTCCCTTCCCCATCCCCCTAGGCGTGTTACCATTATCTTCCTCACTCCTAAGCTCTAAGGACCCTTCCTTTACCTCTACAACTTCTTTCCTAAGCCAATTTCTTCTACCTCGGTGATTTTCCAAATAAATGTTCTTATAGTTTGAGTCCGGGCTATGAATTCTTTCCTAGCTGGAACTCAAATATGGAGGTTGCTGAACCCAGGTCCAGTCCAACCCCACCAGTTCCTGCCACCTACAACACTAGGGTGTGAACCCCTTCAGGGCTGCCACTAACCTATACAACAAGTTTGAGTTAATTATTAAAAGTTGCCGAAACCGGTTTGGCTCAGTGGATAGAGCGTCGGCCTGCGGACTGAGGGGTCCCAGGTTCGATTCCGGTCAAGGGCATGTACCTGGGTTGCGGGCACGTCCCCAGTGGGAGATGTGCGGGAGGCAGCTGATCGATGTTTCTCTCTCATCGATGTTTCTAACTCTCTATCTCTCTCTCTTCCTCTCTGTAAAAAATCAATAAAATATATTATAAAAAAAAAAAAAAAAAAAGTTGCCCCTTTCTCACAGGACCAAGCAAGGGTACAAGGCAGAGTGGCTCATAGGCTCAATATCTGCCCCCCAATTTCTTCTCAATCTGCCTCCTTTCCATGTCTTCAAGCTTTAGCAAAGAAGGCTACACACAGCCCCAGGTCAAAGGTATGAGGAACTGTGAAGTCCTGACCCCCATCCCAGAACACACACCCAGTGCAGGACTTATATGAAAAATTTCAGGAAAAGAGAAGCAGGTTTATTTCAGGGGATAAGCTTCAAAGCAATGATCAAATGGCCACATAGAATTCAGAGGTAACTGCCAAGAATCCTCAGATATTGGAAGGAGTCTAGGCTGCCCACTTTGTATTGAGTGGAATTAGTCTGTTATAAATGCCAGGGTAAAATTCATTGATGGGACAATTTGGGCATATGAATGTGCTTATATAACTAAACAGGGATGCAGAAGAGTGATGAGGACTTAGAGATCAGGAAGAAGAGGAACTCCTACTCAGACTGTAAGACAGGCCAACTGTTACATGCTCTGTCAAACTTTTCCTGAAGGCTCCAGGCAGAATTCATTCCTTCTTCTTTGTTTTCCATTATTTCTGACACAGACCTCTGTTAAGCCACAGGGAAAGAAACAATCAGAATATAAAGTGCAACTCTCTCTCTCCAACTAGATTATGAATTTGAATGTGTCGATGTAAGAAACGTCCAAACCTGTAGAGAATTTTTATGAATTCATTAGAGCCAAACTGATAACATATGCTTGGAAGCAAGGTCTCATATGCTCCAGAGAATAACAGTTTTGCAGCTTCTTTTATGCATTTGAATTTAAGGATTTAAGGAAGAAATTTAAGGAAGGTTATCAGATGGTGAAAAGCAAGGCAGGGATTGGATTACAGGAAAGTTAACAAAATTATGTGCTTTCTTGAGGGTGGTTACAATTTATTTCAAAGGTGTGTTTACACAGATACATAGAAACAATGGACAGCTTGCTTAGGGCAAAGATAGACCTTTTTTAAAATTTTTTTTGTTAATAGTATTACAGATATCTCCCATTTTCTCCTCCCTTTACCCCCCTCCTAGCCCTTACCCACCCCCCAGGTCTTCACCACCCTATTGCCCATGTCCATGGGCTATGCATATAAGTATATAAGTTCTTGGTTTATCTCTTCTTGTCCCCCCACATCGAGGTATGTCAATCTGTTCCGTGCCTCCCTGCTTCGAGTCTTATTTTGTTGGTCAACTCATTTTGTTCATTAGATTCCACAAATAAATGAGATATGATATTTGTCCTTCTCAGTTTGGCTTATTTCACTTAGCATAATATTTTCCAGGTCCATCCATGCTGTTCCAAAGGGTAAGAGATCCCTCTTTTTATAGCTGTATAGTATTCCATTGTGCAAATTCCCCATAGCTTTTTTATCCATTCATCGACTGATAGGCACTTGAACTATTTCCAAATCTTAGCTAGTATAAATAACACTGCTATGAAAGTTGGGGTGCATATATTCTTTCTGATTGGTGTTTTGGGGTTTTTAGTCTATATTCCCAGAAGTGGATCAAATGGAAGTTCCATTTTTAATTTTTTGAGGAAACTCCATACTGTTTTCCATAGTGGCTACATGAAAAAAATGCTCAAAGTCACTAATCATCAGAGAAATGCAAATTAAAACCACAATTATACACTGAGTGGCCAGATTATTATGACCACCTGGTGTTTGTAGGCAAATTAGCTATAATTTTGCGCTGAAGTTGCTAGAGGGCTAGACCATTATAAATAGGGAAGCAGGTTGTTTATCATGACAGTAGAAGTGATTTTTTTCTGAAGATATGGGTAAATAATGCGATTTAACAGCCTTTGATAATAACTAGGGGCCCTGTGCACGAAATTCATGCACGGGGGTGGGGGGGAGTCCCCTCAGCCCGATGTGCACCCTCTGTCACGTTCCGGGACCCTGGCCGCTCCGGGCCTAGGCGTGGGCCTACAGGGTTGGGGTGTGTCCTGGCTCCTGAGGATGCCTGTCCTGGGGACACAGGCCTTTTGGCACCAGCGTGCATGCAAGCAGCAGCAGAGTGAGAACCTCTCCCGGCGCCCATGCATGCACTCCAGTAGAGCGGGATCTTCCCTAGCGTCCTTGCGCGCCACCCCGACCCCAGCTCCCTGGCGCCTGTGAGTGCCACCCAGCCCTGGCTCCCTGGCGCCTGCAAGCAGCCACGGGGCGGGAACTTCCACAGTGTTGCCATGGCGTCGGCGAGTGTCGCCCCGCCCCTGGCTCCCTGGCGCCCGTGCACGAGCAAGTGGCCGTGGGGCCGGAACTTCCCCAGCGTCACCTTGGTGATGCGGAGGAAGTACCGGCCCCACCCCCAGTACCTGTGTATGCAAATTAACCTGCCATCTTTGTCAGGTTAATTTGCATACTCACTCCTCATTGTCTGGTGGGCGTTGCTCCAGGGCATCACAGAGGGACGGTTAATTTGCATGTTTCTCTTTTACTAGTGTTTGTTTGTGTGTGTGTGTGTGTGTATTTATATCCACACATACACACACTGAGTGGCCAGATTATTATGACCACCCCATCAGTACTTCGTTGGGCCACTTTTTGCCTTCATTACTGCAGCGATTCTTCTTGGCATTGACTCCATGAGATATTGAAAGGTGATGCAAAGAATCTGACACCATGCCTGATGAATAGCACTGCCCAGTTCTGTAAGATTTGATGGTTGTGGAACCAGCTGCCTGATGGCTCTTTTAACTTCATCCAACAAACTTCAGTTTCCATATCCCATATGATGCAGTGTATGGCTAATTTGCCTACAAATGTCAGGTGGTCATAATAATCTGGCCACTCGGTGTATATCACTTCACACATGTCAGAATAGCTACCATCAAAAAATCAACAAAAAAGTGCTGCTGACAAGGATGTGGAGAAAGGCAACACTAGTTCACTGCTGGTGGGAATGCAGAAAGGTAAACCTTTTATTAAAAAGTTATATGCCTGGAGCATGACTATCCACCATACCAGGTTAGCAATTTATGATTAGATGACCCTGTGAGGTTACTTTCCATAGAACTTATTTTCCTCCACAAAAGGGAGCAAATATGTCACCCCAAAATATGCTTCTTTGACAGAAGCACTATTTTTTCTAGACACTTTGTCTATTTTATTTTTTTAATTTTATTTTTCAATTGCAGTTGACATTGAATATTGTATTAGTTTCAGGTGTACAGCATAGTGGTTATGTAGTAGGAAGTTACTCAGACATGAGCAGAGAAAGAATAATGGGCCAGTTACAGAAGGTCACCTAGGAAGAAAGACCCAGGTGCCTAGCAATGAGCAGAACTGAGAAAACAACGACCTCACCCCCAGGCTAATCTTTCTTCCCCTGGCATATCTCTGGTCATGCAGTTTGGAGCCTCCCCTGATGGTTCCTCCCGTGGCATGTTGCTGGTCATGCAGTAAACTCCCTTGGAGGAGGAACTAGGCGCTGAGGAGATGCCTTATGAAACTCCCATTCAAGCCATGGACAACCACTCCCTTTATCATTAACCCACAAGGATAACATCTAGGCTTCAGTTGTGTTTCATATCCAGGCCCAGAAAAGCAGCAAAACCAGACAAGCAATGCCATGGGTGACATCAGGATCAGCTTCAATGACTAACAACGCCCCCTGCCCTGTTGCCAACCAATCAGTGGAGATTACAACCCTGAAAGGACATACCTGGAAAGCTGCTGAATATTCTATTGCAGCAGTTCTCAACCTCTGGGTCGAGACCCCTTTGGCGGTCGAACAACCCTTTCACAGGGGTCGCCTAAGACCATCCTGCATATCAGATATTTACATTACAATTCATAACAGTAGCAACATTACAGTTATGAAGTAGCAACAAAAATAATTTTATGGTTGGGTCACAACATGAGGAACTGTATTTAAAGGGCCAGAAGGTTGAGAACCACTGTTCTATTGGAATCCTTCCCTGACACCCCCAGATAAATACTCTCAAGACAGAGGACCCAGTGTGTCTCTCTCTATGGAGCACAGCCACTCCTTGCCCCACCTCCTTCCCTCAGGCACCTTTTCCTGGCCACTCTCTTTCTCATAAGTTCCAAGGGCCCTTCTTTTGCCTCTGTAACTTGTTTCCTGAGCTCATTTTTTTCCTACTGCTCACTTATTCTACCTCTGTGATTTTCTAAATAAAATTTCTCTTATAGTTTTGATATCATTGTGATTAACCCAGTTATTAATTAACAGGAAAGGAGCAAAGGGAAGGCCAGATGATATGGGTATGCCATTTGTGCCAGAAAGCTGCAGTTTAACACTCTCCAGGTCTGTTCCCTGCAAATCCTGTGAGAAAGGACTGGACAAAGAAAGAATAGATGCATAACCTATAAAGTCTAGGTGATTAAAGAAGGTAATTACCTATTAGTCCCACTTGTGAGCAGATCATTGGCCAGAATAGGTGTGCCTACTGCAAGGGCATGAAATCTGAGATACATGAGCTCCTGCACAAAAGGAGTTGCCTCTCTTGACCCTCTTGCTCTCTTGGGATTCTTGTTGCAGGGGGTGTACTCTCATGCTCTGCACATGCCCAATTGGCCCACAGCCATGTGGATCCCACACAATGGACTAATGGATTACAACTAGCCTGATGCTCTGCCAGACTCAGCTTCACTATAGGATGGAAACTCTGGACACTGGCTTTGGTTTTAGCTCTAATGGATCCCTAGCTGCACATTTTCCATGATTGGTTTAAGGAAAACAGGACTATGCAAACCAAGGGATATAACTCTATGCAAATAAAAATCACTCATTCTTCCATGCAAATCTTAGAAAATTCTTTTTTATTTTTTTATCCTTGCCTGAGGATATTTTTACCATTGGGGGAGAGAGAGAGAGAATGATGATGATGATGATGATGATGATGATGATGATGATGATGCAAGAGAGACACACTGACTGGTTGCCTCCCACACGTGCCCCGACTGGGGCCGGGGATTAAACCTGCAATCAAAGTATGTGCCCTTGAATGGAAATTGAACTCCAGACCCTTCAGTCTGCAAGCTGACACTGAGCAAAACCAGCCAGGGCTAGAAAATTCTTTTTCTCAAGATATCGCAAGAACCCCACTCCCACTAACAACAGAGAAATTCCGCCCTCCCAAATTCTCCCATAACAGTTTGAGTCTTGAATTTTTTTTTGGGCAGAACTCAAGTACCAAGGTTGCTGAAACAAGATCTAGTCTGACTTCATTGGTCTAACACCTTGTGCCTTTTCACTACCTACAATTAGACATTTATAACACTTATGAGGTGATCCCTCTCCCCCCACCCCGTAAGTCTAGTACCCACCTGGCACCATACATATTTACTACAATATTATTGACTATATTTCCTATGACTATTTTGTAACTGCCAATTTGTACTTCTTAACTTTTTCACCCAGTCACCCAACACCTCTCCCATCTGGCAACCATAGTTTGTTCTCTGTACCTATGAGAGTATTTCTTGTTTGTTTATTTTTAGATTCCACATGTAAGTGAAATCATATGGTATTTGTCTTCCTCTGTCTGACTTATTTTACTTAGTATAATACCTTCTAGGTCCATCCATGTTGTCACAAATGACAAGATTTCATCCATTCTTATGGCCAAGTATTATTCCATTGTATATATGTACCACTTCTTTATTTAATCATCTATGGATGTATGGTAAGCAGACAGACATGAGCAGAGCAAGGACGATGGGCCATGTAAAGAAGGTCACCAGAGTGGAAAGCCCCAGGTGCTTAGCAAAGAACAACTGTAGGGTAGGGTAGGACCTTGCCCCCAGCCTGACCTTTCCTCCTCTAGCATATCACTAGTCATGTGATTTGGATCCCCTGATCTTTCCTCCCTAGAAATAACATCTAGGCCTCAGTTGTATTTCAGCTTCAGTCTCAGATAAGCAACAAAACCAGCCTTGGCTGACCTCAGGACCAGCTACATTGAATAATGAACCTTTGCCCTGGCACCTACCAATCAATCAGTGGAGACCTAGACCCTGAAAGGACACACCTGGAAAGCTGCTGAACATTCAATTGAGAGGTTCCCCTTGGACATCCCCTAAACTCTCCACCCTTAGGATGGAAGATGTAGAGCTCTCTCCCTCTGGGGAGCATGCCTGTGGCTTTCCCTTTCCCTTCCCTTTCCTCCTCCCCCAGCCATAATACCATTACCTTCCTCACTCCCAAGCTCCAAGGGCCCTTCCTTTACCTCTATAACTTGTTTTCTAAGCCCATTTATTCTATGAATTACTTCTTCTACCTCTGTGATTGTATAAATAAATGTTCTCTTATAGTTTGAACCTTTACTTTGAATTCTTTCCTAGCTAGAACTCAAATATCGAGGTTGCTGAACCCAGGTCCAGTCTGACCCCACAGGTCTAACCCTACTGGTCTAACACCTGGTGCCTTCCCACTGCCTACAACAAATGGACACTTAGGTTGTTTCCATATCTTGGTTGTTGTAAATAATGCTGCAATGAACATAGGGATTCATGTATCTTTTTGAATTAGTGTTTTAGATTTCTTCAGATAAATACCCAGAAGTGGGATTTGTTAGTCATACGGTAGTTCTGGTTTTAGTTTTTTGAGGAACCCTCATATTGTTTTCCAAAGTGGCTGCACCAATTTGCAAGGCGGAAGCTCTGAAAACCAGTAAAATCTGTTATGCAGATTAAATCCTTGCACACTTGTTTCCCATGTTCATAGAAAACAAAAGGATAGACATCTCAAATGCAAGATGAGGGAAATAGGCTAATCATAAGGAAGAACAGAAACAACTGGGTAATCATCCTATGATATGGACTGTTTAAACAGAAAAAATAGTTTTTCATTTAGTTTAGTCAGTTTAGTATGGTCCTACCTCAAGTTCCCTTGTTGATGTAGAATCCTGTTTTTCATGACATCCTATCTAATAAAAGATAAACATGGTAATTAGCCGTATGGCCGCTACCCTTCCCATTGGCTAATCACTGAGATATGCAAATTAACCGCCAGCCAAGATGGCGGCCAGCAGCCAGGCAGCTGGAAGCTAACAGGGAGGCTTGCTTGCTTCAGTGACGGAGGAAGCCAAGCTTCCCCG
>NW_005370538.1:1143346-1150270 GCF_000412655.1 Myotis brandtii
GTGCTTTTCCGAATTAATGAGAGAAAACATTGATTCTCCTGCTGCCCACGAAGGTGGAAAGTGAAGTGGGGAGACATGTGGGGAATGAGCAAGGTTCCCTGTCTGGGGGTTCCAAATCTGCTGTTGGTTTTTTTCACCACTGACTAGAGATATACAGGGTGTCCCCCCAAAATGTATACACACTTTGAATACCTACTAATTCCAATGGTTTTAAGCATAAGAAAGGAACAACAATGGAGCTGTTATCTGTTAAAAGTGTGGGCACAAACAGGTAGTTGGACATTCCCTGAGGGGTCTCAGATTGGAGAGGGTGAAGGCCAGACTGAGGGGCCCCTTCTCCCCCCCCCCTACCCCAGCGCACGAATTTCATGCACCGGGCTACTAGTTGAATTATAAGTGTGATGGAAGCAATAGCATTACTATTTTCCTAACCCAGTAAAGTAGATCACTATTCAAATTATAATGCTATGACCATGGCCAGGAGAACTGACATTTTGGGAACCTGCATAAGAAAATACAGCCCCAAAAGGAAAACATAAAACTGTCCATCCATAGGGGATCCTGAAGTATCTGCTTTGATTCAACTACTGTTAAGATGGGATAGAGGTGATACCATTATAATAACCTGGTTATTATTTAACAGGAAAGGAGTGAAAGGGAAGGCCAAATAATATAGGTATGCCATTTATACAGCTTTGCCAAAAAGCTGCATTTAACATTCTCTAAGTCTATTCCTTGATGATTGATGGGGGAAGGGACTAGACAAAGGCAGTTTAGACCCATGCCCAGTAAAGTCTGAGTGATGTGGGAAAATGCTTGCCTGTCAAACACACTTGGAAACAGGTAATTGGCCAGTATGGGGATGGCAATTACAAGTACGTGAAATCTAAATATATAAGCTTCTAAACAAAGAGCTGCTCTCTCTGGGCTCCACGGTGCCTGGTTCCTGTGACCCCTGCTGCAAGGGGCTTCGCTGCCCTGTGCACAAATGGCATAGAGCCATGTTGGGCTCCACACATGGCTAATAGACTTTAATCTGGCCTGAATGCTGAACCACAACCACTGCAATGTGGAACAGAAGCTCTGGGCACTGACCTTGTTTCTGGCCCTGCTGAACTCCCAGCAGCACATTTTCCAGGACTGCCTTAAGGGGCAGAAGACTTTGGAATCTGAGAGATGTAACTTCATGCAAATAAAAAAATTTTCCATATCCCATCCTTCCATGGAAGCTTCTGAAAATGCTTCTTTCAGTAGTGCCTCAAGAACCTCACTCCCATGAGTGACTGGGGAATTTAATTATCCAGTAATAGATCCAATTGACTCTTGGATGCCCTGTTAATTCAGTCCTGTTGACTTATTGTCATATTGGACTAGGGCCCACCCTAATGACCTCATTTTAACTTGATTACCTCTGTAAAGTCCCTATCTCCAAATAAGGTCACATTCCAAGGTATTGGAATTTCAAACTTCAACCATGAATTTTGGAGAGCAAACAATTCAATTCATATCACTTCCTCAGTGATTTCATTTACTTAGTGGCTTGAATGATCACTTCGGTAAATGTGACCCATCAGTCTTAGCCTTGACCTTGCTCCCAATCAATGATTTAAAAAAAATAGTATTGTGAACCTATGATTTCATACCTTGAACAAGCAAAGGTCTCCATACAGACCTAACAGAAACTGATTACACAAATAACTGCAAGGGAAGGTGGTGAGTGTAGAGGTAGGGAGAGTATAGGGATATTTGAGAACCTATGACAATGGGAACTACCCTAGCCTTTTGGGTATCTCCATTTAGATGTTCAACCAGCACCACAAACCCAACATATTCAAAATCAAGCAAATCTCCACTTTCAAATGAATGACTTCAGATGACTTCTCTATTTCTATGAGTGACTCTATTCAACTAGTCACCCAAGCTTGCAAACTTGCTATCATCTTTGTTTCTTCTCCCCTTCATTTCAATAGTCAGTCAATCACCAAGTCAGAGCCAATTTAGTTCTCCAATATGTCTGTCAGTCCTGTCTTCTCTATTCTTCTCCCACTGCCACCAGAGTAGGCCAGACCCATATCATTTCTACCTAGACCAATACCTTCCACACTTTCAAGGTATTCTATACAGTACTATCCAAATAGCATTCTAAGTAATAGCTGCCACAGGTGGCATTGGAGTCTTCCCTGAGATATCTTTCCAGCCTCATTTATTGTCACTTTACTTTCTCCTACTTTACTGGCACTGTACCTTTAACATGACCCATGTTTTTCCATCTTTCCTCATGCCTTTATTACTGAGACAAGACACTTTTTTATTTCCTGAGCACATGGAATGAAATACCCATCTCTAGACTCACCATACACTGAGTTTCTTTTTTTGTTATTGTCATACTATTTATTCTTTCATATATATATATATATAAAAGCCTAAGTGACCGAACAACCGAATGACTGGTCAACTGGTTGCTATGACATGCACTGACCACCAGGGGGCAGATGCTCAATGCAGGAGCTTCCCCTTGGTGTTCAGTGCACTTCCACAGGGGAGCACTGCTCAGCCAGAAGCCGGCTTATGGCTGGCCAGCAGAGTGGCGGTGGCGGGAGCCTTTCCCATCTCTGCAGCAGCGCTAAGGATGTCCGACTAAAGCAGTGGTTCTCAACCTTCTGGCCCTTTAAATACAGTTCCTCATGTTGTGACCCAACCATAAAATTATTTTCGTTGCTACTTCATAACTGTAATGTTGCTACTGTTATGAATCGTAATGTAAATATCTGATATGCAGGATGGTCTTAGGCGACCCCTGTGAAAGGGTCGTTCGACCACCAAAGGGGTCGCGACCCACAGGTTGAGAACCGCTACTCTAGGGTGTCACAGCGGACTTGAGTGTAGTCTTCTGCTTCTCAGGGAAGGTCATCTGGAGTTCAGGCCCAGCTCCCTTTGTGAGCCAATGATCACAGGAAGGAAGCAGCTGTGTTCTTAGCACAACACAGTCTGGGTCACTGTCCTTAGGAAATAGCATCAAAACTATGTGAATAGGTCATTCACAGAGTTTTTAACACTCAATAAATACAGCTCAGTAAATATTTGTTGATTTGAAGTGTGTGGTATTCTATGTTTCACAAAAGATATCATTAATCCTCAAATTAATCCTTCAACGTAGGTACTGCATTTGGCAGGCGTCTACTAATCTGACTCATACCCCAAAATACACAATTTCTCATGGTTGTCAGCCTTTTAGCTAACCTAAATGGACCAGGAAATGTGGAAAGAGCTATTTTAGAGCTTTAAGAGTATAACCCTTGCCCAGCAAAGCATACCAGGACATGAAGAGGAAGGTTGTATTCATGAAATTACTTTTGGCACCAGTTTCAACTCCCTGCATCTTGTTCCCCTCTCTACTTGCTCCCTTATGCTTATCTGGCTTCCAGCTAGCACTGCCCTTCCAGTGGGGTAACCTGTTTGATCAATCTTGTGGCTCTTGACCCTCCTGCTTTTCTAACCAGCTATAAATTCCTTTCTTCTTCCAGACTAAGAACATTCTGATACACTTCCAAGATACCATTACACTTTATCTGAAAGCCTTAAGACTAGGGAGAATATAGTACCCTCCCTTTTCAGGAAGGATCATATATTTAAGGAGCTGTTTTCAAATTTTGTGCTCAAGTTTGATAGAAATAACTGAAAACCTCCTGTCTTGTTTTAGCATGAGCAGTGAAGCTTGCAGATGACTGGGTACACCACCTTCCATCAATTATTCCTGAAATCCTGGGTCCTGTTGTGGAGGCTGTCAGGATCAATTTTATTAGTCTTGTAGCAAAATCTCCTCTGAAACCACCATGTTTATTGACCACAGAGGGACTGTGCATTGATTTCCCCCATTGTGTGTGATGTTCTTATCACCTCCCAGCATAAAGCTCCTTGTTGGTACTTTTTCTAGACTGAAAGAGAAAACATTATCTGCTTTCCCCCATTCTCACCTGCTGAAAATCTTGTCATGCTTTTATGCTTCTGAGATGGGTGATAGAAAGGTTTTGTCTAAAGGGCTTCAGGACACTAATCCAGACAAATGGCAGATCTGGTATCAATGAATTTGCTCTACTCTATTTATAGTTACTGAACAAAAAGCACAGGACCTTGAGGAAAACATTTACACATTCATTCCACAAATATCTAAGGAACACAAACTCTGTGCTAAGTGCAGGGAATCCAGAGGTTGCATCCCTCAAGTAGCTCAGTACAGGAGGGAAGAGACACACATCACTTCCTTTTTTATTATGATCATTCAAAGCATGCATTTCTCACATTTGGGAGGACCCTGTTCAACCTTTTCACATCAACTTCTGCATTTTTCCTGCAAGAGAAAATGAGAGTTTTGCTTAGGAAATTTTGCATGTAGAGTCATTGGGCAGATGATAAAAAATTTTCATGGCAGTGGTTTATTATAGCCTCTCTTTTTTTTTGCAGAGATTATTCAGCCATAGTCAATATTCCATCCACAGGAGAGTTTGTTTCATTCTTTCTTTCCTTTGTCTTGTGGAAACACTCTCATTAGATAACATGAACTTGAAAATGTCCCACTTCCATACATTGTGAGTAGAGCAGAAGTAGAGGGGAGGCCATGCTGCTAAAGAAATACAAGAGGCCAGTCCTGGGACCAGGCCCAGACTGGCAAGTGAGGTATCAGAAAAGAGTTCTTAGAGGTGATGTTTGAGCCAAATCTGAAGTATTGGGGGAACAGGAGAGGAGTGAATGAGGCTAAGAGGACCATGGTGGAGGACCTCATTCCAGGCAGAGCAGACAGTAAAACAGTAAAAACAATGGCATTGGGGGAGGAACACAGCACCAAAATTACTGGACCACTATAACAGATAGGGGATGAAGTTGGCATTGTAGACTTAGTTATGTCACCACTTCCTTGGCAAATAGGAACGACATAATGTCTGCAAATGATCTACCTCTGGTATTTAGTAAATCTCTTCGGTGATTTGAGGAATGATTTCTCCCTCATTGCTATAAAGAATTTCCCAAGTATCCTGGTAGTCCATGTCATTTTGGAGCCTCTTTAAGTCACTGCAGATAGAACAGGTCCTCAAATAATGTCTTGCTATAAGTTTGTTGAGGTGCCATAGGAACCTAACTCTTGTTTATATCAATTAGCCTATGGTAAAACCTACTGATGACATTAGTGAGGGATTACCATATTTTAAATGGTGGTGAAAATCACTGGGTATCCTTTGAAAATATGGAGACCATAGGAAGCCATTAAGACCCTTTTGTGAATGTAAAGTAACAAATGTCCAATTGCCAAAGAAAACTAGAGGACAAACTCTCCCCTTGGACCAGATGACAAGTGTGGTCTATAATGGAAGGTCTCACAAATGAGAGCAAAGAGAAGCATAACAGGAAGGAAGAGGCATGCCAGTGAACTGGCAACAGTGGTCAGCATGGCTCTTTGAAGATGGTAAACAAAGTGATGTAGGGCTGAGGAGAGTCAGAGAGAAGATCCCAGACAGATGTTCATGTAGAAGGAACAGCCAATGGGATACATGGTACATTGTAGCGTATATTAGTTTCCTGTGGCTGTTGTAATAAATTACCACAAATTTAAAACAACAGAAATTTATTTTCTCACAGTTCTAGAGGCCATAATTTCAACAGGGATATACTCCCTCAGGGGGTTCATTATCAAAGTATAAAGAGTATTTCTAAGCCAAAGAAAAACAAAACCCATCTTTAATTCCACAACCTAGGGACAGCCACTATTAACAATCTGAGAAATTATATTCCAGATTTCTATGAATATATATGTATATTATTATTATTATTATTATTAGGCTTCTACTTATTAATATGTAATCTGCTATTTCCTAATTATTGATATACTGTGAACATCATCCCATGCCGTTAAATCTCTTTCAACAACAAAATTTTTACCAGCTGCATGACATGCCACCACAAGGTTGTATCACAGTTTAATTAACCAGTTCTGTACTCTTTGGCATTTGGGCCATTTACAATTTTTCAGTGTTATAAGTAACACTGAGATGAGAACATTCATGCCAATGTATTTAAAAGAATTGGGTTGTGTGATACAAAAGGATATTGATTGTGTATATCTAACATTCTCTGAGTTTTATAGAAAAACACACTGGACTGCACTGAATCAAGCCAGAGTTAGGCCAAGGATTTGGCCTGACATTCAGAATCACATTACTAATCTTTCTCTTTCTCAGAAATATGCCTCATTATTCAGCTTCATTTCCTGCCATGCCCTGCCTTATGCTTGTTATTTTCAAGTCAGGGGTAACACAACCTTTGCTTCTTTTTAAATCTTATTAATATTTTATTAATGCTTACCATCTTATCTAGTGAAGCAAACCTCTTTATTCAGTGAAGTATAAATACAGCTTTTTATTTTTAGCCCCACAATAAAGCCTGAAATGAATAGCACTAGAAAAATCTACCATGATTATTTTCTTTCTACACCTGCACTGAGAAATATATATATCAGAATAAATGCAGGGTAGGAGAGGGATCATAGGTAAACTGGGTAGATACAGAGTTGTTTGTAAAAGCTACTGAACCTCCTTAACAACCAGAAAATATAGCCCTCAGATTAATGTGAAGAAGAGAAGTTTATGTTGGAATTACAACAAAGTCAATGCAAACCTATCTCATAGTCTCATAGAATTACAAAGAGCACCCAGACTGTTCTTTAAAGAAAATTAGTATTTGCTGAGGAAACCCATTCTCTTTTTAATTTAAATTTTATTTTTCAATTACAGTTTAATATTAGTTTCGGGTATACATCATAATGGTTAGACAATCATATACTTTACCAAGTGTTCCCACCAATATTTCCAGTACCCACTTGGCACCATACATAGTTATTATAATATTACTAGAGGCCCGGTGCACAAAAATTTG
>NW_005370538.1:1150340-1150579 GCF_000412655.1 Myotis brandtii
GAAGGCACCACCATCACCCTGCTGTTGCAGCCACTGCCAGTCACCGCAGCCACCAAGGTGTTTTCATCAACACAGACTCCAGTCCCTTTATTACGAAAAAATGACAACTTTCTTTAGGCATTTTCAAGATGTGTCTTTCATAGGATATGACCTTTCTTTCTTTCTTTCTTTCTTTCTTTCTTTCTTTCTTTCTTTCTTTCTTTCTTTCTTTCTTTCTTTCTTTCTTTCTTTCCTTTCTT